>NC_140959.1:24769523-25074523 GCF_014529385.1 Adiantum capillus-veneris
ACTTCTTGAGAACCCAACACTTGATGTTTCCCGCATTACACATGTTCTCAAATGCATAATATGCTCTCTTTCCCGCTTCCAAACGACGCATAACACATTCATGCCACTTGTGATTGGATGGAACCTCAAGGCCAAGGTACTTAAAGCTCTCAACAACTTCAAGTGTCTCGTTGTTGTACACAATGCATGGCTTCTCCTTATGGTTGGTTTTCACAAGCATAACCTTTGTTTTGGATTCATTTACAATCAGCCCACTATGCAAGCAAAAGTTCTCAAGGACAACCATAAGATTTTGTGCATCTTCTAAAGTGTGTGCTAGAAGCACTACATCATCCGCATACAACAAAAGCATGATTAGCGCATTGCAAATAGTGACCTCTTCAATGCCTTCTTCTTGCATAAAGTCAAGTACCATTTGTTCCAATTGATCGATGCATAGACCAAAGAGAGTTGGTGACAATGGACATCCTTGTTTAACCCCAATAGTGCTTACAAAAATTTCTGAAATTTCTCTTCCCATGCGCAATTGACAAATCACCTTCTCATAGATTCGAGAAACCGCAAGCATAAACTCACTTGGCACTTGGAGTTCTTCCATCCTTCTCCACAAATTGTTACGTGGAATCATATCAAAGGCTTTCTTAAAGTCCACAAAACAACAATACAATCGCTTGCCTTTCAACCGACTTTCCTCCATGAGAACACGAAGAGTGACAAGATGATCAATGGTGCTATGGCATCGACGAAAACCCGCTTGTCCCTTTGCACGCTTGTCATTATCTTCAGCCCAATCACTCAATTTCATCTCCATTATGCACCCAAACAACTTTGCCATAAGAGACCCAATCATTATAGTCCGGTAGTTGCTTACATTCTTTACATCCCCTCCTTTATGCAAAGGCTTAACCCAATTAGTACTCCAATCATAAGGCATACCATGTTGAAGTGCAAGGTTGAACATATCACACATCCACTCATGGGTAAAATCTCCCGTCCATTTGATCATCTCCGGCTTGATACCTTGAAGATCTCCCGCTTTGCGAGTGGCCAACTTTTCAAGCCCACCGCATACATCCTCAATAGTAAAAAAAGATAGCATACATGGGAGTGAACCATAAAATGGCATTTTTTCAGTATTTTCTTGCTCATATAATTGCCTACAATGTGTGTACATATCCACTAGACTCAAGTTACCAAAATTCTCAACCCGCTTGCCTCTCAAGTTTCTCCAAAATCTTCCACATGCATGTGTCTTTTCTTGGACTTGAAATTCTTGTTTCTTTACTTCCCATCTTCTTCTCTTCTTTTGAATCAATGCCTTGTATGTATGCAAATGACTTTGATAGTTGTCTTTGTCCATAGTTGCATCAAGCTTTATCAAGGACTTTCGAGCATCTTGACATTCTTTATCAAACCACCTTTTGCGTGATCTATCTTTGTTGATACCATGGAGATGCTTTATGGCAAAGCATTCTTCCGCATAAGAACAAATAGCTTTCTTGAAAGCTTCCCATTTAGTTTCCAATGGTGCATCACATTGAAGCTTTGTAATCCATAATTTTTGCTCAACCATTTCAATGTACATTGGTGCCCGTTTGAAATCCATACATAGTGATAACTTCTCTTTCCTTTGGCTGAGATTATCATGCTTAGTTGCTTCTCCACATGAAAGGTCAATACATAAGGTGCGATGGTCGGATTCCGGGGTCCATTGACCAAACATAAAACTCTTTATGCGATACATGATGGCTTCAGAGAGTAGCATATAGTCAATCACACTATCCCCATTATGTCTTCTACATGTAAATCCATTGGTTCCACTCCACAAAGATACACCATTGGCAATGAGCATACCCGTGCTATTACACATGTGTAAAAGTAACTTTCCATAGTGATCCGGCTCTTTCTCATCCATTGAAGTACGATCATACAAGTGACCTTCCTCCAACTTCCTTGAAATGTATGGCATATCAAATTGTTGAGTATCATGTTGCAATGTTTTTGTGCGAGCATTCATATCCCCAAATACAATGACATCACCTTCACCTTTGAAATAAGCAATGTCCTCTTCCAAATCAGAAAATGGTTGATCTCTATCCATGCAAACATAAAAGGGAGAATCATGATGAGGAATGTAGCAACCGGCTACAAAAATGGGTGCTCTTTTTGGTGTCATAATTTTCAGCCATACATAACGTTTGTACTTGTCATCTTTCACAATTGATACAAAATCTTCGAATCCTTTCTTAACCATACATGCTAACCCTCCTTGTCCTCTTCGTTGCTTGAGATTCTTTGACCACATCAATGAATGTACATTGTAATCCTCCAAGCCGTTAATCCTTTGTGTATCATGCTCCCAAGTTTCAACAAGAAGTACAACATCGGCTTTGCTTGTTAGTTCATCAATGTCAACCCCCGCATTCCATGGGTATCCATTACAATTCCAAAAGCATATTTTCAATTGTAACTCGGTCTCATAGGTCACGCATCCCTATTTGCTTGAGAGACTTGCCTCCTCCTTGGGCACATTTTCTTCATGAGAGATCTCCTTGTTTTTATTATTCTTTTCCTCATATGCCTTGCGACGCATATTTTGTTGCTTAATAGTGCGATCTTCACATACAAAAAATTTTGTATCCCTCAAATAGATCCAACTATTATCAAGGATAATCTTTCGCTTGGTCTCATCCGGCATGGTGCATACAATTGGCCGTTCTCCCGAGTGAGGAGCTCCTTGCTTCCCCACTCTATGTGCTCCATAAACCATAACTCCGGACATGCCAAAGTGGGTTTTGAAGAGAGAGAGAGAGAGAGAGAGAGAGAGAGAGAGAGAGAGAGAGAGAGAAGGGGGGGGGGAGGGGGGGGGATGGGGAGACAACAAGAGAGAGGGGTGGCGGGCAAGAGAGAGACACATGCACAGAGGGAAGACAACAAGCAAGAGAGAGAGAGAGAGAGAGAGAGAGAGAGAGAGAGAGAGGTCCTTGGCTACTCCATTGGAGAGAGGGGTGGCAATTGGCGGTGGTGGTAGGAGTACGGGTGGCACATGGTGGTAGTAAGTTAGCACCACTAACCACCAGTGGTGGGCTAGAGTGGTGGGTGGTGATGGTTGCTAAGGGGCGGCAATGGGAGGTAGTGGTGGTGGGATGAAAAAAAAAAAAGCTCGCTCCTTAACCGTCCCCGAGTGGGAGAAACTTGATGCTAAGGCCAAATCTACCCTCCGTTTGCATTTGGCCGAATCTGTGTACTTTACTATAGTTGGAGAAAGAACTGCTAGAGATGTATGGGATAAGTTGTGTTCCAGTTATGAGAACAAAAGTGCCACTAATAAGGTTTTCTTAATAAAGAAGCTGTTTGACCTTTGTATGAAGGAAGAGGGCACTATTTCTACTCACATTAATGAGTTCAATATCATTTTCACTCAGTTGACCACTCAGGGTTTGGTCTTCGATGAGGAAATCAAATGTATCTTCTTGCTATGCAGTTTACCCTCATCTTGGGATACGTTTTGTACTACGATTAGCAACTCAGCACCTGGTACCAGTTTAGTGTACAATGACGTCCTTGGGTGTCTATTTACCGAGGAGATTCACAGGAAATCTCTTGAAGGCAAGAAGGATGGTGATGCGTATGTTGCTAGTGATAGACAGAGGGGTCGCACTCAAAGTCGTGCCAAAAGCAAGGAACGTGGGAGCTCACGCAGTAAGTCTCGAGGTTCTATGCGTAATGTCGAGTGCTATCACTGCCATAAAAAAGGGCATGTGAAGAAGGATTGCAAGAAATAGCAGCAAAGCAAGAAGGATAAACAATCCAGTGAAACTTCTAAGTCTCATGATTCAAACAAGGCCAAAGCAAAGTTAGAGGAGATCAATGTGCTAGAGTCCTCAAAAGTTCCTATAATACAGACTCTTCTAGCGGTTGCTATGCCACTTACCTCTGACGTATTGGTGTTCACAACAAATCTACCTGTCAAGGCTCTTGTTACAGAAGATGCGCAGTATGCACAGAATTGGATAGTAGATTCTCGTGCGAGTTTCCATGTGACACCACATAGAGAGTGCTTCTCTACTTATTCTCACTCTTGTGGCAAAGTGAGACTTGATGATGCTTATGAACTAGACATTGAGGGTGTCGGAAACGTCAAATTGCATCGAAGGAATGGCACACACTTTACTTTATGTAATGTCAGACATGTGCCCAAGTTGACTAAAAGCTTGATTTCTATTGGTCAGCTTGATGATTTGGGCTACAACACCACATTTGGCAATGGTTCGCGGATAGTACGCAAAGGTAATCTTGTTGTACTCAGAGGTCATAAGCATGGTACCTTGTATTCCATGCATGTGTCAAATGTTGGTCATGATTACATATCTATAGCCGAGCTGCCGTCTACTGAGTTGTGGCATTGCCGGCTAGGTTATATTAGCCAAAAAGGAATGAGACTCTGACTCGTTTTGGCTACTTACATGTCTTGTCTTATGTTGACTTTCCTGTTTGTGAGCACTGTATCTATGGAAAACAGACTAGGTCCGTGCACTTACCATTGGGTCAAAAGTGAGTTGAACCTCTAGATTTAGTACATAGTGATGTTTGTGGTCCTATGTCAACCAAACCTCTAGGGGAGGCCAGCTATTTTGTGACATTCATAGATGACTCTACTCGAAAGGTGTGGGCATATCCTTTGAAACATAAGGATCAAGTTCTTCCCGTGTTCTATAAATTTTTAGCACTCGTTGAGAATCAGTCTGGTAAGAAACTCAAGAGGTTGCGGACTGACGACGGTGGAGAGTATGTCTCCAAGGAGTTTGACAATTTTTGTGCTAAAAGGGGGATTAAAAGGCAGTTTACTGCACCATACACACCAGCTCGTAATGGAGTTGCTGAGCGCATGAATTGTACAATTCAAGAAAGAGTCACAGCCATGCTTTCTAGAGCAAATATCACACAAGGCTTTTGGGCAGAAGCCGTCTTGACTGCAGTGCACATTATAAGTCGTTCGCCTAGTACGCCATTGAATTATGATATTCCAAAAGAGTTATGGTCTAAACGTAAGCCCCACTATGACCATCTACGTGTTTTTGGTTGTGAAGCTTATGCTCATGTGCCTAAACAACTTCGACAGAACTTAGAGCCAAAGTCACACAAATGCATTTTCATTGGATATGGTGCAGATGGAGAGATGGGATATCATTTCTGGCACCCGGAATCTCGTTGAGTCATCCGTAGTTCAGATGTGATATTCAATGAGTCAAAGATGCATAAATAACCTATCAAGGAAATAGAGATTCGGAGAGTCACTTTTGAGGATGTTGCCTCAGAGTGAAATCAACTCAGCGGGCTAGTGATGTACCTTCCACTAGCAATGCTCCAGAGGGAGTGGATAGTAATGGTCAAGGAGTGAGACAGTCTACTAGAGTCTCTCGTCCACCTGCACGTTTCGAGCCAGGTCTTGATTACATCATGTTGACCGATTGCGGTGAGCCAAGCTGCTACCAAGAAGCCATGATGATGGATGATGTGGGGAAGTGGGAGTAGGCTATGGAATCTGAGTATAACTCGATTCTGGCTATTGACACTTGGGACTTGGTAGAACTGCCAAATGATGCGAAAGCTTTACCTTGCAAATGGGTTTACAAGAAGAAATTTACCTCAGGTGATCCAAATCCAAAGTACAAGGCTAGACTTGTAGCCAAAGGGTTCAAACAACAAAAGGAAGTCGATTTTGATGAAATCTTCTCGCATGTGGTCAAGATGACAACGCTTAGAACCGTACTTGATCTTGTAGCGATTGAGGACATGGAACTTGTCCAAATGGATGTAAAGACAACATTTCTTCACAGGGATCTCGATGAGGATGTTTACATGCAGTAGCCTGAAGGGTTTGTTCAAGAGAACGCATCTCGTGAGGAGCTAGTATGTAAGCTCAAAAAGGCACTTCATGGATTAAAGCAGGGTTCAAGGCAGAGGTATCATAAATTTGATACATGTATGAGGTCTCAAGGATATAAAAAGAGCGAAGAGGATCACTGCTTGTACACAAGAAAGCTAGATGATGGCTCGATGATCATTCTAGTTTTGTATGTTGATGACATGCTTGTAGCTGGGAAATCCATTGCATAAATTGCCAACTTGAAGAAAACACTTAGCAATAATTTTGCAATGAAAGATTTAGGGGATGCTACACACTTTCTTGGCATGCGAATCAAAAGAGATCGCAAACGTCGTATTCTTGAGTTATCTCAGGAAACATACATTGAGAAAGTTTTGAAGCGTTTCAATATGCAGGGGGGGAAAGCATTGAGTACCCCAATGTAGGCATTCTTGAAACTCAGCAAGGAAGATGCACCTAAATCTGATGCTGAGAGAGCTGAAATGGCTAAGGTACCATATTCTTTGGCAATGGGCAGTCTCATGTATGTTATGGTGGCCACAAGACCAGACATTGCTTTTGCAGTGGGAGTGGTGAGCCGATATATGACAAATCCTGGCAGCAAGCATTAGGAAGCAGTGAAGCACATTCTTAGGTACCTCAAAGGTACGGTCGGCAAGTGTTTACGCTTCGGGAACAATGATACATCCATCGTGGGTTATGGGGATGCAGACTATGCGGGTTGTGTTGACAATAGGAGATCGACATCTAGCTATGTCTTCATATTTGCTGGAGCAGCAGTATCTTGGAGGTCATGTCTTCAAGATTGTACATCGTCTTCCACTACGGAAGCAGAGTACGTTGCATTGTCAGATGCAAGTAAAGAGGCTGTATGGTTATCTCGCTTGGTCAGAAATCTTGGCATTGATGAGACTCCAATGATATATTGTGATAGTCAGAGTGCTCTTGCATTGGCAAGGAATCCCGTGTTTCACTCCAAATCGAAACACATTGAAGTCAGGTATCATCTCGTGAGAGATTTCTTGGCCAAAAAGCTCACTGATTTGGTCAAGGTACACACTGACGACAACCCAACAAATGCTTTGACAAAAGGCTTAGCTTTGGAGCGGTTTACACATTGCAGTGAGTTGATGGGTATAAGTTGAAGCCACTAGATTGCTTCATGGTTGTACATACCAAGTCACTTGGCTGTGTTGGCCTTCAAGAGGGAGTTTGTTGGGATTCAGGCCAATTGGTCGGACATCCCACTTACTACTAACCCATCTATTAACTTAACCATGTTTACACTTATTCTTTAATACAACAGAATAAGGAGCTGCAATAGGATAATGTTGCTATGGGCTCCACCCAAATCAGGTCTCTCTCTCTCTCTCTCTCTCTCTCTCTCTCTCTCTCTCTCTCTCTCTCTCTCTCTCTCTCTCTCTCTCTCTCTACTCTCGCACTGCACTTGCACATGCTTCCCGCGGCACCTTCAACCTTTTGTTGGGATTTAGGCCAACTAGCTGAACATCCCACTTACTACTAACCCATCTATTAACTTAACCATGTATACACTTATTCTTTAATACAACAGAATAAGGAGCTGCAATGGGATAACGTTGTTGTGCGCTCCACCCAAAGCAGGTCTCTCTCTCTCTCTCTGCTCTCGCACTTGCACTCGCACACGCTTCCCGCGGCACCTTCAACCTGCTCCCTTGTACTCTAGCAGTAAGGTTGTATTCCCTTCTTCTCCTTCGTAGTAGTCACCGACCTTATGCACTGGCACATGCTTTGCTTTTGGTTCCTCTAGACGTGTCGTTTCCATGATTTCATCTGCAAGTTTATCATGTGGATGGATTTTCACCCCCATTTTTTCCCAAGTTTTTGCCCATTTGGTCCCATAGATGCGGTCTAGTTTTGAGCAACTTTGAGAGAGTAATCTTGCATTGTATAATAGAAGACATCAATTCGTACAAGCTTTTGGTATCTGTCATTTTTGGTGTGGCTTTCCACTGAGAAGGTACCACTGTAACTTCAGATTTTGTTTCATGTTATCCTATAAAATATGGCAAAGTTTGTAGAGAGTGTGGTTTAGTCTCTTCAGGTGCTATAAACCCACCATATCCGTACAAAGATCGTATATCTCCAAGGTAGAACTCATGATCCATATTGACCTCAGTGATAGGTGTTGACTGTAAAGTAGCACTACCATCTTTTTAGTTAGCGATCGTCTCCCATAAGGATTGTGGCCACGGCTCGTCTACTTCAGGAATTGGCTACATCTCACGAGACTCCGCCTCGGCCGTAGTGTTTGCCACTACCCTCGTATGCAATGGTTTTTCATTCCCTGGTTAGTTGGTTTGCCCGTTTTGTTTTTTTTAAGTGCGCATTCGTCCTCTTTTTCTGGCACAAGCACTACTTTCTTAGGGATTTTCAATGTTTTTGGTGCATTAAAGCTTGGGCCGTCTCTATGAGCTTTCTACACATTTCCATTTGCTTGGTTTCAATTCTTGGATGTGGATACACAACAATCTTTGTTCTAATTCCTGAATGGGTTTCACTCTAGCCTCGTAAGCTTGCAAAATGGCATTTAATTTCTCATTAAATTTTTCTACCAAGACCGAACCTCTCGATGAAGTTTTAAATGATCTCTCTTTTTTTGCTCGTTCCTTGTTTTCCTTTTCTTGTTTCAATTGCTCTTTGGTTTATTGCAGCTTAGTTCCTAAGGTGATTTTCTCCTTCAGCCTTTTTGATTTCATTTTGTCTCATTTAGCTTTCCACTATTTTCTTCCAGTCCTCACTTATATGTTCTCGATTTTTGTTTGAATGGGCGGTATGTGTTCGTCCTCAACAGGTGCATTTTTAGCAGCTTCTTGAGTTTGAGCTTGAGTCATCACCTTTATAGGAACTGTGGGTTCTACCTCAGATATGCTTGAAGAATGTATCACTCCTACAACATTCATTATTGCTTCCCCATTGTTGTTTGGGTTTTTTGCCCAATCAAGAATCGGGTGTGTAACAAAACATTCTAAAGAATATCCAAATATCTCTACATCCTTTGCTTGATGAGGACAATTTTGTAGCCAATGATTGCCTCCACACTCGTAGCATGGTCCCATTTGTTGCATAACTGGTGGTGCAAATGATGGTTGTTCCGTCCTAGTAAGAATGGTCTTCGTATCATACTCTTTATTGGCTATGAAGACGAGCGTATTCTCGTCCATGGAGTAATGATTTTTTGTGGGTTGTGGTGGCATATACACCACTGGTTGTGGAGAGCTTCAAAACAACATCCTCATCTTGCACACACACTCTCTAATGCTCTGATTCCACTTGTAGAACCGGCTATGGAGTGCAAGAGAGAAAATGTTGATTATAAGTAGGAGCTTCGTGGTCGCTTGAGCGTACGTATAGTAGAGCTCATTTCTCCTCCAAAAAGATAAGCCTCTTTTCACATTAAGACCTTTCTAAATGGCCAGTGGCTGGCTCACATGGGCTTTTACACATATCATGACATAATGACAACTCATGGAATCGACTTGCTACTCCGGAATCAGGATTTACACACAATGTAGCTACAGTAGCTCGACAAAATAATAGAGTACTGTCAGGCCAAGGGCCAAACCAAGGGGTCACGGACTCGGCCAAGGGCCGGCTGCCAGTGGGAAGGGGTCCGAAAGGGGCTAGGAGCCTATTAAAGGGAGGCTGGGCGGATGGACTAGGCATGGCAGTCCCTTGGTGTTTACATTGGTATCAGAGCTTCAGGCTATTTTGGAGCACTGGGGCACGTTTTTTGTGGGGCTGCATGTTGCATGCAACCTCAAGTCGAGGAGCAAGAAGACGAAGCCAGACAAAAAAGCCGCACAGCGTGTGCAGGAGCTCCTAGTCGAGGAGGCACACAATCTTGACCTGCGCGGTTTTGCCCGCTGTGAAGCTCACTGGGAGCGCACGGGGGAGTTAGAGTACTCCCGTTTCTTGCCTGGTCTCAGGGGACCTCGCCATCGCGAGGTAGCTCCTCACAAAGCCTGCGCAGGTCGGCCGCGAGCTCTGCAACAGAGGGTTCGATATTTTTTTTCATAACAACCCTTAAGGGGTTGGCCCTTCACACCCGGTAACCCCTCGTGGGTTTTGGCCAAGGGCCGTGCCCTGCGCGGTTTGGATTCCATTGCTACGGCATACTTCTCCGCATCGGAGGGCTCACAAAGCCTGCAACGGCTGTGGATTTCCAAATTTTGCAGTCCAAATCTGCTGCAACTCGGCTTCTAAAGTTTTGAAAGCCAGCGATTGGTGGCAAAATTTTTGGATTTGGCTTCTTGCATACGATGCAAGCCAATTCGGTGGTGAAGATCCCTTGATTCGTGTTCTCAAGCTTATCTTTGGCTGCAGAATTGATCATTATTTTCAAGTTACTCTTCCTTTTGGGATTGACGTTCGCTTTCAAATTCAGCATCTTTCCCATCAAAGGCGCAATTATACGGTTCCTTATTGCACACGGCTACGAGCTCATTGGAATTCAGGTATTCTCCTTTCTTTTCTCGCACAGTACGTCCACATCATGGATTTGGACATAGATATGCATCATGCATTTGATTTCGAGCAGTCCGCACCCGTTTCGTCTGCCGATGCCACGTGGACGGTTCCTCTCATGGAGAGTAATCATGTCCCAATGGCAACAGATGATACGTATGAGTTGCTGGACATGCAAGATTTCCGTGCACTGCAAACACGCATGACTGTGCTTGAAACGAATTTTGCACAATTAAATCAGAATGTCACAGCATTATCCGATTTGATTAAATTGCATATGCGACAGCAGGCCACGGGCCCTGCTAGTCATCCAATTCAGGAGCACGGCTCCACACCAGGCCAAGGGCCGGCTGTTGGGCAAGGCCCTCCTCCGGGTCCGCTGCACTCTCTGACCCAAAAAGAGGTGGACGATTTGTTGAAAAATACAAAGCCACCAATTTTTCGGGGAGAAGAGCGTGAGCGAAACAAGGACACCGTGAATATTTTTCTCAGTAAGTGGGATGGTATTCATGACCTTAGACGTACCCCGGATGCAGCCAAGGCGCTGCAGACAAGTCTGACTTTGGACGGCAAGGCCTACAAATGGTGGATGTCTCTCAAGGAGAAGGGCATGCTACCACAGACTTGGGCAGCTTTTGAGACTGTCTTCAGGAAGGAATTTCTACCTACCAATGAGAAGGATAGAAATTGGACCGCCTGGGACGAATGTTCTATGCGCCAGCATAAAACATTATTGGAATATATTTCCCATTATCGGGATGTGATCCTCAAGCTGGAAGGGATGGACACCTTTCAGCAGGTGCGTGGGTTCATCCTTGGGTTAACTCCTGAGCTTAAGAAGCATGTTAAAACCCAGGATCCACAAACACTTGAAGATGCCATAGTGCAAGCACACATCCATGATGACCCCGATGATCGGGCATTGCATAGTTCGCATGTGCATGGCACTACACCTGTTTCTACACGTCCACAACATATGCATCATAAAAGAAAAAATGTCTCTACTGCATCAGAGACCTCCAAAAAGCCCAAGGGGTCTAGAGGTCCTCTCTCAACGGAAGAGTTTGAGAAAGCCAAAAAAGAAAAGTTGTGCTTTAAATGTTTGGGAACTGGACATAGCAAAAAGGATTGTCCCAAGGGAAAATCTGCTGCTCAAGACAAGGGGAAGGAAAAAGCCGTACACATGGTGCAGCTTTTACCTCTTGAGGCCTCTTCCTAGTTTGCTAATGTGGAAGTAACACACACTGAGGTGGTGCATGAGTGCTGTATCACGGCCTCCATGTGGCAGCAGACTTTCGGACCACATGAGTTGGTGCGTATGCATGGCTCTATCCAAGGGCACAGGGGGCGGATCTTGGTAGACGATGGTGCATCGCACAATTTCATCAATTATAAATTGGTGAAATGACTCAAATTGCCCCAAATCCCGAGTTCCCATCGCTACAAGGTAGCAATGATTAACGGCCATGATGCTGAGATATGGGAAACTCAGGTTAAAGATGTACCTCTGGAAATTCAAGGATACCGTACCTCTTTGGATTTCCAAGTCATGAATATGGAGAGGGCGGATGTGGTTCTTAGTCGTGAATGGTTGCATAGTTTAGGATCATCCCTTAGACGTAGCTATGAGCATAATAGTCTAATGCTCGAATCCAATGGTGTGCACGTACTGCTGTTGGGGGAGAAGGATGTACCTTCCTCACCACTTATTTGTGAAGCTCGCTTTTGATGATGCAATAGAAGAACTCTTTTTGTGTTACTCACTGTGCCATTTTATTTCCAATGTGGATGATGTTTTTAATGTTGATAATGTTTTGACTAAAACTTCCTCAACGCCGCATTCTTCTCTCTCTCCTCTTCCAGCTATGTCTACTAATTCAAAACAAGCAAAGGTTGCTAATGAATTAAAGGAACTTTTAAGGGAATTCAAGGATGTGTTCCCAGATGATTTGCCACCAAGGCTACCGCCGACACGTTCTGTGCAACATGGCATAGACGTGGTTGCAGACAGTAAGCTAGTGAGTAAACCGCCTTACCGAATGAGTCATTCAGAGGCTGCTGAGGTGGAATGTCAGCTTGCTGACTATCTCAGTAGAGGGTTTATTCAACCAAGTTCTTCACCATGGGCCTCTCCCATTCTCTTGGTGAAGAAAAAGGACGGTAGTATGCGCATGTGCGTAGATTACCGTGGATTAAATGCGGTTACTGTTAAGAACAAGTACCCATTGCCACGAGTAGATGAGTTGTTCGATAAGCTCACCCACGCTCGTATATTTTCAAAGATTGATTTAAGATCTGGGTATCATCAAGTACGCATTAGGCTTGCGGATATACCCAAAACAGTGTTCCGAACAAGGTTTGGACATTATGAGTTTTTGGTAATGCCCTTTGGGTTAACCAATGCTCCAACTATGTTCATGACACTCATGGATAGTGTTTTGAGACCATACTTGGAAAAGTTTGTTATCGTTTTCCTCGATGACATTCTTGTATATAGTGCATCTGAGAAAGAGCACTTAGTACATTTGAAACAAGTGTTTCATTTGTTATGCCAAAATCAGTTATATGCCAAGGAATCCAAATGTGATTTCCTCAAGGAGGAAATTCATTACTTGGGGCATGTTATTTCGGCTGCAGGGTTACACATGGATAAATCCAAGGTGGATGCCATTCGGAGGTGGCCCTCTCCCAAAAATTTGGAAGAGCTCGAGATTTTTTTAGGCTTTGCAGGTTTTTATCGTCGATTCGTTAAAAACTATGCCCATATTGTTGTTCCCATGACAGATCAACTGAAAGCCAAGGGCAAGTCTTTTCAGTGGGGATTAGAACAACAGCAAAGTTTTGACAAACTTAAGGACACATTAGCCACAACTCCTGTTTTGGCTATTGTGGATCCCTTAAAGCCCTTCGTTTTGGAAATGGATGCTAGTAATCGTGCGATTGGAGCAGTCCTTCTGCAGGAGGGAAGGCCAATTGCATTTGAAAGTAAGAAGCTGGATTCAGCACAGCAGAATTACTCTGCTTACGAACGAGAGCTCTATGCAACAGTGTCTGCTTTAAAGACATGGTGACATTATTTGTATGGTGCACAGTTCGAGATTGTGTTTGACCATGAAAGCATCAAGTGGTTTACACAACAAAGTGATTTGAAGGGTCGCAAGGCCAGGTGGGCTGAGATTCTTCAGGAGTATGACGCCAAGCTACGCTATCGTAAAGGGCGGTACAATGTGGTGGCTGATGCTCTCAGCCGAATGCCAGAGATCAACTCTCTCCTTTTCACGGAATTGCGGAGTGAGTTTTTGGAATCTCTCAAAGGTAAGTGCGAGCATGATACTGCATACTCCAAGGTGTGGAGCTATGTTAGAAAGAGGGATCCTTCTCACTCCAATGTTGGTAGTGGTTTTGTTTCCTCCACACCCAGTTCTCCTCTTTCGAGTGATGAACTGCAGAGATGGAAGAATTTTTCCATAGATGATGGGTACCTACTCCATAAGGGGAGAGTGTGTGTACCGACGGACGCGGACATCCGGCGCCAAATTCTTTATGAATGTCACGATAGTCCAAGTGCAAGGCACTCGGGAATTAAGAAAACTTATGCACTTGTAAGACGATAGTTTTACTGGCCAGGTTTGCATGGGTATGTTCAAGACTATGTCTTGCATTGCCAAAAAATGTCAAGTTAATAAAGCAGAGCGCCTAAAAGCAGGAGGACTCTTACATCCTTTAGAGATTCCCAATGGTAAATGGGAAAGTATCTCCATGGATTTTATTGTGGGTTTACCAACCACTATTCGAGGACATGACTCTGTATGGGTGGTCGTAGGCCGGTTGACTAAACTTGGTCGGTTTATTCCAACCAAGTCAACCATTAAGACTCCAGAATTAGCTAAGTTATTTGTGGACAATCTTTACTGGTTGTATGGATTGCCAAGTAACATTGTGAGTGATCGTGATCCCAAGTTTAACAGTCATTTTTGGAGGGCTGTTTTCAAACGATTGGGTACACAACTTAATTTAAGTACAGCTGAGCACCATGAAACAGATGGTCAGACGGAACGAGTCAACCAAGTGCTAGAGGATATGCTACGAGCATACGTTAGCAAGAAGCAATCAGATTGGGAAGATTATCTTCCTATCCTTGAGTTTGCATATAATAGTGCTAAGCATGTTACAATTGGTTTTAGTCCATTCATGCTTATGTATGGTTTTCAACCTAGATCACCAGTGACGGTGGGGTTGGCAACTGAGAAGCTCCAACAGGTCAAGGAGTTTCTCCAAGATCATATGGAAATGCTGCGACTTGCTCGTCAAAATGTTTGACAAGCACAGGATCGGTATAAGAAGTATGCTGATGAAAAACGTCGGCAAGTTACCTTCACGGAAGGGGAAGAGGTATTTTTGCGTGTGCCAGAGCATTCAGAAAGTCTGAAGACTGGGCCTACACCCAAATTATCTCCACGTTATTGTGGGCCATTCAAGATACTCAAGCGAGTTGGAGATAGGGCCTACAAACTCGAGTTACCTGCGCACTCTCGTGTCCATCCGGTATTTCATGTAAGTCGTTTACATAAACGTTTACATGGGGATGACAATGTTATCGGCTAGCAGATATTGGTTGATTTCACTGAACCTCCCACTCAACCACATGAACCTGACCGCATTTTAGATTTTCATGAACTCCGTACTCGTCATCATGTACGTAGTCAAGCTTTAGTCAAGTGGAAAGATCGCCCTGAAGAGGGTGCCACTTGGGAAAACATTAGTGTTCTTAAGAAGAAATTCCCCACTTTTGTTTTCGAGGACGAAAACGCTTCTCCAAGGGGGGAGTAATGTCAGGCCAAGGGCCAAACCAAGGGGTCACGGACTCGGCCAAGGGCCGGCTGCCAGTGGGAAGGGGTCCAAAAGGGGCTAGGAGCCTATTAAAGGGAGGCTGGGCGGATGGCCCAGGCATGGCAGTCCCTTGGTGTTTACAAGTACAAATGTGGTGTCCAGCTAAGTGTCTGGCCAAGTGGACGTCCGTTCAATCAATTTGCCAAGAAGAGCCTTACTCTCGCGACCTTGTCGACCAACTACCCTCCTGTATTCAAGACTTAATGTGCCTGGCCGATCCACTCAGACATACCCCTGGAAATTGGAATCTTATCGAATCCGTGAGAAACACATTGAGCATCAAGTCGTGGTTTGTACTTGATGGTAAACTTTGAAGCTTACTACAAACCGACCGCTTTCGTTTTTGCGGCACTTTGCATGCCGTGACAAAGTGACCCTTGCCGAAACCGTGGTGAACTATGGTGACCAGGCCGCTCTCGAATTTTCTGTAACTTGCATGCTTTTGCCTTGGCCTTTGCGTCGGCCCTTAACACCTCCGCACCTTGCATGCTTGAGCATGGCTAGTGCATATGGTCCTGAGGACCTTCATCCCCCTCTCGTGGTCTACCATTGGAGAGGCCCCTTAGGGTGGCCTTGGGGCACCCTTAGGGCACCCACTAATTCAACTAAAAAATAACAATGTAAACAGTTCCCTGCACACAGACAATGGCGGCTATTTTTGTACGTAGGGTTTCAGCCCTTGATAGCCGGCCAAGCTTTGCTCGTGTCACCACCTCCAAGAAACGTTTTTTTGACCCTTGTGCTGGTGCGCATCTCCCAAGCCAGGGGCTCGTGTGATTTGGTGCAGGTCGATCGAGCATAGCTCTCGCCTCAAGAGGCCACGTTTTTTTGACCCTTGTGCTGGTGCGCATCTCCCAAGCCAGGGGCTCGTGTGATTTGGTGCAGGTCGATCGAGCATAGCTCTCGCCTCAAGAGGCCATTTCCATAGCCCGCGGCCTCACCATGGAAGGGAGCCTTCATGCATCTTGCCATACCCGAAAGAGCATGAGAGAGAGAGAGAGAGAGAGAGAGAGAGAGAGAGAGAGAGAGAGAGAGAGAGAGAGAGAGAGAGAGAGAGAGAGAGAGAGAGAGAGAGAGAGAGAGAGAGAGAGAGAGAGAGAGAGAGAGAGAGAGAGGAGTCCCTCCATACTTCCTCCTTGCTATCCCCTTTTGCCAAAATTTGATACCAATATAAGAACAGAGGTATTACGGCATGCTCCACCCAACCTTGCCCTAAATAGACCCGTGGTCCCTATTTTAGGAGCCCTCTTCACCATGCATGCGTAGATTAGGGTCATGCCCACCCCAATCCTACTTTAAGCTTGACAATATTGGTATCATGACTGTATGATAAAGGTATAGTATTGATACATGCTAGTTATATACCAATACTACAACGATATTGGGTTTACTCATGTGGAGCAAAAGCTCTTCATGTCGCGGATTCGAACCAGGGAGGTGACTTCATGAACTATTCATCGCTCTGACCATCCCAACCGGAGTTGCTCGTTGTCGCAGCATTGAAGCCTTACATATATTTTAAAAGTACTCGCGCCAGTCCTACCCTCCCACCCGAAGCCCTTTATGCTCTGCCCCTGAACGTCACCCCACTTCTACGCTCGCCCTTACCTGACGCCTCTTGCTTGCACCCTTGCCCGCTGCCACACGGCCCCTTTACCCTCCTGAGAGTGCTCGCATCTTTAGAGATTCTTATAACTTATGATTTTTTTGAAATCAATCATAATCGAACACTAGTCATACAAGCAAAATCCCAACCTGAATGGTGTATAAAATCTATATTATATTTTAATGGTGCCTTTGATAGTAGCATTGCATGATCCCAAGGGAAAGAAACCACAAATAGGCTTTGTAAATATGGATGCTCATGAAGCTCAACAATGCTTAATGCACATTGGCACTATAGACGCATGACTAACAAAAGCTATACCAAGTAAAGTAAGCTATGTACTTTGTAGCTATTGAAGCATAATATGGTCTAATGATGTTTTTTTGCTATAGCCTTTACGAAGATAGCAACATAATAGATCAAATACGAATAAACAAATGGGTCTTACTTGAGGTTGTTCGAGAAGTTGCAAGTGATGTTGACATACTGCTTTCTTCCAATGAGCCATTATATCATAATTGCTACCAACGTTGACTAAAAATACTATGATTTTCTAGCACTTTCAAGCAATACAATGAAAAGAGATGTAAATTCGACACATGGAATCCATTCTCAACTTCAAATAAAGATCTTGCTAGAAACCATGGCATTAAATGAAGAAA
Source organism: Adiantum capillus-veneris (assembly GCF_014529385.1). NCBI lineage: Eukaryota > Viridiplantae > Streptophyta > Polypodiopsida > Polypodiales > Pteridaceae > Adiantum > Adiantum capillus-veneris. The sequence continues at coordinate 24,787,078 of NC_140959.1, forward strand.
TTGATGAAAAAGTAAGCTCCTATTGTTGAACATTAAATTTTATAGTACAACACAACAAATGGATGAAGCATGTAGCATGATGGAATTATTAAAAATTTCAAAATTGTAACTTCATTCTTTAGTTCCATCCTTATATAATAGAAATGGAACTATAGGCAAGGCACTACTTCTGTTCTTTATGAATTATGGAGAGACAATATGCCAACTCTCCACCACACTTTTGTATGGACATTGCCAATATTTTTGCAAAAGCTTTCATAGTATGAAAATTTAATTTCAACTCTGCATTTCTTCGTATCTCCTCAAAGGCAACATTTTGGGCCCGCAAAAATGTTCAAATAAACATGTTACTTTGAAAGTCACTACTCTGTCTTGACTTTAGCATTGAAAATGTGTTTTGTAAAACTTTTCATCCTTATATTGAGAATTTCTGATTCCCATGATAAGGCAAACCAAGCTAGACTAGTTTTGGTGATACTCAATTGATAGATCTGCACCCAATTAAGACCCCCTTAAGACTCTCCTTTAAAGGTATATCTAAACCTGGCCCCTTTCCATGGCATCACTCCATTGTTGCCATGATCCATCCACGCTCCAGCTCCCCACCTAGCTGTCTCAAGTTCATTAATAAACATGGAAGTGTGAACTTTCTCTTTCCAAAGAAGTGCAAAACATGGGGATGCTTGACTGAGGTGAGGGAGAGAGCGAGCTAGCCAGAGAGACAAGATGAAGGTGCAGACAGGGATTGTAAGTTATGGAATAATAGGGGCTGGCATGATGGGGAGGGAGCACCTTCTCAACATCACAGCATTGGAAGGAGCCGCTGTGGTTGCTATTGCGGACCCCCACCTTCCCTCCCAAGAAGCTGCCCTTGCCGTATTGCCAAGCCTGAAGGTCTGTCCTCTAGAACTATCTGTGCGTCAACATGATTGGCTGTTTTCTGGCATTTCTTTCAAGTCTTAATTCTTCTGTGTGGGGTGTGTGCACATGCGTATGATTATGCTGCTTTCTCATTCGGGTATGCTTACTTTAAGTTTCCTCAGGTTTTTTCTGATCACAAAGCTTTGCTTGAAAGCGGTACATGCGACATGCTTGTTGTCTCCACACCAAACAATACTCATGCAGAAATAGTGCTGGACATACTACACCACGCAAAGCCCCATCATGTGCTTATTGAAAAGCCATTGTGCATCAACATCGATGACTGCCACAAGGTAATCGAATTGTTTTCTTTTCTCTTTGACTTAAATTAGAACTGCGATTTTGAATGGAATCAATGTATGCAGGTTCTTGAGGCTGCAAAAGCTCGCCCAGGAGTTTTTGTGCAAGTAGGGTTGGAATACAGATACATGCCTCCTATATCAAAGCTGATTAGTATAGTCAATTCTAGTGCATTGGGGAGGATAAAGATGGTGGCAATAAGGGAACACAGGTTTCCCTTTCTTGCAAAGATAGGAGAAAAATGTGGTATGTATGCATCTTTGGTTACATTCACATTGGGTAGAGTGCATATGTAAGGGTGTATACTCATGTATGTGCATGTATTGGGTAGAGAGAGTTGGCTCACCATAAGACTTCTGCGAATGTTCTATTCGTGTCTAGATTGCATTGCATAGTGGTCCTTAGCTAATAAAAATACGTGCAGGGTGTTAGCATATTTATAAGGCATTCCTTACCTTATTGATATGTTTAGTGGCTTAAGAAGCTACCATTCTTTTTGTTTACAAAGGTGCAAAATTGGAATCGGTTCAATTCAAACACTGGAGGTACTTTAGTGGAGAAATGTTGCCACTTCTTTGATTTGATGAACCTCATTACTGGTGCTACACCTGTACGTGTCATGGCATCTGGATCACAAGATGTGAATCACATTGATGAAAACTACAATGGCAAGGTGTGTGTTTCTGGAATACTTACATGTTCTGGATGATAGTTTGTAACGGCATTTATGTTTCTCAGGTGCCTGACATTATCGACAATGCGTATGTCATTGTAGAGTACGATGATGGTGTCCGAGGCATGCTTGACCTTTGTATGTTTGCCGAAGGTGGGAACAATGAGCAGGAAATATGTGTTGTCGGTGACATTGGCAAGGTTTGTTAATAAAAGTCTGGCTTTGTTGTACTTGCTTGCTGTGGTCCTGATGTGTCGTGGTTGTGGGCCTACGTGGAATGGGAGGTTGAGGCATTTGTGCCAGAAAGTTTTGTCCGCTTTGGAACACGTGCTGGAGGAAGGAGAGGAGTTCAGAAGTACGAAGTCCATGATGATAGAATCAAGTGAGTATTTGAACTTGTCATTTCAGCAATTGATGCTAAATAATCTGACTTTTGTCTTCCTTATCGCCATCCACACAAGAGGTTGACCGTTGATCGCATTTAATGTAGAGCGCTTAAGAATGTTCCCTTCTTATTGTCATTTCAGCAATTGATGCTAAATAATCTGACTTTTGTCTTCCTTATCGCCATCCACACAAGAGGTTGACCGTTGATCGCATTTAATGTAGAGCGCTTAAGAATGTTCCCTTCTTATTGTCAGCGCGCGCACGCACACAGAGAGAGAGAGAGAGAGAGAGAGAGAGAGAGAGAGAGAGAGAGAGAGAGAGAGAGAGAGAGAGAGAGAGAGAGAGAGTTTGTAACAGTGGTATCAAAGCATCAGGCATGTGCTTTTCTCAAAGCATACCGGTCCTACTAAAGAGCAGACAGATCACTTGGGCACAATTTTGGAAATTGTTATTGAAGAATCTCCATGTCCCAACCCCGGACTTATTAGCCATTCCCACCCTTCATACATCGCGCATCGGGCGTGCTCCCGTCTTCATCGCTCTGTCTTATAGGGCATAAAGCCATTAAGAATCCTAGATTACACATGGGTTCTCATGAAGAATCTGATGGAGATGACACCTCTCAGCGGGAAGGCAAAGAAAAGTTGAAAATCCGACGCGACAATTGATGAAAAGAATGAAGATTTGGGCCATTTTTTTTTTCCGATGGAGAAGTTTGCCAAAGCAAAATACAAGCGTCCACTCCAAGATGACATGGGTGTGAAAAGATTGATAAAGTACTCCAAAGACCCCAAATTTGCGAAGCACCTGAAGAATTACCTGATTGATGAGATTCACTGGAGATGGCGTGAGGTCATTGAGTCTGCTCTCAGGACGGGGTGAAAAGTTGAAAGGACAAACGAGTGCAGAAAAGCGGAAGCTTTACTTGCAGAAAGAGCTGGAACAGAACTGTTAACTAGAAGATGAACTAGATACTGGAAAGGACACTGAAAGGGATATTGATGTACTGACAATTTGGTTGTTTGTTACAGATAACCGGAAATAGGAGTGAGGAACTTGCTTCTGTATGGATTGGGAAGCATGGAGTTGGACATCCACTCTTTTGCAATGAGGTGAGCCATCTCCTTGCCTGTTTTGCAAGTGAAATCAAGGATGCGATGGTGAGATCGAGAGCGAGACCGCTCAGGAACGAATCGGATATCCTTTCGATTCGAGGTAAGAATGGTGAATTTGAATGAATGAATGATTACGCATGTTGAATGATTCTAGTTCGTCAAGATTCCCATATGAATGAGATGACTAGATGCTGTGGTGAGTGCATCAAGAGTTTCTGCGGGATGAGATGACTACACAGGGATCTAGGTGCATCAAGACTTTATGGACGGATGAGATGACTAGATGATTGAAACATTGTGTTCAGTATGAATTAAGTGTGTGAATGAAGAACTTTGAAATAGGAATTTTCGAAGATGAATTTGATTTATGCATGACATTAATGTTCTCTGGAAGAACTTGCTAGATATGTGCAGATAGCAGGTGAAATCGATGATAATGGATGACAAATTCGGAGCAATGACAGCTCCAGAATGAACCTGACAACGATAAGTATCATGAATTTTGAAGGAAACTAATAGAACCTGCTATTTGTGAACAGATAACAGGATTAAGAATGAGATGATGATGATTTTGGAGCAGTGAGCTCCCAAATGAACCTCATAATGAATCATGAATCAGACTGATTCAATGGAATGAATGACTGGACCACTCTGTTCGGTATGAACTTAGTGATGGATTGGGATCCCTGGAAACGATTCTCGCACACGATAGTGCTTGAGGGGACAAATTCTCGCACACGACAGTGCTTGAGTCGAAAATCTCTATAGACATGATTGCAATAAGGATTCGTTAATCGGGCATCCGTGAGGTCCGGAAGGGATCTAGATGCGATTACTAAATACATTGCCGATCGGTCATGGTCTGAGATTTGGAACGAGTTTGTATGTGATTTGTCATGTGATGTCCTGTGATGTCAAGTGTCTTGTGATGTCCTGTGATGTGACTGTCGATTTGTACAAGTGCTAGATGTATTGTGTCTAGTGCGTCGATACTAACAGGTAGTGTCTACTAAGACAATTTATGGCCTCTGTTTATTTTTGCAGGTGTAATCGAGGGCGATTACAATTCTTTGCAGAGGGGGGTATGTCATAAACTGGTGACGTGGCAGGCCCCCATACAAACACACGCTGACTGGTGACGTGGCAGCTTGGTAGGCCCTCGAAAATTACGCTGATTGGCTGATGACGTGGCAACTATACGAACGCCTGCATTTCGCGCTGACATGCTGACGTGGCAGTTGTATGGAATTCCGTGATTTGCATTGGTTGCTTTTTGCCAGTTTTTGAGGATCAGTTGCTTTTGGAACTTTTGTTTTTGAGTTTGATTGATTTTTGCGCTCTGCTTTTGGCATTCCTTGTAAGAATAAAAGAGTTCTAAGGGCCTCACTCTTCAGGGCATCTGGACGCAGAGTCTGAGAGTGGAGGACCCTACGGGAGTTGTACTTTGCTCAAAGATTAATATAAAAGAAATACCAAAAGGGGCGCCAGTCTTTGGGACCAATCTCTCTGGGCACGGAACTACGCCGGGCCGTGTCGACCAAATTGAACTCTGATTTTAAAGTTGTGAAGTATTTTAAGTGAATCTCTCTTGTTGCGACAAAATCTAGACTTGGAGTGTCCAAGTTTGTGACATCGGGCTCGTGCATGTTGGGCCAAAGTGATCCGAATCCTCTAATGCAGCCTCCACCGATGCTATGTAGTCCTCCGTAGTCGTGGGCGTCTAGATCTCCCTAGCTCGGTCGATCAATGTGCCTCTTGTGTGAGGAGAGTGTGAGCTTTACTGTGGTACTTGCTCCTCTGGCTGCCCAGTGTCCATTCTAAAGAAGTCCGTGATCCGTCTCTGAGATTGACTAGCCTCGCCTCTCATAAGGCTCTCTTTGTGTCTGCGTAGCTCGAGCAAAAATAGACCTAGACATCTTTGGTCCTCATACCCCATGACTCTAGAGAGTGGTCCAAAGCCCTCTTTGAATAGGCAGTGAAAGCGGCCTCGTATCTCATAGTAAACTGGGCAGTGGCATGTGTAGTGCAACTCTGTCTCAGGCTCCATGTGACATTGGGGACATGTCCTGGCCTCTGCTGGTACTTCGCTGTATCTACCAGTCTAGATCCGAAGCTGGTGTGAAGATGTGCGTATTTGGCCAATAGCACATCGTATCCCATGAGGTAAGTTGGTGTCCATGTATCTGGGCCTCGTCACAAAACCATCCTCAGTAAGCTGGAGAAGATGCTCTCTATAGAAAGCCATCTACGTGCTCAACTCTTGTGCCGCCTGTATCCAAGTCCTCCTAGTATTTAGCTGAGTCAGGTCTTGAGGGATGAGCCTTGTGATCTCGGACTGTGTAAGAGTCAGAGATAGTGCATCCAATGAGTAGTACCGGAAGGGGGACAATCTGTCCATGCTGAACCCATGTACCTTAAACCATGATGTTATCTCCCCATACCAGCATGTTGTGTCTCCCTGCAAAGCTAACTGTCAAGAGGACTCAAGTGCTAGGCGGGCATATCTGTCTATGGGGAGGTTCCACAAGCGGTGTAATAAGGAGACTGATCTGGTAAGCGCCTCAACCACTAGTGGGGGTGTCACAAGACGGGCACCGCGTGCCAATAGAAAAGAACAGTCTGAACAGACTTTTAGCACTTCAATAAATACAGAATTGAGAGAGAGACGACACGCGACACAGAGTGGCGGAATTCCACCCTAGAGAGTATTGGCCCCAAAATTTGGCGTCCGTTTCGGTATTTCTTTATATTGCATCAACACAGTACAAGCCGGTACTCCAGACTCTGCACCTTTGCCGGGAAGCATGCCAGATAGTGAGCCCTAACCTCATATTTAAAGGCACTAGGCCCCAAAAGCAGATTACAGTAAAAAGCCTTCAAACTCAAAAGCATCTGATCCAAAAGCAAAGCCATAAAGCTGCCAGCATAAATCCGTACAGCTTGCCACGTCATCAGCCAGCGCAAAACGTGGAATTCCGTACAGCTTGCCACGTCATCATGCCAGCGCAATTTTCGAAAATCTGCCGCAAGTCTCTTTTGTGTGTGTGTGAAAGTCCTGCTTTATTTTAATCCTTTATGTCACTTGGGGCCCCATCGAACGGGGTCCCCATAAGTTGGTAGGACTTCTTCTTCTGTTACTTGTTCTTCTTAGGGTTTAGGCCCCTCGACCGGCATCTGCAAGTTGGCTCCCTTCTTCAGGGCTTTGACACGTCAACAGTTTGTGACAGGGGGACAAGTAGCTCTGCTCGAATAATGTCATGTGGTACTGAAACCTTGGCTCTAATAAGCCGCGAGATCATAGAGACAAGAGGCTTCTCCATGTCTCCCCATCCATCAATGCGGCCCGACCTTTCGTGATGGTCCAATGAAGGCCTGTAAGGAGCAGCGGAAGTGAATGTTGAACTTTGCTCAAGATGAGTGCCCCCTGTGTGAGTCTTGAGAGGTTGAAACCTCCCCCAAATGGCCACCTCTCTCACTCTCTCTCATTGCTGCTCGTTCCGCCTACCCGTTCCTCTGTTATGTTTTGGTTGCGGAACGTTTACGGCACCGTTTTGGTGCCCATAACTGACCGGAACGCTGTTTCGATACGGTTACCCCTCGTTCCGTCCGTTACCTATTACTATGATTTTTAGGTCTCCGTTCCCGGTTCCCATTCCAACTTCCCGTTTCGAATCGCCATTCCGTGTTCGAGACGTGAACATCCGTAACAAGGAATGGCATTTCATGCCCGTTGCGGTTTCCCGTTTCCCGTTCCGTGTAACTATGGTTCTAGCTTCTTCATTTGCTGTTTCTTCTCATCCGTAGCTCCATCCTCCTATTACCCTCCCCTATTTTGCACATGGCCGTTTGTCTATGAAGGGTTTTAGTGGATGCTTCTTCTGGTGCTCCCCGATTTGGCTTCGCGTGCAATATTGTAGTGATTGGATTGACCGAATTGTGTTGATGATATGTGGAAAGCCCTTGGCTTGCACCTTTTTCACTGTCATGTTGGTGTTTGCTTATGCTTCTACCTTGGTTGGATGCTACTTTCTTTAGCCCCAAACAGCTTGCTTTCAGTGGCCCTGTGTGGTGCTATGTCGAGTCTGTTGACCAGGGTTGTTTTCCAGCCGTGGGTACTTTTTTTGTTATTTTGTTTGTTGGTCTTTGTTTTTGTTTCGTTTCGGTCACAAACTTGGACACTTCAAGTCAAGAATCTACCACAACACACGCAAGAGAACTGAACAAAACTGAGAAAGAGACGACACGGCATGGCACCACGAAGTTCCACGCCCAGAGAGATTGGCCCCAAAGACTAGCGCCCCTTTCGGTATTTCTTTATTATTAATGCTTCACATAGTACAATGTCCGAGGGTCCTCGTCTTAGCAGTGCTCCCAAGCTAATTTGCCTGAGAGCGAGGCCCTGTGAATTTATTTATAGGCCCTGGGCCTTCCCAAAAGGAGTGCATATGAAAAGCTTCAAGTCTAAAAGCATCGGGTCCCAAGTGGAAATTCCGTACAACTGTGTCAGTAGCGTAGTTCACGGAAATCCGTACGGCAGCCACATCAGCAACGCGAATTGTGGAGATCCGTCCAGCTGCCATGTCATTAGTCCTTTGCTCCATTTTTATGGTCTTTGTCTCTTTTTGGGCCCCATCGGACAATACTCCATAAGCTGGCCAAACTTATGAAATTGGGTGTCCTTTCACATGTGGCCTCTCGGATTGGTTCTGCAAGTTGTCACAACTTCTTATGCAACTTTCAGCGGGGCTCTAATCTCTTTTTGTCCGCAGTCTGTCCATTAGGTCATGCCACGTCATCACTTTGTGACATACCCCCCTCTTGAAAGAAATGTAATCGAGGGATGTAATCGCCCTCGATCGATTACGCTTGCAAAACCAACATAAGCCAACAACTAGTTTAGTAGACATTGACTCCTAAGTAGCGAACTAGACAACGCATATTCAGTACTTGCACGAAAACGACAGTCTCACTGAACATTCACATCACTATCCTCGTCGAGATCTTTGATGAGAATCATGGTCATTGTAACGTATTTAGCAATCAAATCTAGGTCTCTCTGATCATTAGCAGATGTCGAGATTGACTAAATCTTGTTACTATCATATCCACATCACCCCTCAGGTGAATCAAGACCAAAATGCTGCAATCATTTTGTCTTTCAATCATGAAACATCACACACATGAGAGCACGTATATCAAAATTATTTAAGAAATTCCCATTACAAAGTACTTCATTTCTTAAAGTCATACAATAGAATACTGTCAGCCCATTAGTACCCCTAAAATCTGTAAAGAAATCAGTGACTTTAATCCATCTGGGTAATCTGTGACAAAGGAGCGGAGTAACTTCCCTCTTGTGCAGTCCGCACCACACTAGATTCAACCTGCTGGTCATCGGTAACTCTTGGAATAGTCGAAGCTAAGCCAAAAGCCTCAAGGTAAAGTACCAAAATTTGAGGAGTATCTGTTAGGTCCTCCTCCTCCATCCATTTCGCATCCAGCGCCGGATAGTTCTGAAACTTAACTAGATACCCGCGTATCACTTTACCTTTCACTTTCCTTTCCTTATGAGCAAGTATCTAATCTGGAACGAGAATCTCGATCTCTTCCACTTCAGGTTGCTCCTTAGGCTCCCTGTTCACCGGCACCTCACCTTTGAAAGGTTTCAACAGACTCACATGAAATGCATTGTGAATCTTCCAAGTATCAAAAAGTCAAATCTTTTATCCTTCCGTTTCCGTATGCGTGCCTTCTCAAACCTTAGAAGCACCCAATCATCTTCCTTCAACTGCAAGTCACCTCGATGCTTGTCCGCTGCCTTCTTATGACTTGCTTGAGACTTTTCAAGAGCCTCGCGCCATAGTTACAAGAAATGGCGCTTTTTAGGTCGCCGTTCCCTGTTCCCAATCTAGCTTCCCGTTCCAAATCCCCATTCCGTGTTTCAGACACGAGTGTCTAAAACAGGGAATGGCATTTTATATCGGTTTCCTTTTTCCGTTCTCCGTTCCGAGTAACTATGCCTCGTGCACCTTTGCAAAAGAAGTCTCCAGATCTTGGACATACTGATGTGCTTTAAAAATCTCATCCTTGGTGCTTAAAATAGGAGGAACCTTCTTAGCACCCTCAATGATCTCAAAGGGTGCCTTCCCCGTAGATGTATGTACTGTATTGTTATAGGCAAACTCCACCAAGGGCAAAAACTTCTCCCGTTGAGCTTTCTGATTAGAGATGTAGGACTTCAATAAGTCCAAAACTACCGAATTCACAATCTTTGATTGCCCGTCTGTCTGTGGGTGGAAAGAGGACGAGAACTGTAACCCATTACCAAAATTCTCCCAGATTGCCCTCCAAAACAAACTAGTAAAACGGGGATCTGTATTTGAAATTATAGACCGAGACATGGCATGGAGTTGAAATGATCTGGCTTAACCTTCTTGAATGGAATAAAGTGAGCTTGCTTGCTAAATCTGTAAATGACTGTCTAGATGCCATCGTGCCCATTGTGAGTCTTGGGAAGATAAAAAATAAAATCCATTGCTATACTTTCCCAAGGCCGGCTAGGTATAGGTAAAGGTTGCAAAAAACCAGGTGCCTTATGCTTGTCAAACTTGACCTTTTAGCATATCAAACAACTGTGAACAAACACATCCACATCCTTTTTGAGCCTCAGCTAGTAGAAAAACCGTTCCACACCTTTTAGGGTGGTCTCTATGCCACGGTGGCCCGAAAAAGGTGGACAGCGGCACTCTGTCCAAACCTTATTTCTCAGTGCTTGTGTAACACACAACAAGTTCTTCCGCATCAAATAGCCTTCCTTGAGTGAATAGCCCACAACTGCTTCCCCATTCTGTAACCGGTCAAAGATGTGTGCAAAATCCGGATCTGTGGCGTATTGATCTACCATATTCTCGAAGCTGTGATGATGAACTACCGAAATAGCCAAAACCAATGGCTTACGAGAGAGTGCATTAGCCACCCCATTCTTTTGTCCCTTAACATGCACAATCTAAAAGTGAAATTGTGACAAGATGTTTGCCCACAGCATCTGCTTGTCCGAAAGCTGTTTCTGCGACAAGAAATATCGTAAACTGTGATGATTAGTGAACACTGTAAAATCGGCTCCGAGTAAAAAGTGTCGCCACTGAGTAAGAGCATGGATAACTGCCAATAGCTCTTTCTCGTAAATCTGTGCAACCCTTTCTAGTCTGGAAAACATTCTGCTCTCATAGGCTACAACATGCCCTTCCTGCATCAAGACCGCTCCCAAACTGCGGCCACATGCGTCAGAGTATACCTCAAATGGCTTTCGCAAGTCTGGTTAAACCAATACTGGCCAGTCGTCAACTTCTCTTTGAGAGTCTTAAAGGTTGCAATCTCAGATGGTCCCCAAGTGAAGGAAACCCCTTTCTGTGCCAAAGTATGTAGAGGAGAAGCAATCTCCGCAAATTTTCGAATGAACCGCCGATAGTAAGAACGCAAGCCCCAAAAATTGTGAACCTCATGCACATTCTTCAAGTTTGACCAATCTCTGAAGGTCTCAATCTTGGCCGGATCCATTTTGACACCCTCCGTAGAGACGATGTGTCCGAGAAAGTGAATCTTTGGTAAGAAAAACTCACATGTTGCCTTAGTGCCTGAAATACCTGTAAGAGGTGCTGTCGATGCTCTACCTCATTCCTGGAGAATATGATGATGATGTCGAAAAAGGTGCCACAAATGACCTATACTCTCTAAAAAGTGATCTCGAGCCGTGCCGCCAATTCTGGTGAAATGAAGTTGGCCTTGGCTCCTCCATCGAAGAAGATCAGGGCTTCTTGGTCTTTCACTTTGCCCCAAGCTCGACAAAGTTCTGTACTCTCGTCCATCGTGCTGGGATCGGTACCCACGCAATCTGGAACCAGTCCTGTTTTCATCTTGCCTTTTCTTCCACGTTCCTCAGTTGCTCTCGAACTCTCAGGCTTTTCGTCGTCCTTGTCGTTTTGCTCTTTTTGTGCCTTTTTAGGGCACTTCGCGGAGATATGCCCAGTTTCCCCGCATCCAAAGCACTTCCCCTCCTTGATGTAGCGAGCTCTCTCCTAAGGAGTGAGTTTGGGTCGCGCATCTTTCTTTTCTGGGTTGCTCTTTCTCTTTCTACTTTCATTTGTCGAAGTCTGTTCAGCTCTTTGCGTCATGATCTCATCGGTGGGGTAGGTCAGACTACCTGAGTGAATGGCAAAACCCCGTTTCGCATGACTCAACTCCTGAATGGAAGTTGACTTTTGTTCCAAGCAGTGATCTCGGATCTTTGTAGGAAGACCCAAGGTAAACCGCTCAATCTGTTCCTTGAACGAGATCTTGTTAAATGAAGAGGTGGGTAGAAAAGAGCTCCAGAATCTCTCGCAATAAGCATCCACTGTATCCTTCTTGGTCATCCGAAGATGGTTACAAGCAGTTCGTATGTCGCGTTCATACTCTCCTGTCAGCCAAGAAGAAATAAAAAGCCTCTTGAATTTCAGCCAATTAACTGGCGCTGTCTTGTTTAATAGAAGCGTGGACCACCAAGTTCGAGCATTCCCCTTAGAGTAAGAGGCATCTCTCCGAATCTTAGAGTGCTCTGAGTAACGCCCTCCCGCGAAAGCGTTGTCAAACTGCTGTACAAAAGACAAAGCCTTCGAAGCATCTCTATAACCAGAAAACGTGTCAAAGTTAATTGACTGTCCACCTTCCTTAAACTCTCGAGCTTTCTTGCTTTCGTCTTCCAGAAAGTCATACTGGTTGGCTTTAAAAAAATTCTTCTTCTTTGCGTAAAAGCTGCTGTCATCAGAGTCCAAACTAGATGAGTCCCCTGTAGAACTATCAACCACGGAGCGAGATTTAGACTTCTTTGCCTTTTTCTTGCCCTTTTCGAAGCGTTGCTTTTTGCTTCGCTTTTCGCCTTTTCTGTCTTCTTCGCTCGAGTTCGATGAGCTAGAAGAACTGTCAGAAGAAGAAGAAGAAGAAGAAGAAGAAGAAGAAGAAGAAGAACTAGGTACTCCTTCAAATCGAACACGTTTCTTTTGCTTTCTTGCCTTGTCAAAAGTAGACCGACGATCCAAATAACCCGGGAAGTCAGCGCCTTTCTTTTGCTTTTTGTGGTGCTTTTTAGCTTTGTTCTGCACGTCAAAAAGTTGAGCAATTCGTGCATCAATCACCTCTGCTAATTCTTGCTCTGTATACTTCCTGGGAGTAGGTTTCTTGAGAGAGGGTTTGCGGGGTGGTTTTGTGGTCTTCCGCCACTGCGTGTGCACCTCATCGAAAGAAGTCTGGCTCATATATTTTGCAAGTTTCGGGTCCTTCGCAAAATTAAGCATCATCTTTGTTGCATGGCCGATCAATTGTCGACGCTCCACTGGAGTAGATCGAGGCGGGCCGTACTTCTCGTGTGAATCTTCGCTGTGATCCCTTCCCGCATCTCCGAATGCAGAGGGAGTCTACTAATCTTTGCCTGAAGCCATGGGTGTCGGGTAAAAAGGATCGGATTTCCCGTAAGAGAGCAATCGACCGCGCTCTGATACCACTGTAAGAGACTTGGACACTCCAACTCGAGAATCTACCGCGACACCACAAATAATCACTTCAAAACAGTTCACTGTTCACAATTGATTCGACACTGGCCCGGCGGAGTTCCGTGCCTAGAGATATTGGCCCCAAAGACTGGCGCCCCTTTTGGTATTTCTTTTTATATTAATCTGTGTTCAAAGTACAAGAGTGCAGGCAGGCGCTCACACTCAGACTCTGCGTCCAGATGCCCAGAGTTATGAGGCCTACCTGCTTATTTAAAGATTACATGGGATGCTAAAAGCAGAGCCCCAAAAGCTTTCTAAAATACAACAACTTTTTATTTTCCCTCTCATAGGGCTTAGTGGAAAATAAAGCAACTTGCTCTCTCTCTCTCTCTCTCTCTCTCTCTCTCTCTCTCTCAACTGCTTGCGTAGAACAAAGCAAAGATTCTCCCACGCAAAGCTGCCCAAAAGGCAGTGGCGTAAATCGCGGAATCCGTATAGCCTGCCACGTGTCATATTTTTCGCAATTTGCAGGGCTGTCGTACAGCCAGCAATGTTAGCATTTCAGCGTGTCTGCATTTTCTCGGGCTTGTCCATGCAAGTGTGTGTATACTGGGCAGCCACGTCACCAGTTTGTGACACGTGCCCCAAATACCCCTGACAATGCAACCGAGGTTTGCCTATGACATGTGTAAAGACAACATCCCGTCCGGGTGTCGCTAGAACTGCCTCAACCGGTGGTCCCATTTCCTCTGGCGTAATTCCAAGTCAAGCCGCCAATTCAGTCAAAATGAAGTTGGCCTTGGCTCCTCCCTCGAAGAAGATAAGGGCTTCTTGATCTCGTATTTGTCCCATGCTTTGCAGAGCTCGGTACTTTCATCCATTTGCTCAGGGTTGGTCCCCACAAAGTTTGCTATCAATCCAACTTTGGTCTTTCCCTTCTTTGCTCGCTCCTCTACTGCTCTTGAGCTCTCAGGCTTGTCCTGTGGCTATTGTTTTGGTGCCTTGTTAGGGCACCTGACTAAAACATGCCCATGCTCTCCACAACTGTAACATTTACCCTCCTTGAAGTATCCGGCCCGTTGCTCTGCCGACAGTCGAGGGCCTAAGCGTCTCTTCTTTTGTTGTTTTCCCTTATGTTTGTTACTGTTGTTCGTATCTAGTCCGGTTCAAGACGTCTCTAATCTATCTGTGGGGTACGTAAGAGTGCCCCCATGCATTGCAAAGCCTTGCTTTCCATGTCCCATCAATTGTTGCATGGACTCGGACTTCTGCAACAAACAATAATCTCGTATCTCTTTGGGTAGACCACAACAAAATTGCTCTATCTGCTGCTTGAACGTAATTTTCTTGAAAGAAGAGGTCGGTAAGAAAGTGTCCCAAAATCTATGATAGTAAGTATCCAAGGTATTGTCCTTGGTCATCCTGAGATGATTCCAAGTGGTGATCACATCACGTTCGTATTCTTGAGTGAGCCATGAGGAAGTAAACACTCTTTTGAACTGAAGCCACTTTGTTGGTGCCTCCCTCTGTAGAAGCAGAGTAGACCACCAAGTCTGTGCGTTCCGTTTGAGGTATGATGCTGTTACAGACTTGGGCACCCCAAGTCGGAATTTGAGCATGACACACGAGAGAATCACTTAAAATATTTCACAATTTTATCACACTTTTAAAACAAAGTCGACATGGCCCGGCCTAGTTCCGCGCCCAAAGGTATTGGCCCCAAAATTTAGCGCCCCTTTTGGTATTTATTTTTATATTAATGCTTGAGTAAAGTTACAATTCCCGTGGGCTCTCTCTCCTCAGATGCTCATCAGTACACTGAGGGAAAGAGTGGCTTTGGGTTCTTATTTAAAGGCCCTTGGCCATTGAAAAGCAGTTACATGAAAAGCTTCAAACTCAAAAGCGGCCCAAAAAGCAGACAACGTGAATCCCGGAAATCCGTACAGCCTGCCATGTGGCACAGCGCAAAACGTAGAAAGCCGTATTGTTCTCACGTCAGCATGTTAGCGCAATTTGCGGGCGTCCGTACGGTTGTCCATGTCAGCATGTCCGCCACATCATCCGTCTGTGACAGATGTCACCCTCCGGACTTTGGAGTGCTCAGAATAGCGTCCTTCGGAGTATGCAATATCAAACTGTTGAATTAAAGCGAGGGCTTTCTGGGTATCCTTTAAGCTAGAAAAAGTGTCAAACTTTATTGATTGCCTGCCCTCCTTAAAATCTTTTGGTTTCTTCTTCCTATCCTTGAGAAAATCAGATTGGTTGGCTTTGTAAAATTGCTTCCTCTTCGCAAACATCGGCTCATCAGACTCTTAACTCTCCGAGGAAGAGGAATCCTTGTCTGAACCGTCAAAGTGTTTTCTGGATCTTCTATGGGATCGACTCTTCTTTGTTGTCTTCTTGCCTCTGCTGTGTCTTTGAATCTTTCTCCTCTTCCGGCTCTGTCTTCCCTCGTCACTGGACTTGGAGGTCGAAGAACTGTCAGAGTTTGTGAGAAGAAGATGAGGACGAACTGAAATCATCCTCAAATCTGACTCGTTTCTTAGCCTTCTTGGCGTTTTCAAAAGTAGATTTCCGACCCAAGTAGCTTGGATGGTCTCTTGCTCGACTCTGCTTTCCGGGCCACTTCTTGGTCATCATGAGTCTGCTGACTCATCGTTCTATTGCTTCTTTAAACTCATCCTTTGAATACACTCTCTGTGAAACCGGCCCGTGGGGCGGTAGGCTTTTGCTTTCACCCGAAATTCTTTACTTTTGACACACACAGAGAGAACGTGCAAAGGAAACCTGCAACGGGAATTAACACTTAAGCACATACACGGCTCGGAAGCTAGAATGCTTCAAGCAGACGCCGACAACCCGTAGGCCCCAAAATTGGCGCCCCTTTCAGTATTTCTTTATACTTTTGAGAGGGTAAATTACAAAGAAGAGTCATGGGAATCCTTTAACTGTATCCCGCTAGATACTGCCTATTTTGGCCAAATTTCGGCAGCATAACAGCCCCAAAACTTTCGTGAAACCAATTCCCCTGCTGGAACTCACTTCCACTGGCATAAACCATCTGATTCCTACCCAAAAACAGTAAATACTGCTCGCTGTATTTTACTGGTTTTTGCCCTGTTTTCAGCCCTAAACAGTCCCCGAACTGTCCTCTGCCAGTGGGGCACCGTTCCCAATGGTTCTGGCGTCCGTATGGCTGAAAAACAGTCAAATTACAGCGCATACACATCGCTGAAAACGCACCTATACGGTGAGGTTATGACCCTCACCGGTGCCTGCTTTGGAGTAGCAATTAGCTACCCCTGTTCCTGCTCAAGGAGGCTCTTGCCTGAGCCCAAAAGCATGAAACCACACAGCTGTACATCAGTCAAATGGAGAGCCCTCTTGTGGGGCATCACATAACTGCACGTAGGGGAGGGAGAGAGCAGTGTGTAGTGTGCAGGGCATCACTCCTAGCACCACACTATACATAGAGTGGAAAGGAAGCACTCCATAGCTCTTAACCTGTGACAAACTGCAAAAAGAAGCCTCTCCCAGCTTATAATTCAGCGTCCATTTTTCTGCATGAGGCAAGTACACAGGAAAGTGCCACTTGGCACATTTACAAGCATTTGCCCGTTTCGGGGTTGCCGCCTGAAAATCTCCCGATTGGTTGCCCAATTGACTTCGCGGGGCAGTTGTAAAATGTTCCCTTGTCATTCCGAAGGTAATGACGCAAACACGTTTCACGACCCAAAATAGCAGTTCCCTAATTTTTAGGAGATGCTTCCGTTGGGCTCCCACTGGTCATCTGACCATCTATCCTCATTGGGACCGCATCCAAAAGTGCAATGTGGCCCAACTGTCGGATACTTTCTGTTGGTGATCCCACCTTGACTTTGTGCCTTTATTGAATTCACTTCCTAGTACCACCAACTCGCTAAGTGCGACGGGGGGACCTACATGACTTTGGACTAAGCCTAGACATCCTCTTACTATACGAATTCCAGTGCCGAACAGCTTCCCGTCTGCGAGTGAAACTACCGTTCACATTGGCCATACAATGTCCGACCATTTGCAACTTCAAAAAGAGGGTCTCAAAAATAAAACAAAAATCATTGGAAAGAAACCAACAACTAAGGTTAGCAGTTGCCACGTCCTCGTGAAATAGTTAACAGTTGCCACGTCCTCGTGACGTACCCTTTCTTGAAATCGCAAACGTCCTCGATTGCATACCATAAATACACGCCACTGATCATCTTGTGCTGTTAGCGTTCTTTTATCATCGCATGTATCCGCAAGAAAGATCGTAACACATAGATACAAATGACTTAATGAGACCTCCATACTTTTGTCATTTCTATCTATTACATTGAATTCATATGAACATTTGATGTGCTACCTCTATCATTACCCCTCCTTTGCACACATTGGGTTGGGACATAAGTAGGTTGTAACCCAAAGGCTTCAAGGTAAAGCTGCAATATATTTGGTGACTCTGATAGTTCATGCTCTTCCATCCACTTTGTATCCATAGGCGGATAGTTCTTGAACTTCACCAATAGCGTCTTGCAACCTGTCCTTTAATTTTTCTGTCCTTATGTGCCAAAACTTGCTCAGGTACCAGGATCTCATCGAGTTCCTCAACTTCTGGCTGATCCTCATCTTGCATATCTTCTGGCACATCACCAACGAAGGGTCTTAGAAGACTCACATGAAACGCATTATAAATCTTCCACGCATCAAGCAATTTCAGCTTGTAAGCCACATCACTAATCTTGTCAAGCACTTGAAAAGGCCCATAGTAACGCATGCTGAGCTTAGGAAACAGCCGTTCCTTGCCCTTCATCTTCTTTAACCTTGCCTTCTCGAACCTTAACAGAACCTAATCACCTGGTGATAACAGCAATTCACGACGGTGACGATCAGCAGCCTTTTTCTGTTTTGCCTGAGTCTTCCCCAAGGCAACTTTAATTTTCTTATACATTTCATCCATGTTCTCAACATATCGATCTGCCTCAAAGATCTTGTCCTTTGTATGCAAAATGGGAGGAACCTTTTTGCCGCCTTCAACAATCTCAAAAGGTGCCTTGCCAGTCGACGAATGCACCTTATTATTGTACGCATACTCAAGCATAGGCAAATACTGTTCCCACTTGCCCTTATCATCTGACACATAGCATTTGAGTAGATCTAAGACAGAAGAATTAGCCTCTTCTGACTGTCGATCAGTTTGTGGATGAAACGAAGACGAGAACTTGAGCATAGTGCCCATGTTCTCAAACAATCCTCTCCATAACAAACTGGTCATGCGAGGATCACAATCACTGACAAGCGATTGTGGCATACCATGGTACTTAAACACATTGTACATGAACAAGCGTGCCATTTGATCAGATTTTATCTTCTTCTTGATAGGGATAAAATGGGCCTGCTTGCTGAACCTGCAGATAATGGTCCATATACCATCATTCCCTGTTGGCGTTCTTGGAAGATGAAAGATAAAGTCCATAGCAATGCTTTCCCATGGCTTATTGGGAATCGGCAGTGGTTGTAACAACCCTGGTGTCTTTTGCCTGTCAAACTTGACCTTTTGGCAAATTATGCATGCTCGCACAAAGGCATCCACATCTCTCCTCAAGGTAGGCCAATAGAAGAATGTCTCTACCGCTTTAATTGTCGCATCAATACCACGATGCCCTGCATAAAACACGCAATAAACCAAGGTTCACTCACCCACACACCAAAGCAAGGAAAAAACATGTAGCAAACAAGAGAAACTGTCACAAAATGATGACGTGGCATGACCCAATCAACACGGACAGAAAGAGGTCAGAGCCCCGCTGAAAGTTGCAGAAGAAGTTGTGACAACTTGCGGAACCAATTCGAGAGGCCACATGTGAAAGGACACCTAATTTCATAAGTTTTGCCAACTTATGGGGTATTGTCCAATGGGGCCCAAAAAGGGACAAAGACCATTAAAACTGGCACAAAGGATGGATGACGACGCACCTGGACAGATCTCCGCAATTCGCACTGCTGATGTGGCTGTTGTACGGATTTCCACGAACTGCGTTGCTAACGCGGCACTTGTACGGAATTTCCGCTTGGGACCCACATGCTTTTCGACTTGAAGCGTTTCATGTACACTACGTTTCGGAAGGCCTAGGGCCTATAAATAAAGTGATAGGGCCTTAATCTCAGGCAGATTAGCTTGGGAGCACTGTTGAGACGAGGACCCTCGGACGTTGTACTTTGTGAAGCATTAATAATAAAGAAATACCGAAAGGGGCACCACTCTTTGGGGCCCATTTCTCTGGGCGTGGAACTTCGCCGTGCTGTGTCATCTCTCTCTCAGTTTTGTTCAGTTCTCTCGCGTGTGTTGTAGTAGATTCTTGACTTGGAGTGTCTAAGTTTGTAATAGTGGTATCAGAGCTCAATCGATTCTTCTTCTACGAAGGATCCGATCCCTTTACTCTCAACACTCATGGATTCAATCAACGAATCCCGCCAGGAGGGAACTATGACGCCCGACCAACCCGGCCTGGGTGAGAACAACGAAGACTCAAACAGACATCGTCCATCTTCTCAAGATTCAAAGCACTACGGGCCATCTCCTCCTACTGAGTAGGATGGAGATGCAGTGGCAGCAGCAGGTTGACGCTTGTGCCCAACAGATGCTTTGGTACTCCAAGGATCCACGCTATGCGAAATTTTTGGCCAAATACCCGCTTGACGAGATGCATTCCACATGGCGTTCCGTCATCTAATCACCTCTCAAGTCGGCAATGAAGAAGTCAACTACACCTAGTTCTCCTGCCCAGAGTGTCACGAGGACGCGGCAACTATTAACTATGTCACGAGGACGTGGCAACTGCTAACCTTAGTTGTTGGTTTCTTTCCAATGATTTTTGTTTTATTTTTGAGACCCTCTTTTTGAAGTTGCAAATGGTCGGACATTGTATGGCCAATGTGAACGGTAGTTTCACTCGCAGACGGGAAGCTGTTCGGCACTGGAATTCGTATAGTAAGAGGATGTCTAGGCTTAGTCCAAAGTCATGTAGGTCCCCCCGTCGCACTTAGCAAGTTGGTGGATACTAGGAAGTGAACTCAATAAAGGCACAAAGTCAAGGTGGGATCACCAACAGAAAGTATCCGACAGTTGGGCCACATTGCACTTTTGGATGCGGTCCAATGAGGATAGATGGTCAGATGACCAGTGGGAGCCCAACGGAAGCATCTCCTAAAAATTAGGGAACTGCTATTTTGGGTCGTGAAACGTGTTTGTGTCATTACCTTCGGAATGACAAGGGGAACATTTTACAATTGCCCCACGAAGTCAATTGGGCAACCAGTCAGGCGGCAACCCCGAAACGGGCAAATGCTTGTAAATGTGCCAAGTGGCACTTTCCTGTGTACTTGCCTCATGCAAAAAAATGGGCGCTGAATTATAAGCTGGGAGAGGCTTCTTTTTGCAGTTTGTCACAGGTTAAGAGCTATGGAGTGCTTCCTTTCCACTCTATGTATAGTGTGGTGCTAGGAGTGATGCCCTGCACACTACACACTGCTCTCTCCCTCCCCTACGTGCAGTTATGTGATGCCCCACAAGAGGGCTCTTCATTTGATTGATGTACAACTGTGTGGCTTCATGATTTTGTGCTGAGGCAAGAGCCTCCTTGAGCAGGAACAGCGGTAGCTAATTGCTACTCCAAAGCAGGCACCGGAGAGGGTCATAACCTCACCGTACAGGTGCGTTTTCAGCGGTGTGTATGTGCTGTAATTTGACTGTTTTTCAGCCAGACGTACGTCAGAACCATTGGGAACAGTGCCCCACTGGCAGAGGACGGTTCGGGGACTGTTTAGGGCTGAAAACAGGGCAAAAACCAGTAAATACAGCGAGCTGTATTTACTGTTTTTAGGCAGGGATCAGAGGGTTTATGCCAGTGGAAGTGAGTTCCAACAGGGGAATTGGTTTCGCGCAAGTTTTGGGGTTGTTATGTTGCCGAAATTTGGCCAAAACAGGCGGTATCTAGCGGGATACAGTTAAAGGATTCCCAGGACTCTTCTTTGTAATTTACCCTCTCAAAGGATAAAGAAATACCGAAAGGGGCGCCAATTTTGAGGCCTACAGGTTGTCGACGTCTGCTCGGAGCATTCTAGCTTCCGAGCCGTGTGTGTGTGCTTAAAGAGTTAATTTCCGTTGCAGGTTTCCTTTGCACGTTCTCCTTGTGTGTGAGTAAAGGATGTCGGGTGAAGGACAAAGCCTACTGCCCCACGGGCCGGTTTCATGGTTCCGTTGCCAGGACATCAATCACTATTTCCTCAAGAAGTGAGCCTTGGTTATTTTGGGTAAAGACACAGAGTACAGGAACGCGAAATTACACTATTACCGACAAAGGGAAGGGCATTATGGAAGAGGGTTCCTCTTCGAAGGAGAGGCAAGAAACTCCTATGGTCTTTGAGATTGGCGAGAGCTCACGGCCGCGTCAGATTGTATCTCCTGTTGATGTGAATGTCCCTCCAGTAGTACAGGGCTTTATGACTGGGCAACTTGAGGATGATGCGTTCTGGACTCAGTTAGTTGCCGCGGTGAATGTGTTTTCGCAGCTGGTGCAAAACCCAAGGTTTATGGAGTTCTTGCAAGCGCCACTAGTGCAACAGCAAAATAGGCAACCTACACCGCGTACGGAGCTTGTTGAGGCTCAAGCCCAAGTACTTCATGCGACTCAGCAGGATAGGGAACACTCGCATGTTGCGGAGTCGGGGTCTCCAAAACAGGTTCCTCCCGTGCTTGAACAGGTGGCTAGAAAGCCTATTCCACAGGTTATGCTAGTTCAGCCCGCCACCTTTCAGAGCCCGCATGCTGTCTTGAATGGACAGGGAACTGGTTACCAGGCAATGCATCCAGTTTTTCCACCACCCACGGTACATCCTAGGTATTTCGGGGGTGGATCTGTGTTCCAAAGTATGGTTGGTTATGTGCCTGGAAGTCGGTTGTACATACTAGTAACAGTGTTTGGGGGTATGCACGGCATGATGCAAAACCCAATGTAAGGTAGTATCGGCATGCAGTAAGGTTTTCGGTGCAACCAGGGCCAGTTTGGGGTGCCACAGGGTCATTTTGGCATGACTGGTTTTTCTGGACAGCAGCTAGATATCGCATCTCTTACGCAAAATGTTAATGGCCAAGATGTGCCGATCATGCCTACTACAGTGCCCATGTTGCAGACCATTCCTTATGACAACTTGGGGGCACTGGAAAAGCCGAAAGCTTACAAAGAAGGTGATGCAGCTGTAAAGGTTAGCACTTTCAGCGGCTTCGAGGATAAAGCAAAGGCTCTCACTTTTCTCCAGCAGTTTGATATAGCCTATGCATGACGGAATTTTACAGAGGCCTCTGAGGTCAGGAAAGCTGCCACTTTCTTAAAGGACAATGCGCTTACATGGTGGACGACATTGTTAATGCAAGGACAGGCACCCGCCACTTGGGTTTACTTCAAGCAGATGTTTGCATCTGCTTGATTGTCAAATGAATATGAAGCCGACGTCATGACAGATTGGCACCAGCTTACTTCGGCTACATGCAAGAGCTTGTTGGAGTACAATCGGAGGTTTTGTAAAGCGTTACTCTCAGTGACCTCCTACAGATTTGTGCCATTGACAGAGCAGATAGAGAAGCACTATTGTGGGCTGCCTAAAGGGCTTCGCGATTACTGTACCAAGAACAGAGTGGCTACCCTTACTCAGCTTATGAAAGTTGCTAACACTGGTCTTGCCTTGTTGAAAGGAGAGGACACTGGGTTTCCGAGCAACGAGAAAGGAGGGCAGCAAAAGAAAAATTCAGCGAAGAAGCCCTTTGTGAAAAGGGCTCCTGAAGCATCACAGGGGTCAGAAAAGGCCACCAAAGACAAGGATTCAGCCGGGACTTCTGGAGCACGGGCAAAGAAACAGAAAAGGAAGCCTTTTGTGCGCAGGTCGCTCGAGGAAAAGAAAGTCCTAATGGCTGAAAATAAATGGTTTATATGTGAGCAGCCTAGTCACTTTGCTACCAATTGTCCACAAAGGAAAAGACCAGCTGACTCAGATGATAAAGAGGACCAGAAAGGCAAGAAGCCTAAACCCACGGTAGGTTTGGTGCCAGATATGGTGGGTGATAGGCCCAGTACAGATGCCAGTGAGTTATGTACAGCATGGGGTAAAGTTAGGGATCAAACGACAATCATCTTCTTTGATCCAGGTGCCAAAGCAAACTTCATCTCACCTAAGTTAGCTATGAAGCTGGCCATCAGAGCTGAAGAGATGGGGTACACAGCATAGGCAGGGTTGGCATGTCCTGGCTACTCAGAGTGTGTTACTCCCATTATTGGAAAGCTACGTCTGCATATTCAGTCATATGTAGATACAGAAGAATTTTATATCATGCCATTGGAAGGGTGCGATGCGTTACTTGGAATTATGTGGATGTTCAGAGTACATGGTGTGCTGGATGCCTTCGGCAAAACGGTCACCCTTCAGCATAGGGGCAAAACTCATGTTTTGGATGTAAAGCTCAAAGGGGAGTCTGTCCCTATTGTATCTGCTTCTGCTATCACTTCTGTAATAAAGAATCATCTTTTTGTGTACTTGATTTTTGCACGTGATGTCTCAGATAATTGCCAGTCAAATTTATCTGTGTTAGATAAAGAAAGGTCAGCATTTTTGCAAAAGTTTAGTGACTGTTTTTCTGATTCGTTACCGTCGCAATTGCCGCCAAAGAGACCTGAGGACCATCGGATAGATTTGGTGCCAGGGTATAGCCCACCAAATAGACCCTCCCAACAGGGTTAGCGCGGCGTAGCAGAAAGAGATTATCGGCCAGGTTGAGGAGTTATTAGAGAAGGGGCTGATTCAACCTAGTTCTTCACCCTTTTGCTCCCTAGTGCTCCTAGTGCAAAAAAAGGATGGCTCATGGCGCATGTGTATTGATTACCATGTGTTGAACAAGAATACCATCAAGAATAGGTTTCCTATTCCTAGGATTGATGATATTCTCGATCGTTTAGAGGGTGCTGCAATTTTCAGCAGGATAGACCTTAAGAGTGGGTACCATCAGATTCGTATAAGGCCAGAGGATGTGCACAAGACTGTGTTCAGAACGACATTTGGTCTTTATGAGTTTCTAGTGATGCCGTTTGGACTAACAAATGCTCCAGCCACATTCAACAGAATGATGGACCAGATTTTCCGCTCGCATCAACAGTTTGTTGAGACGTTCTTCGATGACATGATAGTCTATTCGAAGAATGAAGAGGAGCATAGGCGTCACTTGACCATTGTGTTCAAAGAGTTGCGCAGTCACAGGCTACTTGTCAATCCTAAGAAAAGTGAATTCTTCCTCGAAGAGATTCACTTTCTTGGCCTCATAGTCTCAAAGCATGGTGTCAGAATGGATCAAGCAAAGGTTGAAGCTATCAAAACATGGCCAGACTTGAAGTCTGTGCACAATGTTAGAAGCTTCTTGGGATTGTGTTCCTACTATAGAAGGTTTATCAGGAATTTTGCAAGATAGCATCACCTCTTCATGCTTTGCAAAAGAAAGAGGTCACTTTCAGATGGACCCAAAAAGAGATTTCAACTTTTAGTCTCCTAAAGGAAAAGTTGACTTCAGATCCAGTAATTGTTTTGCCAGATCTCAGGAAGTCATTTGTGGTCCAGTGTGACGTGTGTGGCAGTAGCATCGGAGCAGTGCTAATGCAAGACGGACGGGTAGTAGCTTATGAAAGCCAAATTTTGCAAGGGTCAGAGAAGACTATGCAAGTCTATGAGAAAGAGCTCTTGGCTGTGATTCATGCGCTTTCTAGCTGGAAGCACTACCTCTTAGGTGCTGATTTTGTTGTCCAAACAGATCATCAGACCTTGCGATACTTCTTGACACAGTCAAAGTTATCCGAAAAGCATATGCGATAGGCAAACGTTCTTTCTATGTTCCACTTCTTGATTATGCATGTAGAAGGCAAGAAGAATGTTGTGGCTAATGCGTTATCAACGAAACCACAAATTTCAACTGTGTCAATTCCTTATCATCATGAGTTAAATGACATGAAGGAACAGTATGCTACTGATGAAGATTTTGCAAGGATCTTTGAACAGTTGCAAGAGGGGCAACATCATGAGCACTACCTCCTCAGAGATGGTTTTATGATGATGCATGGCAGACTTTGTGTCACTAGGCCATTGCGACATAAGGTCATGGACGAGTCATGTCCCACCGGATCCCTCCCCAACTCTGGATCATAGGAGCCACCTTCAGCTAGTGGACTGTGTTCTACGATGGTTGAGATCTCCTTGGTTGCTCTGGTTCAGTGCCCTTGTTGGTTCTCCCATATGCTTTCCTTCAGGCAATTTTTATCTGTACTTGCCCCCAGAATCAGCACCATTTGGGCGTCTGGAGGGATTTCTCAAGTAATAGAAATCAGCTCCTTTTGTGTGTGCGCGCGCGAGAGAAAGAAAGAGAGAGAGAGAGAGAGGAGGAGAAGTATTGTTGGAGGAACACTGCAAAGATGCCTCATAGATCCATCTGACGAGTCTAACTCTCTTACTCAATGTTTGTGTGTGTGTGGGTGAGAGAGAGAGAGAGAGAGAGAGAGAGAGAGAGAGAGATGTTATGGCTTTTTTTTTGGTGCTCAGATATGAAGGATTGCATCATGGATCAAGCTTCTTGGAGCATTTGGAGTTCTTAGCTGCAGTTACAAGTCCAGGAGAGCGGCCTCCCATTGCAAGCTTGTATGAGGGCATGCTCTCTGTTGCAATAGGAATGGCGGCACAAAAGTCAATCGAAACAGGAAAACCTGTGAGCTTGGGAGACATTCCAGAGAAAAAAGCATGCCAGTAAAACATTTTGAGAGGTACTTCGGCAAGGAGTATCAACTGAGCATAAAGAGTTCAGTGATCCTCCAAAATGGAGAGTTTGCATTGGGAGGGATTGTGAGAAAGGTGTTTTGACAGGAAAGTCTCTATGACTGTGTCTGCATTCCGTTGTTTTGGGCTCGAGGAAAGCTCTCAAAAGGGCTTCTCTCTTTGACATACCTCTATCTATTCTTTCCATCCGTCTGTATTGTATTGTGCCTACCACATCAATGAAGGTAGCATTTGCTAGTGTAATGATCGTAAACCCATAGGCCTGCTAGATGCTATCAAATATGGAGGGTCTTCTTGGAAAGGAGAACCCTCTATAAGAAGGGCCATTGTGATTTCTCATATACATAAACTAGGTAGGGCACAAGCATTGGAGGTCTTGTGTCGAACGCCGAGTGAGTTTTTGGAAGCAAACATAGTAGCCATCCAAATTTATTTTTTTACAGAACATACAACCATGCCCAAATCTATGGGAATGTAATAGCATTCAAGTGACTGATTTCAACACAAGACAAATTTAGTACAATTCCTAAAAATCTTTCAAATGTTCATATTTTTTTCCAATTATAATATAGCAGATCCAATAAATCTATAAGGTGGCCACCATTTTAGCGAATACCAACCCTTTTGCAGTGTTGAGAGGCCTCTCTCTCTCTCTCTCTCTCTCACACACACACACACACACACACACACACACACACACACACACACACACAGAGTAAAAGGCCAACTTGCTAATGGGGATTGAGTTCAAGACTTCTCCGATAGATCTTTGAGGTCTCTTGGGATTGTTCCTATGACAATATAAGTCTCTCTCTCTCTCTCTCTCTCTCTCTCTGGAGGTTAACACCATCCAGGTTTTCCTGAGTACTCTTTAAATTTTGTTTCAAGACTTGCAACATGGTGTTAAGGTTTTCTGGGTTGTGTGCAATGGATGTTTGGGGTGGCCCTCCATGCACATCTCCAACCATCTCCCTTGTTACGAATAGCACTCTCTTCCTAGTGGGCGTGCAGCTTCCCAACCGTCCTCTCAAAAACCACCAGTTCATTATAGCCATCGTCTTGCGGAGGTTTTGAGAGAGATCACAGTAGTAGCTTACCCTTAGGTGGTACCCTCAACAATGTTCCCATTCCGTCAAATTTGCATGACAAAATTCTCAATCACAATAGTCGAGGTGGTAGACTCAACTTATAGCTATTGGTATCTTGAAGAACTTGGGATCATTTTATCAGGGTCTAGAAAAGGAAGAGATCTTAAAGAGCTCGACTTTCCCCTTTCCCCCCAAGGCTAAGGAGCTCAAAGAGCTCAAGATTGGTTCATCAAAGCTTCCGAAGGAAAATGAAAGGAGGCAACAAGTTTGCATGTTTGTGTACTTTAGACAAAGCCATCGAAATTGAAGAGGGAAAGGAATGGGCTCACATCGTTCACAGAGTACATCGGTCAATAGTGGAAGCATCGGATACTTGTAAAGATGCTTGCTCAAATAGATTTTCACTATTGCTGACACATTCGAGACAAGTAGGCTACTTCCCCAAGATTCAAGGTGCAGGAGGAACTCCACACAAAAGTAAGAGTTAAAACATTGTAAGATCTACCTCAAGGGATATCCATGATTGTATTTGGCTACGTTTTATTGTTATACACCCTATTCTCTTTCTAATAATATAAAAGCTTTGGCTTTGATTGCTAAAAAGAATGAAAGAGCACATTTTCCTTTGGAGACATTCTTTTGCAAACGTAGTGCTTGCATGACTTGTGCATTGTTAGCAATCTTTACTCTTGCAATACAGTACTATGAAACACAAGGAGACCAGCTTTTGTCACATAGGAGGCAATGAAAGAATAGAAGCAAAGTAAGCTAGCTAAGAGTGCCACCCCATAGACCTTAATAAAAGGCCCTTGTTATTATGAAGGGTTGGCAAGTATATGGCATGCATAGTGCAAGGTTGTAGACATTGATTTTGAAATGATCATTGGTCCCTTGTCTCATGTAGAGTATGGTGCTTCCACCGCCTTTTTTAGAGGTAAAAGATTTTCCCAGGTAATTGAGGGGAGGTACTTGAGAGGAGGAGAGGGATTATTACTAACTAGGGGTTCTAGCTCTATTTTATGGCTTGACAACTTGCTAATTGCACCTCTAGAGGGTCTATAGGATGGTCCTGTAATACTACAAGCATATTCATGTTGTAGGTGGCATAACTCCGTAGAAATGGATAGACTGCAAGTATCTTTACGTTGTAGGTGGTCTAACTCTATAAAAAAATGGATATACTTGTCAATAAATAGGTTAATCATGAGTTCCATCCTTATGTCCTTTTGAATTTTGTGAGCCTCTAATTTTGTCTTTTACATGTCTTTTTGGCATGTTGCAAGAATGTGCACACACCAAGTGAGTGCAAAATGAAAATCACACCACATGTATTGAAACAAAAAGTGAGAAGGTTGACTCGATCTTTTTGCCTCAATCCACAACATGCTTCTTGAATAAATTTCTTGGCTTGCAACATATTAAATGTGAGTGGTTAGTGTGAAGTAGAGACGTAAAAGCAAGCGAAGAACGAATCACTTTGTGACCGTTACTCATCGTTCTCATCGTTTTCATGCTCCGCCCCATGTGCAAGTGTTTAACAAATCCTTATGTACAGTTATGTTCTCTTGCACCAAGGGGTGTTTCTTTCAACTACGTCATGGTGTTGCCAATCTTTGAAATGTTTCTTCTCCTGCATTTCTTGTTGGAGAGTTGCAACAACCTCTCTCTCCAAAGAGGCATTTAAAAAAATAAATACAACTGAGTTATGATGAAGTGCTTCACATTGGTATATCCATCAATGTAAAGAATCACTGGCACCCATAGATAACCGCTTGCAATAACCTAACAAGCTTGTTTTCCCTCTCCCAACATATTGAAGAAATACACAAAGGCTATTGAATGTTGGATGGAAGTAGTTGGCAAAACCATACAAGTACAAATAGCTATCCACCCAAAGGTTGACATTCGTGTCACCATCGGGATAACGTTCTTGTGTGACAATCTTTGTCCACCCACACATGCGGCTTTCTGTGCAAACTCCTTGCGCAAGGGAATATGTAAACTTGTGCTGTACATGGACAAGGTTTGTGATATCATTGAGTACCATAGCAATTGATCCTAAAGAAGCATAGAGGGAAGAGAGGAGAAAGGAAAGAAAAGGAAGTGGGGGTGGGGGGGGGGGGGGGGGGGGGGGGGGAGGGTGGGAGGAGGATACATGTTAATGCCACACTCACTTTTCTCCCTTTACTTTTAAAAATGTAGTGAGGAAAAAAAACTTTCTAAATCTACATTCTATCCGGCTTAAAACAAAAGCTAGAGAAGCCTATTAAAAATTAGCTCCGTGAATGCCCTTGTTCCCTTAATCTTTACAACATTATTTGTAATAGTTTAAAATTAGAGATTTTTATATGGACCATACTCCATGGGGGCACTTGATACGGTGATAAGTAGTGATGTATGTAAACAACTTAAAGAAGCCTTGAGCTATTCTTTTCTCATTACAAAATCTTTTTCCCAAGTTGTATATATGCTCATAGCCCTAGGATATCTCTTATCTTTCTACTTGCACATTAAGTAACGACACTTGAGCCTCTCTTTTCTTCAGCTTCACCAAGGAGTTGACGTGTAAGTTGGCAAATGTGGTTAGTGAAGGTGAAGTGCAACATGCATGTGATGAAACCAAGATCAACAATAAGGCCTACAAGGCTAATTTTTAATCACTTAAGGATGTCTTAAAGGAGTGAAGCATTGTTGAGAATCTATTTTCAGTTCTGTCCAAAGTTAACCTTGCAAAAAAGACCACAAATGAAGATGTGCTCTCTAACATTGAGGCATACCTACACATGAAGAAAACGATTTCTGCTTGGCTCTTCGTTGCATGCATGTCAAAGACCATGGGAAAGGGTAAACAAATCTGCTCAAGATCTTTAGAGAAGATGTTTTCTTATACAATGTGAAACAACATATTTATGGACTTCAGAAGGCTTCAAGCTATGCTTTAATTTTGAGCTACCTCCAGAAGGTAATGTGTCTGAATTTTTTATTTTGGTTATTCTTGTAAAGATGGATTGTGATAGTTAAGGTCTTTTCCCTACATGTTATGCGGTGATTGGTACAAATGTCACCTTTTTGCTAACTCTCCAGACGGATAATGAAAGATCGAAGGCTTGAGAGGTTGAGCGTCACCCCACTCTAAGAATGAAGCCCTACTGCAAAGAAGGCAAAGGAATTTAATCAAGCAATCTCTCACCTTACCCTTTAGTGTGCAATCGGAAAAGGATATATAGTGGGTGGTTGCCATTGAGATGTGCAAAGAGACTAGTCGAATACTTTCATGGGTTTTTGAGGAAACTTCATGGATCACAAAAATAATGCTCTCCCAACTTGCGGGTTAGAAGCTGGAGGTTGAATCTTTAGGTAGCTTTGACGTGAAGTGGCACTTAGACGGAGATTTAAAAACTAGAATGTGTTTGCTTGGCTAAAACATGGGGCTTCTTCTCTTTATTCTTTTTCATTTTGCATATAGGGGTACAATCCAAGTAAACAAAATAAACAAAAGATCTCTACAAAGAGTGGTCCAAGGCTTCCACGGCAAGAGGATGGAGTAGAGGATGCTGACGATTTTGTATTTTTGTAGATTGTATGCCGTCATGCGCATTTTTGATAGGCTATCAAAGCTCCACATTGAACATGCTTTCAAAACAAAGCCTTTGCAAAGGTCCCAGGATGAGATCACTAAGGTGGAGGATTGTTTCAACTCAATTGAATGTTACGATGAAAATGTATCAATTGTTGGTGCAAATAAAACAAGCAAGGCTTACAAGATAGTGCATGGGTGGATAGAAAACAAAACACTATTTGAAAGAAAGCTAATCCGAGCAAAACATACGAAGATGAAGCTCAAAATAGTTCCAACCACAATGCAACTAACCTTTGGGAGCTTTGGAGGAAGGAATTATGCAAAGACACAACTGAAAATGACTCAAATGTCGAGGTTGTAAACAAGTTCAAGTAAGTCGGGGAAACCTTTGACAAAATGATCAAGCTAATGGGTCTCACGAGCTGATGGGTCTTACGAGCACAAGAGAGTAGCAACACCAATCATTTCAAGTGATGTTGATGGACTCCACGAAGGTCTTCAGTTTAGCTTGAGGTGAGAACATCACACATTACATGGTAAACCACATCACACATTACAAATATTCAGAGAGGTTTTTCATTTTTTAATATGCATTGCTCTACTTTGTAATCATCATATTTTGTTTGCATATGCAGATTTTTTATGCACAACTATGCTTCGCTTGACAAGCATTTCTGATGCGCAAGTGTACTTTGAAAATACCTGCCACATTGCAAAAAATGTGTCATCAAAAATCAAACACAAGCGGCGAATGTCACAAGGCCCTGCCAACCATATAGTATGCCGCCAACACAAGGTGTGGCGAGGATCATGGTGGACTCAAGCTCTAGTAACTCCTCCATGTATGTAGATTTACTTTGATTAAAGTTTGGATGTGGGAAGCACCACTTTGAAAAATAAAAGCTTATATAAATATAACTTAGGGCTCTATTGAAATTAGGCCCTTATAAATATAAGCTCCACTCCATTTTCACTTGTTTATTCTCTTATTCTCATAGGTGGGCTCCCATCACACACCATGGCATGCAAAAAGCAAATCACCAAGGAGCATTCCCTACCAATACAAAGACTCTCCAAGGTTGCAAAAAACCGCATGGGTGGACAACATGCACAAATGTCCATGGACGTAGAAATGTTCATTGTGCTCGTCATCTACTTTTGGGCATGGTAGTCAAGGAGAGAGCTCATCGCAGCAACAATAAGAGCCCAAACGAAGAAAGGTGGGCAAAGCCCAATGATGAAGAGAGGAGGAAGAGGGATCACGAACCAACACACATTCTAATGAACCACCATGGCACTAGGTGCAAGCAGGAGGGTTGAACCATGAGTTGTTTAAATTGACAATGAGTCAAAGGCGGAGCCACCATGGTAGCATACAAAAATACCACTCATACACTGAGTGCTAGTGGCATGCAAAAGATTGCTCCGCAGGATGGGAGCTCTGCCCACACATTAAGACCCACAGGGAGAGGCAAGGGGTGAGAAGGACGAGGAGGTTCCGATGGAGACGAAAAATCATGTTAATTGTTGTAAATCAAAGTTCTTCAAAATGCCAAAGTGCCACCCACCACACAATGTGCAAGTGACCCCTCAACAATCTTAGCGTCGCAAGGTCGCAAGAGCCTTTGCAAAAGTCCGCCACTATCAAAAGACAACGGAGGCTCTTATTCATTGAGCCCCCTTTGCCCACACAATTGAGTTTTGAAATACTTCAAATTTATGAAAATCAATGAATACAAGCCATGGCATTAGAGGCTATTCAACAAGTTGTCAAGGCACACATCATCTCTATGCTTGAGCAAACCAGTCTCTGAACAATGCATGGTAAGAGAGTGACAATACAACCTAAGAATATGAACTTTGCATGCTGGCTACATGATGTGTTTTTGGGGGCAAAAAAGGGTGGCCACAAGGGCGCGCAAATCAACCAAACAGGGACCAAACACATCTTGTACCAGTATGGAGACCAAGAGAACATTGAGGAGGAGAAATATAATGTGATTTAATCACCCCCCCCCCCCCCCCCCCCCCCCCCCGGGCCCCCTTCCTCGCAACACCCGGTTAGAGTATGTTGATTTTACGAAACAAAAAGTAAAAAATAATAATGAATGACAATTCATATTTTCTCACACTTATGATATTTCACCATAAATTCACAATGTACAAGATAAAGAGGTGAATCAATAGAATTCATTAATACTCCAATGAAGGTAGCATTTGCTAGTGTAATGATTGTAAACCCATAGATCTGCTAGACGTGATCAAATATGGAGGGCCTTCTTGAAAAGGAGAACCCTCTATAAGAAGGGCCATTGTGATTCCTTATGTATGGAAACTAGGTAGGGAGGTCTTGTGTCGAACGCCGAGTGATTTTTTGGAAGCAAACATAGTACCTACCCAATCCATGTAAACGTAACAAAATTTAAGTGATTCATTTCATGTAATCATCATTCATGTGGTAGTGATGTGTGTGAACAAACTTAATACCGTCGGGGCATTTTTTCCCTCACTAGGAGGTTTTTTTCTCGTGCATTTATACACGCCCATCACTCTAGCACTAATCTATCTTTCCATTGCACACTAAGTAAAACACTCTCTATTGTGTGCATTGAGCTTCCTTCATCTTCTCCAAGCTGTGTGTGTTTCCCTGCAACCCTATTTCCAACAATTGGTATCAGAGTAGGTTGCATCCTCTCGAGCTTCGTCGGCAGCACACGCCTGCTCACTTTCTACGCTTTTAGTGAGCTTTGGTGAGCATCTGTAGGTCGACAAATACTTCGTGTAAGCTCAAGGAGCGTGGTCTGCTCATATTTTTAATTTGGGCGCATTTCGGGCTTCGTTTCCACTACAGACAGTGTTGTGCATGCTATTTTGTCATTTTGTGCAAATTTTTTGTTAGTGCCATTTTTGGCATAATAGGTCCCTTACAGTCTTCTTTGGGTTGTGCTATGTAGCACACATTAGTCCCACCTTGTTTCTCCTCTTTTCGGACATTTTTCACATTTGGTGCAGGCATTCGCCATGGCTGACAACAACACAAATGTGTTCAAGATGTTTGTTGTGCTAAGGATAGATTGGATAAGGATAATTACCCAATGTGGGCTTACATGATGCAACATGTTCTTGTGTCAAAGGGTGTCTAGAATCTTGTGCATGGCATTGATGTACGTCCTGGTTTTGTGGATACAGACGACGTTGAGGATGTTGCAGGTTTTAATGGCAGGATTGCTGTTGCTAAAGCTGTTTTGCCTACGGTTGAGCACGTTCATTGCGATGTAAGAGATATGCAAGCTCATGCATTGATTGTATTATCTGTGAATTGCAATATTACTCACATTCGTTCAGCTAAATCTGCAAAATAGGCTTGGGATATTCAGGCTGATCATTATGCACGTCACGATGAGGCTAAAATTTCATTGCTGCGTAAAGAACTGGAGTCGAAGATCATTATGAAGAGACTTTTGCTCCTACTTGTTGTATGACTATTGCACATTTTCTATGTGCATTGGAAACTCATTTTGGTCAAGATGTACATAAATCATAGGTTGTTACTGCTTTCTTGGATGGTGACATATTTGAGAAAGTTTATCTAATGCAACCTCGCCCCATACACACTTACAATGGGCAATACAGATACAAATATGGGTAAGGATACATGCTCCTCTTCCTCATTTCCTATGAGCAAGAACAAGGAGAAGAAGAAAAAGAGAAAAGAGGATAAGTAGAAGACCATAGAGGAGGAGGAGGAAGTAGAAGAGAAGGTAGAGACATACTTTGAGCCAATTTTCATCATCTCAACTTTTAAGCCCTCCAGGTGTAGATCTAGAAGATGGCATGGATTATGCTTTGGGGCTTGACATGCTAATTTCAAAAAAATTATATGGGACTAAACATGCAGAGACATATCCAAGGACTGTCACAATTGCAACAAAAATTGAAAGACTATATTGGAAGCCACACTTGACTTGAAGACAATGAAATTATAAAAATGGAAGTCTCTGGTTAAATTTACTTGTATTTATTTAATTTATAATCAAAATGTTTGATTTTACAAGGGGTTTATAGCCCGTTTATAGCTATACAAAATGTTGATTTTCACAAAGAGATATTGTAAATTCTTTACAATATGTTATGTGCTCTTTTAAAAATGTTCCACCTCATATCTATATTGAGTTGTTCTGTATCATGTCTAAAAAGGAAGCCTAAGAATTGCCACAATGAGAGCCTTCTGTGCTCTCCTGTTCTCTCTGAAGCATATCACTCTTTGAAAAAATCTTCTCTTCTGTGAAAGAGAATGAAGTGGAATCTTGGTATTAATTCCTTCCTTAAGAAATAGGTTTTTATTTTTGCTTTGAGCTCTCTACTTGGTTTGCTTTTGATTCACCATGTAGCTCCTCGTTCTTCCTCTCCTCTTTAGGAACCTTCCTAGGAGTTGCTTGATCCTTGCCATTGATGACTTTCCCTCCATTTCATCAACCATAGTATAAGTAAAAAGAAGCATATAATTTAGAAGAATACTTGTCTTTCATATACAGATATAGAAGATGGTCAATATCATCCAAGTTTATTATCAGGATAAAGATTGTTTTTAGCAAAGGGTGTCCTTTATGCACAAAATTAGAGTACCCTTGAACTTCTTTAAACAAGGTACTAAAATTAACCAATTTTTTTTATAATAGTAATGTGGCTCAAAATATGGTGTTGACCAATTAGTGCATCCGGAAGGGCCCAAAAACCCTACGATCCACTCCTAAGTCGTCTCTTTTGGACACCTAGAGAGGGAAAAATGACAAAAAAAGCCTTTGAGAGGACACAACATTTTTGGAGGCTTTTTTTTCCGTTTTCCCTCTCTCAGGGTGTCCAAAAGAGGGAAGATGGTAAATATCATCCAAGTTTATTATCAAGGTAAAGATTGCTCTTTTTGATACAAAATATATCTGCTAGAGGAGCGTCATCATCACCTGTTGTATGCTCATTAACATCAACCCCTATAGGGGGTCCTTGTCTCCCAGAAACTGGGCCTTGTGCATTGCATCATCAAGAGGTAAGAATTCCTCAAGCAGCTCCTTGCTCACACCGGTATCATCCACCTTTGGGTCCTCTTCGTTTAACACTTTATTCCCACCCGTGTCCACCTTTGGGTCCTCTATAATGGGATCCTTGTCTCCATCCTTCTTCTCTTGTAGCGACTTGTCATCATCTACTCCCCCCTTCTGGTCCTTGCCCCCATCCTGCTGGTCCTTGTCTCCAACTTGTTGACTTTTGTTTATATCCTGCTGGTCCTTGTCAATATGGTCCTTGTCTACATCCTGTTGGTCGGTGGCCTCATGCATCTTCAAATCTGCTAACTTTTTCAGCCAATAAACCTGTGACACTGCACTTTGCTTCTCGTATAGGTCACATAACTTCTTCCACAACTCATAGCTAGTCTTTTCCATGTTCACATTGAAGTATACATTCTTTTACAAA
Source organism: Adiantum capillus-veneris (assembly GCF_014529385.1). Classification (NCBI taxonomy): domain Eukaryota; kingdom Viridiplantae; phylum Streptophyta; class Polypodiopsida; order Polypodiales; family Pteridaceae; genus Adiantum; species Adiantum capillus-veneris. Next base: position 24,823,011 of record NC_140959.1, read on the forward strand.
GTCACCATGATGGTGGACCTAGCAAGCTCATCCAACTCCTGCCAATCAAATCTGCTTCTTCTGTATCAAGACATTGTAAATTTGTTCCTTCCAAAATGGGAAGTTAATGCCATCTAACTTCTCAATGTTGAACAAAGAGTTCTCTGATGATGAAGCCATCACTCGACAAGGAACAAAAGCGGTAGATATGTTGCACTAAACAAGATGATAGAAAACCTAAAAAATTTTGACAGAGTCTCCCCTGCAAAACTGACTTCTGAATCCAAACCCAAAACAAATGTGTACAATGACTAAAACGCTGATCCAAGTGGCTAAATTGGCAAGATAGAATCTAAAAAAACTATCACTGTCACTGTCTTCAACTCTAGAAAAGTGTCTCTGACCAATTGCACATTGTTAAACGCATACGCATAAAGATGACAACAATGCCAACAATGGTGGGTCAATAGATGCACACCAATTCTGCACTACCCGCATAAACATACATCCTATGTCGATGCAGAAACTATGGAGATGTTGAGGGCTCCCTTCAAAACCTGTATCACCAAAAGGATCTTCATATTTGAGAATTTCCTAGCTCAATTAAACCTTAACACGACCCTCAACAATAGGCTTTTTATATTTGCATCACAATACATAAACCTCATAAAATCTTACATCAAACACAGAAACCCTTTTCTATAACCGCTAGAGATGTTATCCTCAACCTATAGGGTTTAGACGCCTTCCACCAGGTACATGGGTTCATCCTTGTGTTAACTTCTAAGCTTAAGAACCTAGGATGCCAAGATACTTGAGGAAGCTATTGTGGAGGCTCATATTCATGATGATGCAGATAAAAAAGCATTGCATAACACAAATATGACTCACACTTTGAATGCACGTGCATCTTTTACTCATAATAAGAGAAATTTGTGATACCCTTGTCTAATGCTCAAAGAAGCCCAATGGGCCTAGAGGCCATCTGTCAAGTGAGGAATTTGAAAAAGAAAATAGAAAGATAATCTATGTTTTAATTGCTTGGGAAGGGGTCATTGCAAAAAGGATTGTACCAAGTAAAAAATTGTTACCTAGGGTAAGAAAAAACTTGCAAACATGGTGCAATTGCTTTCCCTAGATTCCACTTTTTGTTATGACAACAGTAACACATATCAATGCAGTTTATAACTGTTGTATTATGGCCCCTAAAATGCCATCCAACAAAGAGAAATTTGGTTTGTAAAATTTGGAGCTTATCCTTCATGACCACAGGCAGTCTGAGTGACTTATCTCAAAAATGGTGAATATTTTGAGAAAAATTTATTCTGCAAAGTTGAAGAGGACAAAAAATTGATTAAACTCTATGAAAATTGGCATGAATGCAAACCTTTTGACGTGCCAAAATAGACCTGCAAAAATGTGTTGCAGTTTTTGCTGCTTCCCCGTGGACAAAAAATCGATTAAACTCAATGAAAATTGGCATGAATGCAAACCTTTTGACGTGCCCAAAATAGACCTACAAAAATGTGTTGCAGTTTTTGCTGCTTCCCCACCTGCTTCCCTACTGAGCTCCAATGGTGCTCTCCGATTCTCGAGCTTTGAAGTACGTGAGCAAGAGCGTGTGTATGTGTGAAGCAATGGATAAGAGAGAAGAAGAGATGAGACACAGGTTTGGGTGGACTCCAAACACAATAGTGTTTAGGGTTATGAGTTCTTATTGTTTCATGTAGAATGAATGATCATTGTTAGTTTTTGGTTAGTCTCCAACCACCCAACACTTAGGCACGGCACATTGGATCCTTCCTTACTTGACCTATTAACCTCCAAATCTAAGGATATATATATATCCTTATCTTGACTAGCCAAAAAAGTAAATAAAACAGAAAACAAAAGAGTAAAGGAGCAAGAGCCATCCACAACAAGAATAAGACATCAAAAACCCACAAAACTCACAATGTCACATCATGCACACAAACACCCTAGAAGTACTCAAACCTATTCAAAATCTATCTGTGTTCACAAATATGGATAGTTCATCACAGTTATCCACTTCTACACTTAATGAGAGATACCCTCTTTACTTTTCTCAAGTGTTTCACATGATCTACCCTATGCTTACCTCTGAATGGGGTTTGGTAGCTAAACTAGTGTGTGAGGAAAATTTTGAGGAATTATAATGACCGATACGTCTATTGACCACGAGTTCTCTCTACTCGATAGAGATTGTCTCCCTGATTGCACAAGCTTATGCTTTTGAGCAAGATGAATATCCACGCCTAGTAAATGTTAGATCATGGATTCAGAAGATGCAACTCAGATCATCGCGTCTACACGAAGAATTTGGGAGGTGGGAAGGAAGTTCATCGACCTAATGTTGTATGTTGATGACATGCTGATTGCAAGTGCTAACATGCAGGGCATCAAAGACCTAAAAGAAGAACTATCTAAATATTTTTCAATGAAAAATTTAGGTGCTGCAAAGAGGATACTTGGTATGAAGATATCAAGGGAAAGGACGAAGAAGACAATAAAGCTATCTCAAGAGGATTACATCAAGAAGGTACTAGAAAGGTTTGCAATGCAAAATGAAAAAATGGTTTCTAAACCTTTGGATGGTCACTTTAAACTAACCAAGGATATATGTCAAAAGACACAAGAGGAGATAGCCTACATGTCTAAAGTTCTATATGCTGCAGTGGTAGGTTCTCTTCTGTATGCTATGGTCTGGACAAGGCCAGACATTGCACATGCAGTGGGATCTATAAGTAGGTTCATGGACAACCCACGTAAAGAGCGCTGGCAAGCTGTGAAGTGGATAGTTAGGTATCTAAAAGGGACAACAACAAATGCTTTGAATTTTGGAGGAACTGATATTTTTCTAAAAGGGTATGCTGATGCAGATATGGCAGGTGACAAACATACTTAAAGGAGCACTACTAACTATGGCTTCACGATTGGAGGCACAACAATAAGCTGGGCTTCAAAGCTACAGAAAGTGGTCTCACTTTCTACCACGGAAGCAGAGTATGTAGCAATGATGGAGGTAAGCAAAGAAATTCTATGGCTTCACAGATTCTTAGAAGAGCTTGGATTCAAACAAGACAATTGTGTCTTGTATAGTGATAGACAAAGCGCTATCCATCTTGCAAAGAACTCAGCCTTTCATTCAAGGACAAAGAACATTGAGGTGAGATATCACTTCATACGCACTCTTTTGGAAGAGGGATAACTAAAGCTAGGAAAGGTGCATACAAGTGAAAATTTTGCAAATATGTTTAAAAAGGTGGTCAACAAGGAGAAGTTGAGCTTTTTCTCATCTTCAATCGGCATTCAAGGATAAGAAGCCAGGATGGAAAGCAGTCACAGGTTTGGTTTGGAGATCAGTCTCCAAGTGGGAGATTGTTAAGTATGGAGCCTGATTTACCCCTTGTAATTTTCTGTGGTAAAAACGCACATTTGTAAAGCCCCCATTATGAGGAGAAGCCATCGTGCGTGAATAAAAATCACTCGCCGAAAACCAAAATTTTCACGACCAGTCTCGAGCCAGAATATTCCTTTTCGTCGGAATATTATGGCTGGACGACGGCCAGAAAATGGTCGGAAAATGACCGGTTGGTTGGCCCGTAGTCAATGGTTGATGGCCGAATTCAAAGGCGAACTTGTCTTCTCAAGGACGGCCACACATGGGTGGATTGGAGGGTCCGATTTGGACTTATCTACACAAGGACGGCTACACATGACTGCCTCTCATGAGAGAGGGCGGCCCTATTGGCCTATAAAAGGAGGCCATTTCTACACACATTTCACAGTGTGAAGTTGATGCAACAAGGTGGGTGTGAGGTGGTGAAAGTGAAGCAAGGCAGGAGCTCTATTAAGGGTATAATCCATTTGTAACCTACTTTTTGTTTGAAGTACTAAAGCCATTAAGTGGCTGCTTTCCCGTGGATGTAGCCCACATTGGGTGAACCACGTATATTGTGTGTACTTCTCACTCTCTCTACTCTATAATCTCTTGTGTGTGAAAATTATCTCTCTCCACTAAGTAATCTACTCAATTATCTACTTAGCTATGTCATATTTCCTAACACTCGTACCTCAAATACAGGCATAGGCTAGATCAAGCCAATCTTGGCTCCTCTTGCAATCAATAACTAGAGAATCGCAATGCATTGGCTAGACCAAGACAATCTTGGCTCCTCTTGCAACAGTTGGAGAATCGCAACACATTGGCTAGACCAAGACAACCTTGGCTCCTCTTGCAATAACTAGAGAATTGTAATGCATTTGGAAAGAGTGCTCTCTAAGTAGTACTTGACATCCACTGTCTCACTGAGATCAAACTTTTTCTTGAACGATGAACATATTGCACTTGACAAAGTATGTAGGATGTGCTGATGGGAAATGACAAACATATGTCTCCTATGCCCTTTATGTCACTCTTGTAGAACCATTTGTGAGTCACAAACAACCAAGTCTCCCACCACTAGACCACTCACAACATGCTGTGACATGGAAAGAAGCATCACCATCTAGTAACCACTGTGGAGAAAGTGTGCTATCCATATACATATTTGCAAGAGATATACTAGAGATAGGCATGACATCATTGTCAGTGGCATATGCCACCTGCAACTATCTCTCTAAAGAGTTTCAAAGCTGTATCTGCATCTTACATGCATCTCCTATGCTGTCTCATGCATCTAAAGCAACATTGTCTAATGTTCCATGTGTAGCCACAATGCCACCATCTCAAGTGTTGACATGAACGTGACTACTACCTCACATGATTCATTGTCGTGGACTCAAAATTGTCAAGCATATCATTTGCCATAAGTGAATGCCAATATGGGATATCAACTCGACCAATATAACAAAAATAATGGTGAATCTTGGAAAAAAAAACCAACAGATCTTTCCCTATATCCGGAGAGAAATCTTAACAAATACGTGCTATCAAAGCATAAACAAGAGATATGGGCAATGTGCATAAACCAATGCCAAAAATAGGTGCACTAAACCTAGGTTGAAAGAAGATTCTTGCAAGGATAAAACGCTCTCAAAGGAGCTGACCAACACTCATAGTTCTCAAGTGCATCAATGCATAGAATCCCCTACAGTAGTGTAACCACAGGTGCTTTGCAATTGTCACACTAATGCAAGTCTCAATTGCCAAATGTACCTTGAACTTGCAAAGTTTGTGACTACTTGTGACCTATAAGTAGTAGACTCACAATCGAAGTAATATGTAACCTCTAGCAACTATGAGCATACATTAATCTCACTCTTGTGAGAGTGGATACAAGAACACCAATCTATATTTTGTGTATTAGTGGCATCTTCTGCAACGAGTTCATCTGCATTAGTGTTCAAAGTAAAATCCAAAACATATGAAGCACCAACCGTCTTAGGGATATCTAGAGTCTTAGTAGACTCGACCATATTGATTTCTTCTAACTTTGCTTTGCCCTTGCCATCACTGCCACATTTCTTATTTTCTTGAGACTTTTTCTTGTCTCTCTGCAAAATCCTACAATCCTTCATCACGTGCCCTTTCTTGTGGGAATGGTAAATCTCAACGTTACACATAGATCCTTTAGACTTGTTGTGATAAGTCTTGTGATCTTTACTTTTTCCTCGATTCTGATTATGACCCCTTTGTCTATGTGAAGCAACAACATAAGCCTCACCTTGCTTATGAAGCTCCATAGTTATCCTATGAATCTCTTTACTAAGCATACTAGCTACTACATCATTGTAAACCAATTTCCCCCCCAAGCACAGAGTTTCTTATGGCTATGCAAAAAATGTCCCATGAGGAAGATAGAGAGCATGGCAAGAAGATATAGTGCAGCTCTTCATTAAAATTGTTTTCTTGTGATGTCGGCTAGTTGAAGAGTATGTTGAATGCATTTATTCAAAAATTGTGTTGCCTTTATTCATTCAAAGCTCAAATAGCTTCTTCATCAAGTAAACCTTATTACTTGCATTCTTGCTCTTGCATGTATTGCAATTTTTTTCCCATAAGGCTTTAGAAGTAGCTTCACTAACGATAGTGAAGTACATTGAATCTACAATTTGTAGAGAAATAATAGACTTAGCTTTGGCATCGAGCATTTTCCATTGTGCATCCTATAGACATTGCCCTCTTGGTGCTCAAAGAGTGGGTTTAATTGACTTTTTTTGGATTAAGACGTCCTAAATCTGCTCTTTCCATAGAAAAAATTGTGCCATCAAACTTGTTGATGTTGTAGATGTCTTTCTCAGAAGAAGAAGCCATAACTACAAGAGTGAAACATTATGGTGAGAAGACCAAGAAACTATGGCGAGAATCATGGGAAAATTTTGAGAGAATCTCCTCTATAAACGAAGCAAAATCCCAAATAGAAATTGCAGCACAAAGGGGGTATCAATGCATAAACTAGACTTGTGGTAAAAATTTGACAGAGTCTCCTCTATATAGGGAGTAAAACCTCAACTTAAATAGTGCATATAATCAACCATAGATCGACAAGAGGATAAATTGTGCATAAACCAAATAAAAACTGACCCAAATAGATTGCCAACACGGAATCAAATGTACCTATGGCAAGTCTTTGTAAAAAGGGTGCTCCAAGAAACCTTTGTCATTGAATGAATCTCAACACGAGAATCCCTCATCTAAAAAAAAACCTCACTACAACCCTCCAAAGGCTTAACAAACATGACATGACTACAATCCAATCTAAAACAAGGACTATCTTTTGGATCAAGTCTCAAAAAGATAAAAAAACTACCAAAATACCAAAGAATATCTCCACAAAAGATATATAAGGGTAGTGTTTGCAACTCAACGTACATGAGTGACTTGCATGTAAACAAGTGCCAAATTGATGCAAACAATATAAACTAAATCCCTGTGGGGATACTTGCTCTCAAAAGAGGTCAATAGCACTCCATATGCTCACAAAAATGCATCTGATAATGCATAATGTCCCACACTTATAAAGCTATTGCAAACTCATCGCTAAAAGTGCTTGTGAAAATACTTGCACTTGTATCCCGTAAGAAACATGTAACCTATCTTGTGTCAAGTTGAATGGATTATAGGCATGTAGTAATTGAGATTAGATCTCAAAACAAACCACTACTGTCATACATCACTACCAAAATGCACATGGCAATGGAAAACTGCTCTCTAAAATGCATAAAGAGGCCAAAAGTACACCTACAAATGCATAAAATAGCAGTTCCTACAAGAAAAACTCCACTTGTGATTTCTTTCTTGAAAAGTAAACCTTGGCCCAAAAAGTGTCCTCAATGCTCTCCACATGTGCTCAAGAATTCAATCCCTCAAGAGACTCGAACGTGCGCATAGGGACTCATGTGTGGGAGCAAGTGGATGTGGTGCTAATGCCGATTCCAATGCCATTGAAGTCAACGTTGAAACATATATCCAAAGTTAATTTGGAGTCAAGATCTAGATCCAAAAATGCCGATGTTGAAGCCTGTGCTGACGTGGATCCGAGAACTGAATGTGAATGCAAATTTTTGTGTGCTAGAGTGTGTAGTTGAGAGCAATTGGCTCCCACTTAACTAGCTGGTGTCTTTCCACTCCTGTGCGGTAGGCCAAAGGAGCATGTGAGAGTCTCTCTCTCTCTCTCTCTCTCTCTCTCTCACACACACACACACACACACTAGCACAAAAACCACCTCTAAAGGCTAATCTAGTGCACACCTTAGAGCTTAGACCAAGAGCTTATAAGGTTACAAGATTTTGGATGGAAGTATCTCTTGCTTCAAACTCACCCCCCAATTTTTATATATAAAAAAGACTCCACTACCCCCACTCCACCTCTCCCTAACCGTGCACCCTTTGGGCTTCCCTCTCCTTGTTTTGAGGTTGCACCCTTCTTTCTCTCTAGCCTATAAATATGGAGGCTTGGTTGTCCATTTCAAGGTGACATTTTTTTCACAAACAAGCTATCAAAAAAGAGAAATCTCACCACACCCTCTCACCACTCTGCTCAAATGGAATCTTCCTCTCTGGTTTGTAGCTTACCCTTGCTTTTAATTGTTCTTTTTTAGCTTGACATCTATGACATGTAGGATCATCATATGACACCAGCCTTCCACCATTTTTTACTAACATTTTTATGTTTGTTTTGATGGTGATGGTGACAGGATCTTCCTTTGGCTAAAACATTGCAATCTAGCTCAAGCTCCCAAAGTTTAAGCTTTTCTCTTTCTCCATTGTTTGTAAACAAGTATAATGGCTTCCAATAAGAGTTTTTTTGAGCATTCTTGACCTCTGTGTTTTAATAGTTAAAGTGGTGTCTTCATTTTGTAACTTCCTAGTAACCTACTCTCTCTAGTGGTCAGAGTAGCCCTTTACTAGCCCCACTAGCTAGTATTTTTATTCTATTCCCCTTTTTTTAAACAAAAGGGCTACCTCTTATCTGTAAGGACATCTCTCTCTTTTTTTCTCACACCTTAAATTGGTGTCATAGATTCCACTTTCACTTACAGCTACCCTTTACTTAGAGTTTGGCCGGTTACAAAGAACCTCACCTTCTTTTTGGTACACCCTTTTGATGAGAACCATTTTTGCCTTTGAAAGCTGGGTACCTTTTTGGCACACACACAACTGTTTGAAAAATTATCTCAGTTGGCCTTTTGGATTTTGGACGCACTTGTGGTTCAACTTTTTTTGGGAAACTATCACCTTTCACTTCTCTGAACAGTGGGGTACCTCCCCTAATATCACTTTACACATGTGACTCGTCTCTCTTCCTCCCAAGGTGTAGAAAGCCAGGAGTTTTTCCCTGTTCAATGGCTCTCTAGCCATAGCCAGGCTTTGCTGCACTCGCTGAACCTTCCCTTTTCCCTTAGTAATGCGTGCCATCTTACTCCCTTCTACTTCTCCTGCTGCACGCACACAAGACATCCACCGCCTGATAACCTGCGCTACAGCAGGAAGGTTAGCCCTTCTACTTTCGGTCCTGCACCTCTCGAGTCTCCACGCACACTAGAAAACTGGCCAGCTAACCTGCGCTACAGCGCTCAACAGGTCTTGTCGCTGTGACTCACGGGAAGGTAACCACCCATTTACTGTTACTGCTGCACGCACATAAGAAAACCTGCGGGCTAACCAGCGCTACAACGCTCAGCACATGCTTTTGGGGTTTTGAAGGCCTTAAAAAGGCAACCTTGCCTACTTGACTTCATCTACATGAGCACCCGAGCCACACACAGCATTGTTCTGTTTTTTCGATTCCAACAGCCCCTATGCTTTCGGCGGTTATGGCGGGCAACTCTCACAGCCCCTCCTCCTTTTGGATCTACACGCAGGTGTTACCCCCCTTTTTTCCCCAGTGCATACTGGCCGATCGATTTTCATGGATCGAAACCTGTAAGAACATCCTCCTCTTGGCTTGTTCGCCCGCTGGGTTAACCTTTTTACACATCCCCCTCCCTGCGGCCAGGAAAGCCATGACTACGGTGTTCCTCTCTCTCTATCTGCACGTTTATTTTTGCAAGCATGATTTCCCCTTATTATGCCTAGCACCTAATACAGTCAAGAATCCTTTTCTTAACTTTTTATGTATCTTTGCACAACTGCTGTATTTGCAGACTCAAAGTTTTATGAGTATTGGAATCATCTTAATTTTTTTCCATGCCTTACAACTAGCTGCAGCTTTGAGTCTTATGAGTATTTTTTTTCCATGCCTTACAACTAGCTGCGGCTTACGCACGATGGGATGAGAGCCTTATGGCTCTAGGATACTCTGCACAAAATTTCCCCCCCTCTAATTGTCCAGGGTTTGCTCCTTTGTATTAGTGACCCTATCTTTCACTCCACTCTGTTTGAACTTGATGGTGCCATCCCTTCTTAACAAGCTGAAGATACCACAATCCTATCTACTCTTGACCTTCCCGCATGGTTCGCTTGTATGCCATGGCACGGGAAAACCCACCTGTTGCGATTACCCGCCTACGTGATTTGGCAGCAAATCTGCCCGCAATTATTGATGCAAATGAACGTGAGCGGAAAGAGTGGCTCGAGCATGCACCAAATTTGATGCGACGATTCATGGAGGGTAATGGAAAGCGACTGCAAAACGACCCACTAGCCCGACAATGAAAGAGACCTTTACTAAATGGTTTTTCAGAGATCATCACAATGCCACCAACCGCTACCGGAAGTTCACTCTTACCTATGGATCTTGACGAAGAGGAGCAGATGCTTCCAAACAAAGACTTCACCATTGCTACACCAAGTCAAAGCCTCACCACAAAGCCCTTTGAAACCTACACCGATCCCTTCATCTCGAGCCGGCTTTTGGAAATGTTTTTGGGAAAAGCTCACCACGAAGCTCGGTCCTTCGGTAATTTTACTTTACTTGCTCCCCTCCCCGAGAATCTTCTCCTTACTCTACTTAATAATCATGATAAGACTCCAGTCAAGCAAGGTCTTATGCAGATTCTTGAGGGCAATACCTCCAACCTCTTTGAAAACACTCTAATTGCTACCCCCTTCTCTATGTCATTTTCGAACCACGTCGTTTTAATGCAACTTTTGGTTGCGTGGTCGGGGTCAAGGGTGTCATCTCTACCACAAACCGAGATACTAATTATACTACACAAGTATGGAACGTGCACCGACCTTTTCTTAAGTGCGGCTGCGAGCATATTGGACACTGGTTCATTGCCGGGACAACAATGTTTTGTGGTTCGATCATGCTTTATGGTTGGTTCTCAATCAATTACCTCGCTTCTTCCCAAGCTCAAACCTTAAACGGTCTACTATTGACTTTATGAGTTGGGTAGCTAAAGAAGCCCAAGAAGTGATTAAAGCTCTCCTCCTCCATGTATTCTACTGGCAAAAGCTAAAAGATGCTATCACTCATTCTGTTTTGTTTAGCCACAAAGCACCTTCTTGCAGTTCATCCTCGGAAGTGGATACTTTTGTGAATGCGGCAGTTGCTCCAATTTCGAAGGCATCCCATGATACTCGTTCGGCCAAGAAAGCACGTTGAGAAGGGAATCAAACCGCACGTGGAAGAGAAAGGAACTTCCCCTCTCAACGCTCAAATACCTCTACTACACCTCCAAGATGGAAGACAGACTCCCCAGCCAACTCCACCGCTAGTAGCCGCACCCCTCAAAACCCCACCCCCACTTTCCCACCATTCTTTGCACAAGCTTCTACCCCACCCCCCATCCCAACTCCAAAAACCAAAACCGCCTTTACTCAGGCATGTGTAACTAGTGCTAAATCCCTCCTTTATGATTAATGTAGGTTTCCAAAGATGTGCATGGATGCTTTCGGTTCATCCTCAAGAGCAAGGCGAAGGGAACCTTTGTACCCCTTCATTTTGTCAACCCCTTGCTTGATATCAAAAATCTCACCTCTTTCTTTAACTTGTTTTTTTTTTAGCTTGGCATTTCTACCACTCCCCTATGGGATGAATGCATTTTTAGTTGGGCTTTTGATCCCCCCTTGAAAGTAACGCTCTGTAATGCAAAGGAAGTTTTCACCTCACACCCCATGAGTGCTTTTGTAACTTGGAAAACACCGCACAACACGTAATTTCCACGAACTTTTGTTATTTTATGAGTACCACTCTCGCTCACCTTTGTGGCCACGGTCTTGGTCACATACCAACTAAGCCACCTAACTTCATAGAAGCTTTTGAGGAGCTAAATCAAGCGCTCTTATATCTCATAAAATCTGGTTGCATCACTCTACCTTCTGATCTAACACACGGAGAATTAACTAATGTGTTCTTAGCTTATTGTGGGAAATTCCTCCCTTCTAAAATACAACACCACATCCATAATGATCTCACAAGAGAAATTAAAGAACTAAGGAACAAATTCTTTCTTACTTGCATCGACAAGGCTCCGAACAATATGATTATCATTTGTAAGGCCTTTGTTCTTTTTGAAGCCCAAAAACGCCTACAAGGCAACGATTTTACACCATCTCCACTAGGGATTGAGGGGGTTACCTCCCTTGTGCTAACTTTTCTCTCTCAATACACTTTTCCAGAACACCACTCCCTCCCCTATCTCACCGGCATATACAAACTGCATAAGGCCTCTTTTAGATGGATTACATGTAGGGCTGCCTGTTGCTACTAAGAAATCTCTACACTTATGGCTTGCTTGCTAAAAACTTATATACCACTACTCAAGGAACGAGCCAAAAAACTTAACAACAAAGCACTTATATGTCACCATCTTCATCTACAGTCTTGGTGGATTATAGATTCGGTTTACGATTGCATCCTCAACCTCCCCTCTCATGCAACACAATTCTACTCAAGGGATGTAAAAAGATGCTTTGAGAACATCCCACACGCAGGGGTACAAGGCCTAATCCATCATCTCACCTTGTTAAATTCCCATGCCTTCTCCGCATCTCTAGAAACATTCATCTCTTTCAAAAGATTCCCATCCAAATGCATAGAGGGCACTTGGTCTTCCTATAGATACAAATCAAGCCTTCTTTAACCTCAAGGAAGTACTCCAACTAAACGATTGGCTCATTAATAACATGTTTTTACAATGTCAAGGGAAGATTTATAGGCAAACCAATGGAATCCCAATGGGACTTGCATGCTCCCCCCTATGGTGCAATCTCTACCTCCACTCCCTAGAGTTTGAGTTCCTCTCTAACACTCTCAACACACATAATGTTAAAGAGATTCTCTCAACTTTAGGCCATCCCTTTAGATATTACGATGATATCTTACTCATAAACTCTACAAACCCATCATTCTTCATAGAGCAACACAAAATCTACCCCATTTGCTTACCCATTGAAACCACCTTTGGTAACTCTACCAAATTTCTAAACCTCCATCTGTCTATCCAATTTGGCTATCTCACAAAAAGCCTTACACCAAAAGAAGATAACCTCCCTTGCACACCCATAAGATACCTCAAACAATCCAACAACTGACCATCTGAATGGGCACATAAGGTCATTATCTCACAGCTCAAACCAATACTCCATTTTAACTCTAATGCTACGGAATCCACTAAAGACATTAAAATGCTTGTGGACTCTTTTTGTAAAAATGGTTTCGAGAGAGCTAAACTTTGGAGACTTGTGAGAAGATTCCTTTCAGAGTTTTTAGCTTCAAAATTCTCATGCCACCCAACTCTACTCTTGGACTTGCTAGATTTTGGAGGGCACTAGGACCCCTTGGGGGGCCTAGTGCCCCCTTTGGGACAAATCCTCATCCTTTCTAGTGCGGGCGGAGGAGGGTCTCTCTCACTAGCACAAAAACCACCTCTAAAGACTAATCTAGTGCACACCTTAGAGCTTAGACCAAGATGCTTATAAGGTTACAAGATTTTGGATGGAAGTATCTCTTACTTCAACCTCAGCCCCAATTTTTTTATATAAAAAGACTCCACTACCCCACTCCACCCCTCCCTAACCGTGCACCCTTTGGGCTTCCCTCTCTTTGTTTTGAGGTTGCACCCTTCTTTCTCTCTAGCCTATAAATATGGAGGCTTGATTGTCCATTTCAAGGTGACATTTTTTTCACAAACAAGCTGTCAAAAAAGAGAAATCTCACCACACCCTCTCACCACTCTGCTCAAATGGAATCTTCCTCTCAGGTTTGTAGCTTACCCTTGCTTTTGATTGTTCTTTTTTAGCTTGACATCGATGACATGTAGGATCATCCTATGACACTTGCCTTCCACCATTTTTTAGTAACATTTTTATGTTTGTTGATGGTGATGGTGACAGGTAACAGGGTCTTCCTTTGGCTAAAACATTGCAATCTAGCTCAAGCTCCCAAAGTTTAAGCTTTCCTCTCTCTCCATTGTTTGTAAACAAGCATTTTTCATTATAATGGCTTCCAATAAGAGTTTTTTTGAGCATTCTTGACCTCTGTGTTTCAATGGTTAAAGTGGTGTCTTCATTTTGTAACTTCCTAGTAACCTACTCTCTCTCTCTCTCTCTCTCTCTCTCTCTCTCTCTCTCTCTCTCCCTACTTTGTGTGTGTGTGTGTGTGTGTGTGTGTGTGTGTGTGTGTGTGTGTGTGTGTGTGTGTTTAGAGCACACACATTCATCCCCTTCTTGAAGACTTTCTTCTCTAGCCCTTTCCAAAGCTTCAACACTGCTTTCTTGGATCTCTATTGCATTTTTCTTAGTTTTGTGCTACTACTGCTTACTGCCCTTGTGTTGCATTAATTTTGAGTGATTTTAGCACTATTGACTGTTGTTGATTTTTCACTATAGCTAAGGGATATGCTTGCATTTTAAATCTAATGGAGTTCCATGCCTTAATTTCTTCCACTAGTGCCCTTGCTTACCACACAGGCTGCTCCTTGACCTTACAGAGAACTCAATATCTCCCCTTAGGTGGCCAATCGATCTCAAGCTTTTGGTGCCTTGATTTGTGATCTTTATGTACCAAAATTGCCCATAGCCATGGTATCTCCAAGCTTTGATCCGTCACCCATATATTTGATGCAAAGCTTGCCAAGAAGAGGGGAATGCTGCCACAACCAACAACTCTAATACCCATTTTTGAGCATGCATGATGTGTGTGTGTGGAGAGGGAATATGAGAGTCTAAGATGGGGTGGATCTACACAACATGTGTGTGCTTAGGGTCCCTTATTATAACAAACAGATGAAGAATAATAAGTTAGTGTTAGGGTACATTGTTAGTCACTACGGGGCGGCCAATGTGGCTCTTTACCCAAACATTTGTAATAAGATCAGAAAGACTATCCCATGAGGATACAATCTCCTATCAGAATTCTATCCCTAAGGTAATGATAATGCATTTCAATGTGCTTTGTGGGAGCATGAAAACCGGGTTCTTTTTAATTACCAAAGCACTCTGATTTTCGTTGAAGATAGATTTGGCAAGACCAACACCGATGTTTGTAATTTGGCATCAAAGCCAAATACTCTCAAACATAGCTATGAAGGCTAACATGTCAGTCGCATGACTATGACTCCTCAGCATAGGCTGCTTCTTGCTCAAGCAATATTTATATGAGCTACTCAGCACGAGACAAAAGCCAATGCACTCATGTGTCATAGCAGCCAAGACAATCCAAGTCCAAAAAGGCACGTAAAGCTGATGGCAATGAGCCCCCCTTGGGATAAAACAATCCCAAAATTATGGTGCCACTGAAGGAGTGAAGGATGTGCTTGATTGTCTTTGATGCTTAGACCATGAGTTATGCATAAATCTTCTCACCTATGGGACAACCTCTTGAATATCTAACCTTGTAATACATAACCGATAGCCTATTGATAGAAAATGACATCAAAGCAATCTTTGATAACTAAGCTTCAAACTTGTTTCCATAGAAAGTTTGAAGACTAAGCTTCAAAATTCTTGAACATCTAGCCTTGTAATACATAACCGATAGCCTATTGATAGAAAGTGCATGAAAATAATTTTTGAAGAATTAAACTTGTTGCCATAGAAGTAGCAAAAAGGCTCCACCAAATGTATGCAACAATGCCTCAATATACTTTGTTTGACACAAAACAATACTTCCATCACACTACTTAAACTAGCTACCAAATAATGACTCGAAAGTCCCAAATTTGACAAACTAGCCTTAAAATCAACATGTCCCCTCATTTGGTTCAATATATAGAACCTTGACAAGAAGTACACCATTTTCTCGATTGACATACAAAGTGCTCTCAATGGAGCTATTTTGAAAACCATGTGCATCCAAATGAACATGTAACTTCTTATACCAGGCATTTGAAGCTTGCTTTAATTTGTACAACAACTTTTTTTTAATGTGAACACCTTGTTTTCCTACCCTTTTGAGTGAAACCACAAAGGAGTGCTATAGATACTTTCTCAAGAAAATCATCATTCATTGGGAAGAGAATGGGGTGTACAAGACCTCTTTCTTTGGCAATTTAAGGGAGTCAAACCTTTCGTATCAAGAAAGTAATCAAAGGATAGCTTTTAAATTCAAAGTTAGAAATGGTTAGTAATTTTTAATTGAAATTTTCCCTCCAAATTGAAGTTAAAATCTAGAGAGGGAAAAACTATATCATCTAACAAATCTATAGAAAGATCTCGACATGCAGATTCTTGAAATTATGGAAGATTGAAAATCATGAAATTTTCAATGACCTTTTTTGGTGGAAAAAGTGCATCCTTTGACCACTTTTATACCCCTCTTATAGACCCAACATTCTTGCACACATGGCATACAATTATTTGTCAAAATTTTAATCACTTCCATAATCACATGGCAAGCTAGGAGATCCTCCTAGACCCCATCCTCTTCCTAATATAAAAACATAATCTTAATGTTCAATTGATGTAATTTCTAGTTATTTACCAATGTCCAAATGCTATGAATGATAATCGTACAACAAGTGGGAGAAAAAGTTTCCTTAAACCCAATGCCCTTCTCTTGAGCATAGCCTTTCACCACAAGTCTAGCCTCATAGTGATCAACACTACCATTAAGCTTATGTTTCAACTTGAAAATAAATTATCATCAATGGTCTAAAGTCATAAAAAAACCCCATAACAACATCATACATAGATTGCATTATAGCCAACCAATTTTTTAAATTTTGTACTTCATCAAAGGTTCTTTTTCAACATACATACTAGAGACAACCAAAGCATAATAATGTGATGCATAAGAGAACATGAACAAGTAGGACTAGACAAATGTACACCCAATTTAGTGTCACATAAAGTCTGCACTAGCCATTTTGGCACCCCTCTAGCTTGCTCACTTTCTATCCTATCTTTATCGAGTACATCCTGAACATCTGCATCAGAATTTGGTTGATCCATAACAACATTAGAACTTTCATAGGTTGTACATGTGCCTCATTAGAACTTACATTTGTACTCCCACCATAAAAAAGAGGCAACAATGTAACATGTGCCTCATTAGAACTTTCATAGGTTGTACATGTGCCTCATTAGAACTTACATTTGTACTCCCACCATAAAAAAGAGGCAACAATGTAACATATGAATTTTGTGAGTGCACAATTGTCTCCTTGGTACAATAGTAACAAATACTGAACTACAACTGCCACAAAAACAACATCCTGACTGTTGAAAATAGGGTTACAAGGAAACACACACATCTTGGAGAAGACGAAGGAAGCTCAAGGCACACAACAGAGAGTATTATTACTTAGTGTGTAATGGAAAGATAGCCCTAGAAAGATGGATGTATATACAATGCATGGGGGGAAAAAACTCCTAGTGAGGGAAAAAATGCCCCGATGGTCCTAAGTGTGTTCACACACGCCACTACCACATGTATATGGTACCAAATACCCCTAGAAGTGATGCAGTGAACAAGAGATGGCACATAGAATATAGGGAAGTTTCATGCCATGAGGACATGATCAGTCTACAAAGCGGAATAAACCCAAACCTTTGTAGAAAGCTTTGAAATTCTCACGAGACAATGCCTTTGAGAAAAGATATGCGAGGTTGTCCTTGTTGGAACATAAGCCAAGCTCACATGTCTTGGTGAGAGTCTCTCCCTGACATAGTGATAATGCACCTCAATGTGTTTTGTGAGAGCATGAAAAACTAGGTTCCTTGCAACTTCCAATTTGCTCTGGCTATCAGTGTAAATGATGTTGGTAGTGTCTTGTCCATCACCAAATCAGCTATAAGGCATCTGAGCCATACACGCTCAATCATAGCTATGAAGATTGCAATATACTCAACCTCACAACTGGAAGTGGCCACATTAGAATGCTTCTTGCTCAACCATGATATGCATAAGCCGAGCA
Organism: Adiantum capillus-veneris; assembly: GCF_014529385.1. Lineage (NCBI taxonomy): Eukaryota > Viridiplantae > Streptophyta > Polypodiopsida > Polypodiales > Pteridaceae > Adiantum > Adiantum capillus-veneris. The sequence continues at coordinate 24,840,759 of NC_140959.1, forward strand.
TGAAACAAAAGCCACTTGTGGACACTCATGTGTCATAACAACTAGCCCAATATGAGTCCAAAAATGCACGTAAATCTGGCTGTAATGATCCCCCCTTGGATAAAACAACCCAAGATGTAAAGTGCCACTCAAGTAGTGAAAGATCCGCCTGACAACCTGCCAATGCTTAGACCCTAGGCTATGTATAAATTTGCTGACTTGTGAGACTGCAAACTAAATATCCGGTCTTGTGATGCATACATAAGTAAGGCATCCACCTACAGTTTGGTAAAGAGTGACATCGGCAAGATCACTAGCATCATGAAGACTCAACTTCAAACTTGTTTCCATGGAAGTGGAAATAGGCTTGAACCCTCAAGTCCAAACTTACATAGCAATCTCTCTATATATCTTGTTTGACACAAGGAAATACCACCATCACACTGCTTAAATTGTATGCCCAAGTAATGATGCAACAACCCCAAATCTTTCATCTTGAAAGTAGCATTCAAATCAGCCTTAACTCAGTAATATGTACCTCATTCAAACCAATGCTCAACAAATCATCCACATATAGAACAACAATGAGAAGTACATCACCCTCACGCTTTACATACAAAGTGCTTTCTATTGGATTGTTATGAAAGCCCTGTTTGACCAAATGAGTGTAAGTTTTCTCATACCAAGCACAAGGAGATTGCTTCAACCCATACAAATTTTTCTTACATTTGCACACTTTATCCTCTTGTCCTTTTATGACAAAACCGCGAGGCTGCGTTACGTAAACTTCCTCAAATATATCAGCAGTCAAAAAAGCAGTAACAATAACTGATTGATGTACATCCCATCCAAAATGAACTGCCAATGCACATAGAAAATTGGTTTCCATTGTTGAACCAATTTTAAAACCCGCTCCATTTCATAGAAAATTTTGTGATTACATTGACTTCTCTTAGTTTTCATCTCTTCACGCCATGCTACATATCTGGTCTGCATAATCAAGCTTGGTAGCATTGCTAGACCAAGATAGATCAAAAGAATGATGAGTCTCTCTCTCTCTCTCTCTCTCTCTCTCTCTCTCTCTCCCCCCCCCCCCAAATAGAAGTAGAGCACTCCTAATATGTTGAGCAAAGGCTAGCATATCATGAAAGATCTCATGGAAAATAATTTCCATGAGAATCTCCCAAGCTTGGTATCAGAGAATACTTTGCGGCATCTTACATATATTCATGGTTGTTAGAATCTTTCAAGAGATTGTGTAATGCATCACTTTTAGAAATGCAACAGACTATACATGTAAGAAGAGAGTATCAGTAGTGTTCCACTTGGAAGAGAAGATAGCAATATGAGAAGATAGCCCATGAGAATAAAGGCGATGTTTCTTTGGCCACACCGATGTGCGGGTCACATACTAGTTATAAATGATGTATAGAGTTTTCTAAAACTCTCTTCTCACAATTGACATGTCCTTTTCAACAAAGAGTAAAACGCCATGGGCATCTTTATGTTGAAGCACCACTAGAAAGATAGAGTTTTTCCCCTTATTTGGCCCCTTTCTTTATATCTTCTTTTCTATCATCCTCTTGCTTTGTCTTTGCTTGAAAAGCACATCAATGTCCCCCTCCAGATGTAAATTTTGCCCACTTGAGGAAGTCCACCCACTTGCGGCTTGATTAGCAGCATCACTGCTCTTGCTCTTTTGCAGTTTTTCTGTTTCAGATTATATTAGATTGCCCCTTTTCTTGGCATATTATGCCTTCACATTATTGTCTTTTAGAAGCATTGCAATGGACAAAAAACTCTCCAAACCACCAAGGAAGTGCTTTTTCCATTCTTTAATCTATCAAGCTTGAAAAGCTTCAAGAATGTCATGCGTTCCTAATTTTGAAATTTGGGTTTCGCCTAAAGTAGACAAAAAGTGCCAAAAAGTAGTATCAAGGATGATAATGCAAAACCCAGTCCCCCTAACTTCATAGATACTTAGCACAACTTTTCTTTTGAAGTTTTGTGCAACAAAGCAAATGAAACTTTTTGAAGTTGGGAGACACTTATCTTTCTTGGGGAGTTTAAAGTGTCCATGCTTATCAGTGCTTTTGGATATATAAATATATAAATCATAAATAATTAAATAAATCAATGTAGACAGAGAGAGAAGGGAAACGTTAAGATGAAGAGATTCTTTGGAATTTTTATTATATTGTAACTTTTTTATCACATTATGTCCTTGCATTACTTTTTTTGGATTTCTAAAACAAGCCTCAAAGATAATGTCCGGAATAGTCTTTGGACTATATAAGGAGTCCTTAGTAAAGTGTTGAATTTTTGGTCCAATTGTGGACCATTGGATAAAGCTTGCGGATTAGTGCCACATGATGCAAAACTTTTTTTAAATATTTTTTTTAGATCTTTGTGAGAGGTGCTGACATTTGTGTACCTCTCTCTTTAAAGAGAACCATTGAATATTGAGTCACACACCATCTTTCTCGTCTTCTTTCACCTTTTTAAAAAAAATTGCTACAATGCTTCCAAGTGGTTTTGCAAACATTAACTTTTATGTTTTTGGTATATATTGTAGTTTAAATAGCTTATTATTATACTTATTAAAACAAAACATAATATTTTTTTATAACAAATGTTTAAAAAAATTAATGTCGCTTTCTTGTTTTCTCTCACAAAGAAACCTTTTATTATTAAATTTTTCTCATAGCCTTATGTAAGCCATAGTGAAGTGAACTTTCACCTTGTTGGCATGCTAAAGGGCTTAGTATCCATATGGGTGAAGACCTTTCAAGTTTGTTTGTTTGACATGTGTTCCTTTAAAAATTGAAGAGAAAGAAAGCATTTTCTTTCAAATGCTATTTCCCAAAGATGCTTTCATTGGTTTTTTGGCATGCTGAAAAAGACTAAAGAAAAAATGATTAAAGAGTGTGCATAGCAGTTTGATCCATTACGATATGAAGTATTGATTCAATATATTTTTTATACTCTCACTTGTAAAGAGTCCTATTTAAAGACTTTATCAAGATTCATTTTATTAAATTATTAAATTGATTTATCATTCTCTATGCTTATTAAGTCTATCTTTTTTAATGACAACATTAATATAATCTTTTGTTTTAGTTGTTAATATGTTTTTTATTTTATTTCTCTTATTTTATTTTGTATTCAAATAATATTGTGTAATGTGCACCTTTTACCTTATTAATTAAGTGGAGCTTTTTTTGATATATAAATCATTCGAGATTACGGTTGGGTTCACGAGACCGACGAAAGACATTCCCAAAGGAATGTACTATTAAAATAGGGGGAGGGGACCTCCCCCCCCCGGCGACATATGGCATTAGCCTACAACGCTCGGCAACACAGTGACGCACAGAGAGAGAGAGAGAGAGAGAGAGAGAGAGAGAGAGAGAGAGAGAGAGAGAGAGAGAGAGCCACTGACTGTATTAGTAATAGTAAACATTTCCAAAGTTGCATGATTTTGAACTCTTCTCTCGTATATTTTATCAATTTTTCTTTCCTTTACCATGCTTTGCATCTTTATTCTTGATTTTCAAATAACTCAAGACTAAATTAAGGCAAATCTTTCACAAACACTGCTTGAAGTTACACATGAGGGGAGTTAGGAATACATTTTTAATTTAATTTTATTTTATACCCATTGGTTTACCCATTTATTTGAAGCATTAAAATCTTTTGGGCCATGTTGAAACATGCCATACGCTCAGTGTTATGAAAAAAACCAATTGTTTTGCAAACATACAAAATTCCCTTTAGGGTAGATTCAAATAGGAGATTTAAAAAAATAACCCAAATCTTTTACAATTCAACTCTATGTTTTTCAGATTTTCAAAGAGGATTTTCTCCTTCTTCCCCTCCCTTCAATCGACTGTTTTGATTTTTAAACCGGCTCAAGGCTAAGTTGAGGCACACTTTTCCTGAAGACTGCATAGGCTCGTCGTGGCATAGAGGAGAAAGAAGAAAGGATTCGATACACATTTTTGGCTTTCTAAAAGAAACCCTTGGTGTTGTGTTGGGTTAGGGAGACTTTCATTGTTTTCAGTGCATGATGGAAACTTACCTTTCATTTCAAATCCTGAAATGTCTTTACTTTTCTTGCATTCTATTGTTTTAGAATGTTAAAGTGAGGCGCGGCCCAAAGCCTAGAGCTTCCATGCCGGCTTCTATATATGTCCATGTTATTTTGTCATAGGCCTTGTCCAGGTCCAACTCCAGCAGAATGCACTCCTGCTTTGTGGTAGCTGCGTATTCTATGGCCACCATTGCTGCCAAGATGTTATCATAAATGGATCTTCCTTTAATGAAACCATGTTGATGGGGGGAGATGATCTTGGTTAGTAAGGGGGCTAGTCTGAGGGCCACTGCTTTAGCTATAATTTTGTAGGCACCGACATCATCGTTATAGGGCGCCAATGTTTCAGTTTAGAACAGCAGATCTGTTTTGGGATGGGCTTGATAAGCCCTCTCTTCACACTTGTCTCCAACGACCCTTCGACCATGGCTTTATTGGCCAACCTTGTTGAAGGAGTACGAGCGGAAGTGCGACGCGAGAGAGAGTCCAAGAAGAAGAGCATGACGATATGGTGAACTCGCTCTACTGTAATGTGTAGAGCATAGTGAGTTCTTATTAGGTTTAACAATAAGAATATGTGTACATACCTGGCGGCCCGCCCACTTACCTGGGCAACCACATTGGGCTTTATACCCCAACAACCTCCCACTTAAAGTCCAATGTGGTACTTTAAGTGTGATAGAAGTTACTATACAAGCTAATATACAAGAGATGTAGAGAAGTGATGTACTACCCTACACCTAACTGCTTGCGAAAATGCGCAAAGCTCTTTGAGGGAAGTCCTTTTGTAAGTAGATCAGCAGGATTTTCTGTGGTGTGAACTTTGACAAGCTGAATTTGCTTATCCTCGAGCATTTCCCTGATAAAATGATATTTCACATCCACATGCTTTGTCTTTGAGTGATAGACTGGATTGCGAGCCAATTGTATAGCACTCTGACTATCACAATATAACACAGGCATCTCTTCTTTGATTCCCAAATCTGTTACTAGTCGATTAAGCCAAATTGATTCTTTGCATGCCTCTGATGCTGCAACATATTCAGCCTCTGTAGTAGACTGAGTAACACAATCTTGTAATCTAGAACGCCATGATACTGCTCCTCCAGCCAATGTAAAGACATACCATGACGTAGACCTTCGGTTGTCTAAGTCGCCTGCATAATCTGAGTCTGTAAAACCCTTTACACTTAGCTCCTGACTCCCATAGCATATACACATACTCTTTGTAGCTTTCAGGTATCTCAATATTCCTTTCACTGTCTCCCAATGTTTCTTGCCTGGGTTTGACATATATCTGCTAACCACTCCCATTGCAAATGCAATATCCGGACGTGTAGCAATCATTGCATACATCAAACTACCCACTGCAGACGCATATGGAATCTTATCCATTTCAGCCTTTTCTTCCTCAGACAAAGGACAATCTTGTTTGCTAAGTGAACACTCAATACCTTTCCCTTCTCCATATTGAAACGTTGCAAAACCTTGTCAATATACTCTGTTTGAGATAACCAAATCAACTTCTTTGATCTGTCTCTCTCAATGCGCATACCAAGTATATGACTTGCCTCACCCATGTCTTTCATGTCAAACGATTTTGCCATCTTTGACTTCAAAGCTGAAATTTCTTCCAAGTGCTTGCCAGCAATCAACATGTCATCCACATACAAAATAAGGATCAGCCAACTGCCATCCTTAGCCTTCTTTGTATATAGACAGTGATCGAACTCACTATGTTTGTAGCCTTGAGAAAGCATAAACTTGTGGAACTTATGGTACCATGCCCTCGGTGATTGTTTTAAGCCATAAAGACTCTTTAACAACTGGCATACCAAATCTTCCTTGCCTTTCTTAACAAACCCTTCTGGCTGCTGCATGTAAATTTCCACATCTAAATCACCATGCAAGAACGCTGTCTTGACATCCATTTGGTGCAAAACCAAATCTAATATGGCAACCAATGCAAGAAAGCATCTCAATGTAGTCATCTTGACCACCGGAGAGAAGACTTCATCAAAGTCAATGCCTTGTTCTTGCTTAAAGCCCTTGGCAACAAGCCTTGCTTTGTACTTTGGCTGACTATCATGCGTGGTGATCTTATACCTGTAAACCCATTTACAAGGTAGAGCCTTTTTGCCCTGTGGTAATTTAACTAGCTTCCATGTCTGGTTTTTATGCAGAGCTGTCATCTCTGACTGCATGGCCAATTGCCAATTCCCGAAGTCCTTCATTTGCACTGCTTCCTTGTAACATGAAGGCTCATTGCAATCAGTCAACATGACATAGTTCATAGATGGAACAAACCGATCAGGAGGTCGTGAGATACGTCCCGATTTACGCAAAATAGGTGGTTGAGGCTCAGCCACAACCTGTGGTTCCACTCTATCCTGTCCTTGCTCCTCTTGAGCCCTAACATTTTGTCTTGCACGTGCAGGTCCATCTTCTTGGAAGACAACTCTTCTAATCTCCTCAACCCTCTCTGGTTTAGAATGATATTTGGCTTCATTAAAGTGAACATCATTATTGCGGATAACCTTTCTGGATTCGGGATCCCAAAGTCTGTACCCCATCTCACTAGAATTACCATAGCCTAGAAAGATGCACTTTCTACTCTTTGGCTCAAGTTTGTTCCTAAATTCCTTTGGAACATGAGTATATGCCTCACAGCCAAAGACTCTGAGATGCTTGTATGAGGGCATTTTGCCTGACCATACCATCTCTGCCACTGAATCCTTCTGCAAACCCTTGCTAGGAGATCTATTTATAAGATGAACAGCTGTTGATACAGCTTCAACCCAAAACCCATTTGGCAGCTGTGCATTAGACAACATACTTATGACCTTCTCTTGAATGGTCCTACATCCTCTCAGCAACACCATTTTGAGGAGGATTGTAAGGAGCAGTAAGTTCACGTTTTATACCTTTTGACTCACAAAAGTCCTGAAAGGCCTTTGAAACATACTCTCCACCATTGTCAGTGCGTAAGCATTTAAGCTTCTTGCCACTCTAATTCTCCACAAGTGTCACAAACGTTTTGAAAACACTAAACGCTTCATCCTTGTGCTTGAGAAAGTAAACCCATACTTTCCTCGAGTAATCATCTATAAATGTCATAAAGTAAGAAGCTCCCTCTAGAGATAGGTTAGGCATAGGTCCACACAAATCACTATGAACAAGTGCCAACTGTGTATCTCTTCCACTGCTTCTATGCTTATGTGGCTGCTGTGTTTGCTTACCATATAGACAATGTTCACAGAATTCAAAATCATTAAATGAAAAGCCAGGCAAATAACCAGAACGAGACAAGATTTCCATTCCCTTCTTGGACATATGTCCTAACCAGCTATGCCACAAAGAAACGTTTGGCTGCTTGGTTACATTGATTATATTTTTAGAGACATTTGATACATAAATCATGTAAAGTCCTCCAGACTTTACTCCATGTGCTACTATCATAGAACCCTTGGATATCTTCCACATGTTCTGTCCAAAAGTGGTGACGTAGCCAGCATCATCAAGTAAACCTGTGCTGATCAAGCTCTTTGTAATTGCGGGAACATGTCTCACATTCTTCAGCGTGAAAGAAGAGCCATTCTGAAACTTCAATTGAACATCTCCAACACCTAAGATCTCACATGTCTGCCCATTGCCTAGCCGAACATGATCTTTAGTGGTCACATAAGAGGTAAACCACTCCTTGTTTGGAGACACATGAAGTGATGCCCCTGAGTCTATAATCCAGTCACTCAGTGCATTTCCATCAGATGATGTAAGAAGAGCTGAGTCCATTGTATTTTTCAAGAAGTAGATGTCTCCTGACACTAGACTGTCATCCTCTGCAACAGTGTTTGCCACATTTATTTCTTGAATCTTCACTGAGGACTTGTTCTTCTCACCATGGTCTTCAGCTTTCTCTTTGCCTTTTTCTGCTTTCCATTCTCTGCAGTCTCTTTTCATGTGACCCTTCTTGCCACAATGGTAGCATTCTATGTCACTTTTGCCTTTAGCATTGCGGGACTTGCTACGAGACTGATTCCTCTTTCCACCTTTGTCCTTTTCTCTAGTCCTTCCCCTGACAAATAAGGCAGTTCCTTTGCCTTTGTCCATTGTCTTTCTATTGGTTTCTTCAGTAAGCAGACTGCCTTCTACACCTGCTATGGTCAAACCATCTGGAGGTGCAGAATTACTCAAAGCTGTGCGAAAAGTGTCCCAGCTTTCCGGCAATGTGATCAACAGGAACATAGCTCTAACAGGTTCATCAAACTTGACACCTTGAGCTGACAACTGACTGTAGATACTGTTGAATTCATTCAGATGATTGGACATAGGTGTCCCTTCTTTCATCTTCAAGTCAACAAGCTTCTTAAGCCAGTATACCTGTGAAGCTGCACTCTGCTTCTCATAAAGATCACTCAGCTTTGTCCATGCTTCATAAGCTGACATCTCGTCTGCTACATTGAAGTAAACGCTTTCTGCCAAAGTCAGCATAATGGTAGAAAGTGCCAATTCATCCATTTCGCTAAATTCATCTTCGTCCATATCTTCTGGTTTTATCCCCTTGAGCTTTATAGGTTTTATCTGCTTCTTTTGTACCAACACGTGCCAAATCTGCTTCTTCCACAATGAGAAATTGGTTCCATCCAGCTTCTTGATATTGTAAAGAGCAGTGTCCTGTGATCCAGCCATAGCTACGCTTCACAGTAGTTTACTTTCCTGGGAAAAATTCGGCAGAGTTTCCCCTGTAAACTGACCTCTGAACCAATATCAACCTGTCAAATGAACCAAGAAAGCTTAAGATTCTGCAGAAATTTTGGCAGAGTCTCCTTTGTAAAATGGCTCTGGTGTACTAAAAAATAGACCAAAAAAAAGCTCAAAAAACATTGTCTCTCTAACACTGTAAGCTGTGGGTAAACCTGTCCTGCACCTGTACTGGCTCTCACTGTCCTGTAAGCATAGACTGCGACAATGCCTCAACGGCAATAAAGCAAAGATGCAATCCCAACTGTCTAACTCACAGTCAATACATCCTAGCTGCCTATCTAAGGGTGCTCGAGGGATCGCTCCAAGACCTGTATCACCGAAAGGATCTCAACATTCGAGAATTCCCTAGCTCAATAAAACCTCACTAGACCCTCAACAAAGGCTGCAGTAAATCTGTCAGTACATAGAATTCCCACAAAGTCATACATCCACAAATTTCCCACTGTATGCTGTAACCGCTGCGGCGGTTGTTTGCTGCGTGACTCACAGCCAGCAAACCCTCAACAGACATACATCATCTCTGACAATACATCCCATGTGGAAGTACCTGCAATGTCAGGATGAAATCTGGAATATCAAGCAGCAAACACAAGCTACCTGATGAACTAGTGGATGTCGCCTATAGTCTGTGTGTAGATGCGCGCGTGTCGTATGTGACACGCCTCCAAGAACTGTGAGCCGTCTTTCGTTGTGTAGACAGCCACAAATCAGCACTCTGGAAGTGCAGATATCCTCAACACTTGCAGTTGTAGGCCGAAACCCCAAATTTGCAGAGTCGGATCTGCACCCGCCAAGACCACTAGTCGAAAATGGCCTGTGCAGAACTTTGTCGAAGCCGAACGGTGACCGAGATGACCTCAGATTGAAATTCTGGGCACACCTAGTCCTACGGGTTTCCCCACAGGATTTGAGGCTGTGTTTTTGCCTGTCTTCCTGCAATGCTGCCCCGAGCCTCGATCTGAGCACTGATACCAGTTGAAGGAGTACGAGCGGAAGTGCGACGCGAGAGAGAGTGCGAGAAGAAGAGCACGACGATATAGTGAACTCGCTCTACTGTAATGTGTAGAGCATAGTGAGTTCTTATTAGGTTTAACAAAAAGAATATGTGTACATACCTGGCGGCCCGCCCACTTACCTGGGCGACCACATTGGGCTTTATACCCCAACACTTGTGATTGGGGCCTTGAGATCATGCCAAAATTCTCTATAGAATTCCACCGTCATCCCATCCCAACCAGGGGACTTTTCCTTGCCAAGGGCTTGCAATGCTAGTGCACATTCGTCTTCACAAAATGCCCGTTCCAAGTTATTAGCTTCTGAGTGGGGAATTTCCTGCTTAACACTCTGAAGCAAGGTCCCTCTGACTTCTTCCACTTCTTGGGACTGGGTCTCCGGCCGTCCAATGATTTGACTGAGATAGCTCAGCATCAGACCAGCCATTTCATCTTGGTTACGAACTGTTGTGCCTTTCTCATCTTCGAGCGAGCGGATGTGGCCCAGGCTCTTCTTGATTTTTAAAGCCTTAAAAAACTGAGCTTGATTGGAGGCTTCCTGTTGCAAAAAACTCTCCCTAGAGAGAAGTCTAGCCTTTTTGATATCTTCTAGATGCTCATTAGCTAGGTTTGATTTGGCTTCAAGCCATCGTTTGTGTTCGACCTCAGTAGCATGCCCATTGGCTTTTATGGCGGTAAGCAATTGTACCTCTGCTGTAAGATGCAAAAGGTGATCCTCCCTAGCTTTCTTGATTCTGGGGCCCGAGGTTTTGATTGCTTTCTAGATGCTCCGAGCAAAGAGGTCCCATGCGTTGTGTTTGTTGAGGTCGACATATTTTTTTAGCTTACCCAGTGCTTTCTTGGTTAGATTCCTGAAAAGAGGGTAATGGGGGCTGTAAGCCAGCAGAGCTCCTGTTCAACGAGAGAATTGTGGGCTCTTTTGAGGTCAAAAGGTCAATTAAACAGGGATTCCCTCTCTCCCCCTTCTTTTCACCATAGGATCACATCCTTTAATCACGACGCTCGAAGCTAGTGCTGAACAAGGGGAGGTACAAGGCCTTGTTTTACCAGGAAATAGACAACTCCTGGCAAAACTATTTGCAGGCGATTCTCTCCTCTTCTTGAAGGCGTGCCCCCAGGTCATTAGAAAAGCTCTGGAGATTGTACAAATGTTCTCAGTAGCTTCGGGTTCCCAGTGTAATATAGAGAAGTCAAGGATGATTTTCCTATCGGAAAATGACTCATTTGACCCTACTGTCTAGTCAGGGGAGATTGTCACAAAAGGGAACATCTTTAGACATCTGGGAGCCCCCTTGGGGGTGGATGTAACTCACAAGCAAAGATTCGAGTGGGTGCTTGAAAAAATCAAAACAAAAATGAGTAGGTGGGAGTATGCTCTTCTCCCATTCCCAAGTCGGATAAAAGTGATAAATGCCTTTATGATTCCTTATATTGCCTTCACTAGCCCGCTTCTCAAGATGGCTAAGTGTCACTGGAAAGAGTTCTTAAAACCAGTAATTTTTTTTTAATGGAAAAATAACACGAAATCTTCTAGGCCATGGCAATGGGCCCGTTGGGAATCAATTGCTTGGTCGGGGAATCAAGGAGGCCTCGGGATTCTCAACCCTGTGGTCCATGCAGAAGCTTGTTGCGCCAAATTTGTTGTCTCCTTGGCTAAATAGGATCAAGTTTGGGCTGTCATGATCAGAGATATGATAGAAGCAGCTAAACTTGGCACGAAGGGTGGAAAGTGGAGAGGGGTGGAGGTCCATGACAAACTGTTAGCCGCGGCGTGGTCTACCTTAAGATTGGGGGGCAGCTCAGGAGAATTGGTAAGAAAATGCAATAGAGTAGTAGGAGTCTTAAAGTGGGGGAAAGAAGCTAGATACTTCAAGAACTCCATCCTGCATTGGTCCCCCTAGCTCTCCAAAGTTGTAGATCCGCCGCAAACTCCCTATTGGATTGAGACAGCCAGGAAGCTGAATAATAAGGGTCTGAACCGACTTGAGCACTTCTGGGACAATGTCAACAAGAGTTGGAAAACCATTGACCTTATGGTTGCCCAGTACCAACTAAATAGCTTGGAGATCTTGCTTGTCCACAAAGTGATGAAAGAGCTTGACAATCTAGCGATGCCAATCTGTGATTTGGAGTTGGACTGGAATGCCTGGAAATGGCTCGGAAGCAGTCTCTTGTGGGAACCCCATACTAAAATCATTTATCAGGCAATGATGCAAATGAAGAATTGATCTAGCCCCCTTAACAAGCTATGGAAAAAGCAATGGCCGGAGGAAAGGTGGGAGCATGTAATGGAGAACATATGGAAGCCAAAGGTTCCACAGTACATGAAGGTTTTCTTATGGAAGGTTATTTGGGGTGCTCTACCGATGGGGGTGAAGACTCAGGAGAGAGGGATTGGGTCAAATCGATGCTTGGGGTGCAGGTTAGCTAGTGAAGATCTGGCCCACCTGTTCATGGACTGCCCATCTATAAAAGGCCTAGCGGGAGAAAGTATGCAAGTGGGTCCAGAGAACATGGAAAATTAGTTTTTTCAAGACTGACCTTTGCCTTGGAAGTAAAAGTTCAGGTAGTCCTGCACTCCTTGTCAAATCGTCAGATACTTCTTCTTTCATAATGTATGGCAGACAAGGAACCGCCGTGTTTTTGAAGGAGGATTTGAGGTGGCAAGCTTCACAGAAATTATACAAGAAAGCAAAGTGCTGATATGGGCACTCGGGCGCAAGCATCACTTGGAGGATTGGTCTAGGACTGCTTGTGCCTTGTTGACAGTAGATGGAATGCCTAGGATGGGGGCAAGTCTTGGCCATCGGTAAATAAAAGATCTCAGAATGACAAGAGTATGGGCTTTGTGTATCAAGGATGTGGAGGCGGGGTGGTAGAGGTGGTTGCCCTGATAGCTGTTGTTATTTTGATCTCTGGATGTTGTCATGGCTTTACATGAGCATGACAAAACCTTGTAATTTTTTGGGCTGCTCAATATGATCCACTCACAATTGTGAGTTTTGCTATAAAAAAAAACAATGTTAAAGTGAAGCTTTACCTTGCATAATTTTAGTAAATTTTACACACACACACATATATGTTTTTTTTTTTTGCATTATGTTGTTTTAGAATGCTAAACTGAAGCTTCACCTTGCATAATTCTAATAAATTCTACACACACACACATATTAGTTAGTTCTTTTTATTTCACTTTTCATTTCACAACTTCACATGGCTTTACATTTCTTACATTCTATAGCTTGATTCTAGTTAACATTATTTCTTACATTCTATAGCTTGATTCTAGTCAATGTTAACGTTCGAGAAAATATCTTTTATTAAGCGGATGTTGGTCGAGTTTCCTTCTCACAAAGAAAAAAACCGAAAATACTAGCAAAAATTTTGAGATTTGCAAAAATTTTAAACAACTTTCTCACATATTTCATCGGTTTTTCTTCCGTTTACCATGGTTTGTAGCTATCTAGTTTCGATTTTCAATCAGCTCAAGACTAAGTTGAGGCAATCCTTTCCCAAACACTGATACCAGTTTAATTCAATCTAACAATTTTATCACTTTTTTATTGTTTTTGAAAGCCGTCCTGACCCTTTCACTTGTTTATTTCCTTTGTTGGACTACTTAAGGAGTCCTTAGTGAAGGGTTGATTTTTTGTGCAATTGTGGACCATTGGATAAAACTTGCCGATTAGTGCCATATGGCAAAAAACTTGCTTTCTTAAATTTTTTTTTGCGTCTTTATGAGAGGTGTTGACATTTGTATACCTCTCTCTTTAAAGAGGGTTTGAATATTGGGTCACACACAATCTTTCTTGTCCACTTCCAGCTTTTATTTTTTTCAATTTGCTACAATGCCTCCAAGTGGTTTTTTAAATATTTTTGGAATATATCATATCATAAATAATTTATTATTACACTTTTATAAAAACCATAATATTTAATTGTGATAACAAATGTTTCAAAAAGTTAGCGTCACTTTCTTGTCTTTCACAAAGAAACTTTTATTATTAAATTCTTCACAGGATCTTAACCTTATGTAGGACATAATGAATTCTCACCTTGTTTAGTTTATAAACGACTTCTTCATTTTAAACCTTTTGATTTCTTTTCAACTGTTTGTTTTACAATGTCTTTGTGAACTACATAAGGAGTTCTTAGTGGAGGGTGGATTTTTGGGTGCAAATTTGGACCATTAAAAAAAGCTTGTCAATTAATGCTACATGACAAGCTAATGATAATTTTAAATTATTTTTTTAAAAGACCTTGTGAGAAGGTGTTGACATGTGTACCTCAATCTTTAAAGAGGGGCATTAAATTTTGTGTCAAACATTATTTTTAATGTTTTTGAAATATATTGTAATGTAAATAGTTCATTGTTACACTTTTTTTCAAAAAAACATAATATTGTATTGTGAGACTATTTATTTAAAAATAATAATATCACTTTTTATTTTTTTTCAAAAAAGTTTTTTTATCAAAAAATTCTTGTCAATAGACTTATGTAGGCCATAGTGAATCTTTATTTTTGTTTTAATTGTAATTTGTCTCAATTCAGTGTTTTTTTTTTTTTTTGCCAACGTGAGCCTTCTTTGTGTTTGGTTTGAGTTTGTCAAAAGGTCCCGTCATTTTCATTTGAGAGTCTTACATGCACTTGAATTCCTTATCGTTTCAGAAGGCCATCCTTGTTCGACAAGCTAATTCTCCACGTTGGCATTTTAAAACAAAAAGTTGAAAAGAAAGTAATGGACTCTAAATAACGGGATTATTTACAAAACACAATTCGTCTTTTTAAAACAAAAAGTTGAAAAGAAATCATGAAACTCGTCAATGAAGGGATCCAAAAATAGGTGTGCTTAATTTTGAATATGTGTTTATTTATAAGTATCTTAGGAAGGGTTACATGTACCCCAACATTTCAATGGACACTCAAATTTAAAGAGAGCCATTCCGCATGGTATCCATTTTCATGTTTTACATTGAATGAGGGCCTTGGCTTGGTGGGCGGACGTACTTTTAAAATGGTCTCAACTTATTCTTTAAGGTTCGCCATTATAAGATGTATAAAAAAAAACCATCTTCTTTTGGTCGAGTAAGTAAAGCTATTGCACTTCAATGGACCAACTTCACAAGATTTTGCTTGTCCGAGTGGATGGGCAACTTTTTTGTCTGCCATGCGAATGATCTTCTGGGATTTTTGTTGCTATTCATGTGACATTTTGAACCCCTCCGGACATGTGGATGGCCATCAAATCCTCACGTTGATCTTGGGAGATGCCCTGTGGAAAATGAAAACAAAGGGGGAGGTTGCACGGAGGTCATGGAGAAGAAGGTCAGAAGAAGGTTGCACCAGTTTGAAAAAGGTCAGAAGAAGAGAATCTACGGAGGTTCTCCTCTCTCTCTCTCTCTCTCTCTCTCTCTCTCTCTCTCTCTCTCTCTCTCTCTCTCTCTCGGTAGCACACCATGTGGCGCACACATGATAAGTTTTCTTAATTTTTGTGGTGGATGAGTATCTTGTAAACATCACCAATTTTGTGTCCACATAGTAGTGGTGCTATGGTCGATATGTATGGGGCGGAGTCACTTGATGGAGTCTTTTCATCACATATGCTTTCACCTTGAAGGCATGTGGCCTCAAGGAAGACTTTGACATTGGTCAAAGAATTCACCGGGATGGGACCATTTAAAAGCGAAAAAATTGGATTTAAATATTTGTACACCTTTCTCCTTATTCTCTGAAGCATGTTTGACAGCCAAAAAAACATTGTAATAGAAAAGAAGCATTCTCTGATGGACACTAGGGAAAGGGCTTGGCTCCATTGGATAGACTGTTGGCTTGTGGGGATGTTGCATGCAGGTGGTTCTTCCTCATGCTTGCGGTCCGATTTAATATGAATGTCAAGCTCCTTTCGGGTTTTAGATCGACTGCTTCTCCTTCGGCTATATCTCACCAATTTACGGCTTGGTGGACAAGGCAGTTGATGTGGAAGATCACCTCCCTTGGTGGCATCCCCCATGCCGTTTTCGGCTCTAGATAAATGTGGTTGGGTGGCTCCCATGTTAGCTGTACTTTTTAATTCAGGGTGGCTCCATATATCAGCTGATGTATGGGTTCTAGGATGGTGTTGTGATGATCTCAGATGCTATGGCATGGGTGAGTATGGCTTGCTTTGTAAATTTTTTGGTTCTATTACATTTCTCACTCACAATTTGTGAGTTTTGCCAAAAAGAAGAAGGAAATAAGTTCTTGCTACCATTTTATTAAGTATAAAATAACTTTAAGGATTTCATGGGGTTCCTGCAAAGGCTTGCTCATACTAACAAATCCCAGCTAGCTCATGCTAGGGAATCCCAGCTAGCAGGTCAACGAGTGCTAGCTAAGTTGGAAGAGCAAGAGCCCCGTGTGTTTAAGGTCTTGGATTCAAACCCTCTTGACAGCTCATGTGGCATGTACCTAGTCCGTATGATGGGTTGGCCAACCTTATCCGGCCATGAAGACTCACCTTAAGAGTCAGCGGGCTGCCTCCACCTACGGGGGCTGGGTGTGTGTGTTGTAATTTCAAAGTTGTAGGTAATTCTCCAAAAAAATAAATAAAAATCTAGTAGTCAATGAGTGCTAGCCCACTTGATAGGGTTCAAACCCTGTTGACAGCTCGTGTGACATGTAGCCTTTTGGGACTGTTCCCCAAATCTATATGATGGGCTGGCCTACCTTATCTGGCTGGGATGCTCCACCTCACGGAGTCACGCGTGAGTGAATAAATATAATTTCTAGTTTTTTTTTCTCAACACACCAAAGGGCCCACAAGGGGGAGATGCTTATCCCTTCCAAATATTAGCGATGTTACATGGTCGGGCAAGGGCCACGTACCGTCGGGCAAGAGACACGCATAGGCATCACCGTGGCCACCTAATTGATGCACCACATGCTGGGAATGAGGGAGAGAACTCGTAGCAACTAGCTAGGAACCTCCTCCTCAGGTGACCCACCCTAGAAGGAGAGATGCACGCGAGTGTCCAAGGGCAAGAGCCTTAGCAATGTGAACACTAAGTGAGCATAAGGTGTCCCTCTAGAATGTGACCCAATAGGGGATTTGAACCCACAAGCCGCAGGTTGAGAGGCCAAAACCTAACCGTTAGACCAACCCTTTTGGGACTATAATTCCTAGTTTTCTCTAGGAGGAATTTGAAAACTTTGCGCTATTTTTTTTATATCATAACACTATTTTTCTCAAAATCTGGACAAGAATTTTCCTTCTCCCCTAGCTCTTAGTTTGCACTTTTGAATCTTAGGCTCGGTTCAGACGAGGCGGAGGAAGAGTGCAGGGAACGGGCGAGCATATTAACCACTTACGAACATCCTATCACCTTCGACGGACGCCTTATCTCTTTATTTGAGGCATGGACCGGGCTTGTCAATGCATATGTGATCGTCGATGAGAGGCACACCACTTATCCCATTTTTATATGATTTTTGCTATGATCGGCCACTGTGGGTGCCCATGTCTGAATGGGTCAGATTCTTATAAAAGGTGTATTTTGACCTAAAATCCTCATTCTTTCAGGTGCATGCTAAAGAAGTGCTCTTGCTCTACCTCTAACTTCTTCTTCATCGTGTGCTCATGGGTGTGTGTGTGTGTGTGTGCTTGAGAGAGAGAGAGAGAGAGAGAGAGAGAGAGAGAGAGAGAGAGAGAGAGAGCATTGCAAAAGCATCGGCGACGGCAAGGCGGTTGAGCGCGGCGGCGGCTCCTTCTTCTTTGTGGCACAACATCCTTCATGACGAAAAGCATTGAGCTGTGAGTGACACACCATTGCCTCTTTGAGCTTGCTAGGACTTTCTAGTTATGTGCTTGCAACCATTCATGGCTCGCACACACTGTTTACCAAGTTCCCAGCCTCCGACACATGTGGCAAAGCGCACATTTTTGGTGCCGCTATCGGCGACTGCCTTGCACTAAGCTTGAGGAGCACTCTGTGCTACCTCATAAAGCCATTCTTTTCATCTGTTTTCAGCTTTTACATGAGTTTGTGTTAGATCTGTTAGTGGCTGTAATGTGTAGGTTTAACAGTTTTTGTTAGAATCTGTTATTATTGCAATGTGCAGATTTTTGTTAGATCTGCTAAGTTCTGTAATGTGCAGGTGTTAGCAGGTCTGTTAGTGTAGTTCTGTAATGTGCAGTAGACAGTGAGAAGGTTGACTATTCTGTCAGTGTGGAGTTTGTTGTCTTAGGTGTGTGCAGTGCTAATTAGTACTGTTAGCTGTAGGTAACTTAGACATAGTTTCCGGGTGCAGCTGTGCACGCGCGTGAGCTCAGTGTATAGGCCAATATTATGCACATAATTTTTTTAAAAACATTTTTTTGGTAAAAAATGTAAAAGAATATAAAAATAAAATAAAATAAAAATGTCCGAGAAATCCGAGAGAAAAAGGAAAATTAAAAAACAAAAGGAAAAAAAATCTTATTTTAAAAGGAAGGGATCGGGATCTTCCCCCAAGCCCAAGCCCAAGCCTAGGCCCATGCCTAAGTCCTCATGCTTATGATATAGTATAGACACATGTAGGACAAGTCCTTCATGTCCTCCACCCTTCCCTTCACACTAGCCCTTGGGACTTACTAATTTTAGCCTTCTTCTCTACTAGAAAAAGATTGTTTTTAGGATTCCAAGAGCTTTAAGCAATCGAATCGGGGGTTGTAAAGCGCGGTACGTCCTTGTAACGAAGACACTCGTTTTGAGCTATCACACGCCATATTCTGTGGCTGGGTTAGAAAAAAGGACCATAAAATAAATAAAATTGAGGGTAAATTTGGGTTGCAAACACCCAAAAAACTAGGTGAGTGGCCTTCACGAGCACTCACCAACACTTCTAGAGTGTTGAGATCACATGCACCTATGCTCTGGTCGTGTGCTAGAGGACGATCACATAGAGAGTATCTCCGTTTACGTGGAGACTCATTATTCTTCCACATTAGGCTCTAGGCCCTCAGAGAGAACCCAATGTAGTACCACTCATGACCCACATGTTGCATCTAGTGACCCTTCCTCCGACTACGACGTCATGGAGGGTTACCTGATACCCAATTCCGATAGTTCAAGCCAAGACATGCATGCCATGGGACCATGGTCCGGAACAAGCGTGCTTAGCCGCTTGAAAGAGTTTCTTAGTAGAGCCACTTGCTCCGAACATGGAACTAGCGATATAAATGAAGAGGGCGGGGAAGTAAATTCACCATTCATAGACCCTATGCTCCTAAAGAGTGTGCATGTAAACACTCCATTCACTGCGTCTCGTGAATCTTCAGAGCTATCCCCTCCGAGGTTATATTACCTAATGGTAGAAGCCTTGCCGAAGTGCAAGAGGTTGAGCGATATATCCTTGCAGCTAGGGAAAAGGAAATCGAAAGCTTACGCAAGGAGAACAACGGAGAGAGCTAAAGACGAAGACCCCTATGTCAACATCCATGCTAGTCAAGCAATCGAGTTCTCCTGAATTAGCAACCACTATGGGTCAAACCATAGAGAGCCACATTGCATCTAGTTCAAGGGACACCCCTAGCACCTCAATCCTAGATGGAGCATTTCTAAATGAAAATTGGAAGTTTAAACTACAAATGGAGACTTTAACCGACCTATACACAGGTCACACCTATCACATGGGTTGCTTAGATGTCCTACAATCCACATCGGGTGCTACTAGTGTAGAGGAGCAACATTAAAGAGTTTGTGATGTCATCCATAGGGTTATTGAGATGGAGAGGCAGAACAAAGGGGTCCACATGCCCTCAACGGGTCTCATGAGATTCTTGGATACATGGAAGGCTAAGCAACCAACTTTATCACAAATGGAGACTCCCTCCATAAGCCTGATGGATCCTCCACATGTTGTTTCACCAGGGGTCTCCATACAATCTGAGCCCACAAGTGATAGCTTTACCTTTATAAGTTTAGCTCATCTTTCTCTTGATGACACCACGACTACCATGCCTACCCCAGTGATGGGGTAGGCATGGTAGTCTACCATGATGCCTACCCCAGTGATGGGTATGACAAAAAACACGCCATGGACCTCATTTATTAGTAAAGGACTGCTACATGGTAGCCCAATGCATACAACAGTACCTACAAGTGTGTATCAATCATATGCACCTATAGGTCCTCGTGCTCATGTAGCTCCTACCTCTCCCATCGTTTCAACAACTTATGCTCCACGACACAACATCCAAGACCTTATTTTAATGGGACCATACCAGCTAGCATTAGCATGTCACATCCCATGTCTGCTATGCCCAAGGCCACACATATGAACTTTGGCCACCACATGGCACAACATCGTGTTAGGTAAAGACGGTGTGCCTCATCATGCTTTGCCCGTGTCTTTCAGTCAATGTCCGACCGCCCATATTTATCTCCTTATTCTATATACATACAAAGAATAAGGAGCTCTCACTCATTCTCACAATGTGCTCATACAGTGAGATTTGGGAGCTCCACCCACATCCTGTGTACTCTCTCTCTCTCTCTCTCTCTCTCTCTCTCTCTCTCTCTCTCTCTCTCTCTCTCTCTCTCTCTCTCTCTCCTTCTCACTCTCCGTACATGCACCACATTTGCACATTCACAATTGGTATCAGAGCTTTGGTGACGCGTGCGACCGCTTCTCGACGAGACGGAAGCGACGGAGCTCGCCTATGGCGGCTTGAGATCGACGGCGGTGGATAAAGCTCGATGGTGTCATGTATATTCAGCTTGTGTAGTAAGCCATTGCTGATTTTGCAGAAATAGAGCAGGAATAAGAAGTGTTGCAGCTTGTTTTCGCTGTTTTTGGCTCCCGAAACAGTGTTTTTGCATATCTCACTCACATGGAGTCGGTTGGATATCATCCAGGAGTTTAGGTTGGGGTTTTGGCACATTTCGGACGTGATGATGATGTCCATTTTCTGAAATTCTGCTCTGAATTACAGCAGGTGCAACAACAACAAGTTTATGCTGTGTTTTTGGGCCGAAATGGAGGTTCTTGGCATATCTCTCACACCCGGACTTGGATACATGTGATCCAGGAGTCTACCCTGAGGTTTTGGCACGTTCCGAACGTGCAAGTCATATTAGAATTTTGAAATTTTGAGCACTGAATTTTTTGCAGCAGCCTGTCAACAATCTCTACATATCGAGGTTTTACAGTTTGATTCCTACAGTGTAGAGAGTGATGCGATTTGCATCTTTGGCTATGTATGGCACACTGTGGTGCTATTTGAGAGAGAATTCACCTTGTTTTTGCATATGGAAGTGATGATTTGGGATGTGACTTTCGGATTGTTACACATCTGGATCCGGTTTCGTGCGCATTGTTTGACTATGTGGGGCATTTTAGAGAGCTTTTTTAGCACGGTTTTGTGTAGTTTCATGCTATGTATACATTATGCGGATACAATTTGAGCTAGCCATAGCTCCCAGGTAGCAGGTTTACAGGTTTGCAGTGTTTTTTGGACAGATACACGTCTATAGAGCTACTCGATTAGGAGTGAGCCAGTTTGCCAGGCTTTTGGCATTGCATGTAGACCATTTGTGGATTTTGCTATTGAGAGAGTGTCTATTGTCATGCGTACTTGGTGAGCTTTTTTTGAGCTTTTGCTCAGTTTCCAAGGGAAACTCTATCGGATTTTTCCCAAAAGTTCTCGCCATGGTTTGCATATTCACAGTTTGCTCTCTGATATATAGTGATCGAGTTGACTTCCACTTTGCCAGTTATCTGCAGTTTCTTGGCTTGCAGTTTGCGTTGAGTTTTGACTCATTTTGCAAAGGAAATTTTGTTCGTTTTTCTCCATCTTCTCGCCATAAAAGTTTGCGCTCTTATACCATCTTGTGCAATGATCGATATATTCCCACTTTGACAATGAACGAATGTTTACTCTTAGTTTTGATAGGTTTTGTCAATTTGGACACGGTTTGGTGTTTTTGTACCCACTGTCGCAGGAGTGAGGATTATTTGCGTATGCTTGTGTGGCTACAATACAAGCTAGTTATAGGTTTCACAGGTTTTTTGCAAATTTATGCAGGCAGTTTCTCTTGTGGGGGGACGCGTTTTGAGCTAGTTTGCTCTCTAATTGTGTATATGGTTATGTGCTTTATGCTCGGTTGAGCAGTTTGTCCCAGTTTATACTTGCAGAGTTTGCAAATTGTGGAGTTGTTTTATGCATATGTGAGCATCGATTTTGATGCAATTAATTGATCATGCTTTTGAGAATTTGTGTAGTGGTCAAGCTACCTCCCACTTTGTTTGCCATAGTTTTGGCATGGATATGAAGACGCTTCAGGTTAGAGGCGGTTCTCGCTCACGATCGTGACTGACATGTTGGCACTGCGGCCACGATGGGTATATTAGGCACCGTTGCTTCAAGCGTATGAGATAGCGGAAGAGGCACATACATGGTGCTACTATGAGGACAGATACTAGAGAGTATGCATGTGACGGGCATGTCACTTTTGAGTCTAGCTTGCCTTCAGACTACTTTGTGTCTTGGGATAGCACATTGTCTACGCGTTTTCTACTAGACGAGCATGCAATTTTTCATTTGATGCCACGTCATGATTTGTTTTGCTCCTTCTCTAGTAGGAGACTTGGTTGTGTGCAGTTTGCTAATGGTTCATCATATGACATAGAGGGTGTTGGCGATGTATATATGTCTTTACGTAGCAGTGCATTGCTTATGCTACAAGATGTACGTTATGTACCAGGACTCAGCCAGAGTCTCATTTCAGTGCGTCAGTTACAGAGTAGTGGACATTGTGTACTAATCAGAGAGTGGTCAATTCAGATGCATAGGGAATCATTGGTGATAGCCAAAGGTGCTAGGAGTGGTCTAGTATACCCTTTGCATATTTCTGACATACGAGGTGGTGTAGTCTCTGTGTATTTGCAGCCATGTTTGGAGCGAGAGACGAGGCGTTCTCTTTTGCGGATGTGCTGCATGGAGATCAGGTTGTGCATTTGTCTTGTGGTGACGTTCACGTAGGCAGTGGTATCTCTGGGGATGCGTAACTTGGTCAGTCATCAGTTGAGGTGACATTAGTTGAGCCAGAGATCGATGCATTGTTCTATGATGCGTTTGATATATTTGAGGGCGACAATGTCCTTCAGACAACTATGTGTGATTGTAGTGGTGCTGATTTTTCAGTTTTGCAATCATTCTCAGCAGATATGCCTTTGCCAGACAATGTTGACATGGTGATGCATAGTCAGGTGGTTCTTGATGAGGATGCATATTGCATTGAAGTTGCTGACAAGGATAGGTTGGCACACATAGTGCATGTTTCGTCGGCTTTCAGGTCTCTCATGTCTGACCTTTTGGTCTCGAGACCTGATCTTGCTTATGTGGTTGGTGCATTTGTAGTGGGAGTTGTCAGTCGTGCGATGACTGACATTGGCATTGTGCATTGTGGAGCCATGCAGATCGTCACTCGATACCTGCATTAGGAGTGTCATCGTTGCTCTAGCCCTAGTGGTATGCATGTTGCATCTACACTAGAGTGGTTATAGAGTGAGCCAGTGGGCATAGGTTGAGAGCCGTCTTCTCTCACCTCTTGTATATCCTAGTTGTAGGCTAGTCTTCTCGCCACTTATCGCGGCACATAGCTTTTAGTGGAAGAATGTTAGGTAAAGGCGGTGTGCCTCACCGTGCTTTGCCCGTGTCTGCTGGACAGTGTCCGCTTAAGCCGACCACATTTATCTCCTTATTCTTTAGACATACAAAGAATAAAGAGCTCTCACTCATTCTCACACTGTGCTCATACAATGAGATTTTGGGAGCTCCACCCACATCCTGTGTACTCTCTCTCTCTCTCTCTCTCTCTCTCTCTCTCTCTTCCCTTCTCACTCTCCGCACATGCACCGCATCCGCGCACTCACACATCGTACCCAACTTGGAACCCAAGGGATTCCTATATGCCAAACCCAATGCCAATCCCCATTCCACATGCAATTCCGACCCTCTTTACTTTTCATAAGTGTTTCACATAGTCTACCCAGTGCTTGCCTGTGAATGGGATTTGGTAGATACGCTAGCGTGTGAGAAGAATTTTGAGGAATTAGAATGGCTGATACGTCTCTTGACCACGACTGATCCCTACTTAGTAGAGAACGTCTCTCCGATTGCACAAGCTTACCCTTTTGACCAAGATGACTATACATGCCTAGTGACATTCTTAGTGAACATATGTGCAATGTGCATCTAATGATGATGAAGAATTACATGATTACACAGATGGCACGTATGGTCTTAGGGATGATGACTTTATTTTTCTTGAGACGATGACGAGGATAGGGGTTTAGACTTAAGGCTAACCACCCATCTCTACAATATCATGTTCCCTTGACCCTCTAGGGGAGTGCAAATAATTAGGTTAGGGTTCTTTATGTTGTTTTGATTGGGTTCAATAAAGGTTGCTACCTCTTCCCATTGATGTGCCTCCTAGAGGTATTCCTTGTGTTTTCTAGTATGTATAGGAACGCGTTGTAGTGTTTAGGATTTTGAACTTCATGCAATCTTTGTTCACTCTTCGAATCGATCGCGATCATCAACACAAATAGGTGTTTCTTGTCCATTATCATTGCCTCTTGTCTTTTTAGCATCCATGTTTGTCTGCTTTAACTGTGATTGGTAGCATAATATTCATCATATTTTCTTAGTATTAAACATTAGATTCAATATAATTTTATGTCATAGTCCCTTGTTTAGGTTTATGAATCAATCAGTCTGACTAAGCTAGTTTAACCAAGTTAGACATTAAAGATCTTCTCTTAATACCATGGAAAATGCCTTCCTAATTGTCAATAGTTACTTAGGTTCTTAATCCGATACTATGAAGCAAATTGTGTGTAATGAACTAGCGCTTTCTAGTGGGCTTAATCCTTCTTGACATTTAGTTTAAGTATTATAAAGGGTGTTTACTATTGTGATGAGCCTCGGGAGGGTAACAGTGTCAATATAAACCCCCAAAGTTACAAAATTGAAAGGTAATAAAAAACAAACAAACAAAAAACAAAAGTGCCAAACATGTAAAATCTTAAGCTAGAAGAGAAATCCCAGCTTGATTTGATATTTCACTCACATGTATCACCTATGGTACCAGAGCCCTAGAGGTTCCTAGTGTGGGCGCTTTTCCTTGATAGCAAAAAGCCCAAGGCATACAAAATAAGCACACACGTAAAAAATTGAATCAATGAAGAAAACACTTTGGAGGGTCAAACAAAGGGAATAATTCAAGCGATGATTTCATATGCAATTCTTTTTATCGTAGCTTAACTAAAAGGTCTTCTAGGTATAGCCTTTAGTCAGCCCTCGTACATGAAATACTTTGCTCTCGCGATTAAACCGCTTAATTGACCAGAGAGAATTGAGAAGCTTGCCCATGGTATTAATACTTGACCTCTAGTGCTTCTCGACCGTTGATGCGGTTGAACGGGGCGGCGGTGACGGCTCCTTCTTCTTCGCGGCACGTGATCCTTCACGACGGAAAGCATTGAACGGTGAATGACACACCATTGCCTCTTTGAGCTTGCTCTTGCAACAATTCGTGGCTCGCACAAAGTGTTTGGCAAGTTCCCAGCCTCCGACACGTACGACAAAGCACACAGTGCAGAACCTATGGCATTCAGCCATCGGAGGTGAAGAAGCGCACACTTTTCAGACCCACCATTAAGATGGGCGATACCCCCCCTCCCTGGGAAGCTGAATGCCTTTCACCTACTTTTGGGCACGAAGGAGAGAGCAACAGCCAGAAGCGTGGTCCACAGAACTCACTGCCAATGAGGATCCAATGAGGGGCTTGGCTATGGTGAACAGCGCGAGCGGAGGCAATGGAAAGCTGGAGAGCTACCGCCGCCCTCGTCTGAATCCACCCTTTTAAAGTGGCACGGTTATAAGATGAGACACAGTTTTCTCGAACAGTGGTTCAAATACATGATAAGGTGGTTAGCTGAGTTGATTTTTGAATGGCGGCCTTGCCCTTCAATTTCAAGATTTTATCATTTCTTTGGCATTTTCGTGATATTTTTGAAGGGTAGCTCAAATTTTTACCCATAAAAAAATGGACAAATTACCTTAAAACGGATAAAATGCCCGGCAAAAAGCGACCGTGGGTGGCCGGTTCAAATTTGGTAGAAAACTAGAGCTTTTGTGAGCAATGATGGTGACTATTCTATTGAGGATGATGCAAAAGCCGTAAAAGCTGAAGATCCATGAAGGAAAAGTACCACTGCTGATGTGGCAACCACATCCAAGTGCATTGAACTTAGACAGAAGGAAAAGGCCCACTGCTGATGTGGCATGTCCATCCAAGTTCATTGAATCTGGACAAAGGCTTCATGTTTGTGCCTTCAGAATATACGGATAATTGGTTTTTTCTTTAAAATAATAATTATGCTACTTGCATTGCTTTTCCGTGACAAATGAGATGAGATGATCTATTTTAAGTTGGGAGCGTTTTAAGTTGTGAAGGCGATAGAGAGAGAGAGACAACGCGAGCGAGAGACAGAGACAGGGATGAAGGTGAAGCCGGGGGTTGTGAGTTATGGCATCATAGGGGCTGGCATGATGGGGAGGGAGCACCTTCTCAACATCGCAGCGTTGGATGGCGCCGCTGTGGTCGCCATTGCAGACCCCCATGTTTCCTCTCAAGAAGCTGCACTTGCCTTATCACCAAACCTAAAGGTGAGTCACCTCTGCGGTCTCTGCGTGTGCCAGTTTTCTGACATGATAAGGTGTTGTTGCATTCTTGCGATTGTTCCTCTGTGTGTTGGGTGTGCACATTCGCACATTCGCACATTTGCACGTATGCGTGCTTATAAACACTGCATTGCATTATCTTGCGGATGTGCATGTACTTTACTTTGCCTCTCATTACCTTGCTTTGTTTCAGGTTTTCTCTGATCACAGAGCTTTGCTAGATAGTGGCACCTGCGACGTGCTAGTCGTTTCTACACCCAACAATACTCACGCAGAAATAGTGCTCGACATACTTCGCCACACAAAGCCGCATCATGTGCTTGTCGAAAAGCCATTGTGCACTAACATCGGCGACTGCTACAAGGTAATCGCCTGGTTCTCTCCTGTTTCTCACTCAGGAAATTAGAATTTTGTGTTTAAAATGGAGGCATTCTATGCAGGTTCTCGAGGCTGCAAAAGCCCGCCCAGAAGTTTTTGTGCAAGTAGGATTGGAATACAGATACATGCCTCCTGTTGCAAAGCTAATTGATATAGTGAAATCTAGAGAACTGGGGAGAGTAAAGATGGTGGCAATAAGGGAGCACAGGTTCCCTTTTCTTGTAAAGGTAAGAGAATGTGCCATGTATGCATTTTGTTATAGAGTAAAAAGGCAAGCATGTATAGATATATGCATGTGCATGTTTGCATTGAAGCACATACACAAGGCATGCCTCTCCTTATCTTGATCTGCTTACTTTGCTTGAGAATTGACCTTCCTGTTTTGTTTTGCAAAGGTGCAAAATTGGAATCGGTTCAATTCAAACACAGGGGGTACTTTGGTGGAGAAATGCTGCCACTTCTTTGATTTGATGAATCTCATTACGAGTGCTACACCTATACGTGTCATGGCGTCGGGATCGCAAGATGTGAATCATCTCGACGAAAACTACAATGGCAAGGTGATTTGACTTCTATGTATGTGTGTTTTTAATTCTCTTATGTTGGCAAGTTGCTTGCCTAGTGCAGTCTCCAAAGCTTTATGTCAATTTGTCTTGGTTACCAATTGCTCTTTCAGTGATAGTGTTGATGGATTGTTACCGTCTTTCTCAGGTGCCTGACATTATCGACAATGCTTATGTCATTGTGGAATATGATGATGGTGTCCGAGGCATGCTCGACCTTTGTATGTTTGCCGAAGGCGGGAACAATGAGCAGGAAATATGTGTCGTTGGTGACATTGGAAAGGTGTGAGAGTTGGAATCTGGCTTTGTTCTCGTTTGCTGTGTATGTTGTATTAGGATTGTGGGTATTCTTGGTGCTAGGTCGAGGCATTTGTGCCAGAGAGTATTGTTCGCTTTGGAACCCGGGTTGGCGGAAGGAGAGGAGTTCAGAAGTTGGAAGTTCATGATGACAGAATCAAGTGAGTGTTTGGAATAACATAGTCTGTCAGTTCAGCAATCCATGCTTAAAACGGCCACTTTCCTTTCTTATCACCATTGTCCATGCGAGAGGTTGATTGCATTTGGTGTGGAGGGCATTCAGCTGTGTGTGTGTGAGAGAGAGAGAGAGAGAGAGAGAGAGAGAGAGAGAGAGAGAGAGAGAGAGGATTATGACTCATTTGTCTGCCTCAGGTATGAAGGATTGCATCATGGATCAAGCTTCTTGGAGCATTTGGAATTCTTATCTGCAGTTACAAGTAAAGGAGAGCGGCCGCCCATTGCAAGTCTGTATGACGGCCTGCTCTCTGTTGCAGTAGGAATGGCGGCGCAAAGGTCCATTGAAACAGGAAAACCTGTGAGCTTGGGAGACTATCTCGAGAAAAAGGCATGCCATTAAAAGATTTTGAGAGGAGATTCCTCGGGAAGGAGCATCAACTGAGCATAAAGTTCGGTGATCTTCCGAAATGGATAGGTTGCTTATGGGGAGGGGAGGATTGTGGGATTGGTTTGTTGACTGTGTCTCCATCTTCTCGTTTTGGGTTGGAGGAAAGCGCTCAAATGGGCTCCTCTCTTTGACATGCCCCACTCTATTCATTCCATTCTTCTGTATTCTATTGTATTCCCCCTATTGATCGTATACACGTTTGCTCCTATACAACAAGGTGAACATAGGCATTTCACATTGGAGGCGCTTGGGGGTGGGATTTGTATGATGGAGACTCACGTGACAACCATGAGATGGCAAATTTCTTTGCAGAGCATTAAATGTGCATTCTATGCATTCACTTTTACATAGACAAAGTACGTCACTTGTGATAGACAGACATACAACTTAATGAAAGCTTCCATACAAAGACACAAAGACACAAGAAGATTTCGAAATTCTCATGTAGGAAAACGGAGTCTTTTTCAGTGTTTTTCATACAATGCATAACATCAAGAGCTTCTGTTCGAGAGGCACCACATACCTAGCTAGGTATACGGTGCCTCCCTCACAGAAGCTCCTGATGTTAAGGTAAGTCACAATGTGGGAATTATTGTGAGAATTTGTCCAAAACTTCTTGTGAGAGGCCAAGCAATTACCATAGGTGCTCTCAAAACACAAGACAAGCGAAGCTTACTAGACTTGAAATAAATGGGCAAAAATCAAAGATTCACTGCAAGTAGTGGTTGATCAAGGCGCCTACATGTCTTTTGCTATTGGGAATGTAAAGCTGCTTGCATGCATAGAAGGTTGGGAGAGCATTATTTCAGCATGCCACTCAAACGAGCATGTAAACTTACAAGCAACCATGGTAGCCTTTGCATCTACGTGGTGCACAAATATTAGGCAGTATGGAATCTCACTTGCCTATGTGAAAGAATTTTTGGACTTGTGTGTTTGTACATCAATGACTGGGTTGGGGGAATTTCGGGGCTATGAATGCTCCTCTACCTGGGTTTACAAGATAGATAAAAGAGCCCTTGCAAGGATGAAGGTGGTGTTGAGGAACACAGTGTGCCGATGGATGATGTTCAGAATGTGATAAACATTATTGCTATCAAGCACAAGGCCAAATTGGTAAAGTGGTAGCCGTTCTTGAGCGGCTTCATTCAACTTGTGTGTCATCGACGAAGCGAGGCATGAAGAGTGGGCAAGGTGAATAAGATTTCATGTTGGGGACAAAGATCATGTACCGGGATAAGGTGAGGATCTTCACCTTTAAGTGCATCCTAGTGTGAGGACACAATGCATGGACGATTCATTTGACATTGGAACATGTCGCCATGTCACCAAGATGAGTGTCTCCAAGGATCTATTTCATATCAATATGGCATCACCGATAGAGCAAGTGTCACATAGATTCTTCATAATACCAAAGGAAATTCAAATGATGTCGTATCACCTTCGAATCAAAGGTAATCTCTTGAAATTTCTCACACATTATCCTTCTTGGGATAATCATAGTTTTGTCGGGGTTTAGCTGTCAGGTAACTTCACTTGTATCCACATCTGTGAACTGGTGGATTCACATGCATTTCCATACATAGTGATGCCTAGGTTTACATGTGACCATGATTGCTTCCACTTGTATTTGGTGTTTGATTATCCACAGTTATAAACTCTCTGTCTAGTTACATATGAGTATGAGTAATTTCACTTGTTTTTGGTTTTCAATTCTAAGATTTTGCTTGAATATTCATTGATTTTGTTTACGAAGGGTAGGAAGCGATGATTGGTCTTTAATGTACAAGGGATCACTGAAATCAAAAGAGGGAAACAAAGTGTTGTTTTGTCAACCCTACAACCGGGATGCTTCAGAGGCGATGGATACACCATTCATCCTCATATTCAAGATGATTGGATGCTTTGCACGTGCTTGTGTTTCTCAAGAAACAATGTATGGGCATTTGACTCTATATTCAAGACAAATCTTTTTGGGATTCCATTTTATTAGCAGTGTTGCCGAATCAAAATGGGATTGTTTTGCCTTCGTGGTTTATGTTGTGCACACACGATTTAGGAACAACTCAAGAAATCATTGCTTAAGTGACATTGAGGCTTGTATTCAAGTGAATGAACAATGCTCACCCTCGAACATTGGTGATTTCTGACAAGTATATGATTTTTCTACTAGATGTCAATAAAGTTTTTGAGACTGATCGATCTTGTTGGGGAGTGGGTGAAGATGGGACAACTCAAAAAGTTGCATGTATTGTCTTGCTATGTTGGTTCCATACCAAGAAGGCATGGGTGAAGCAACTACTTCCACAAGTTTGTACTATAAACTATCTATGTGTGCTTGGGTTTATTTGTGTATGTCTTGGTTTATCTGTGTCTTCCTGGGTTTGTATGAGTAAATTAGGCTATGTTCCATGCATGTTAGCTAATATGTTTTGCCCACTTCTACTTTTAGGTTCCTAAGGATATGCGTAATTCTATGTATATATCAATGGAAAATCTTATGCAATGTGGTATGGAGGATGAGTTCAAGGCTGGGTATGGCCAATTGTTGATGGATTATGAAGGCCACCATAATATTGTCAGGTACGTCAATATGGTTGGGATACAAAGACATGCATTTGGTGCCAAAAGTGGCCAAAATATGGTTGACTATTCTCACATGGACATGTGGACACTACCGATCTCGTAGAAAGATTATGGTGGTATGTGAAATACACGCTTCTAGATGCACAAATCAATCAATCAGCCTTGGATCTATTGCATGTGCTCATTGGTGACTTGACCACCGCAACACAAATGGATGGCATTGCTATTGAGATCATTAAGTAGGAGAAAAAGGTCTATCCGTTTTTTTTTAGTTTTAATCAATGCCATATGCTTGGCTTTATTGGTGAGCGCCTGGGTTTACCTGTCTTTGTGTGGGTTACACCTTAAACTCATCATTGCATGTCTTGTGTAGTTGACTAAACAACATTTATGAAAATGACAAGATGTAGACCATACGACTTGTGTGGGGTAAAGAAATTCTTCGTCAACATGAAAACGACCCTTCAATGATTCATTGATCCACCAAGCTGCACCCTTGTTTAAAATCCTAAGCATGTCATACCCCGAGATATGGTACCGTGTTAGTATATAGCTAGGGTATTGTGATTGCCCAAATTGGTGTAGAAAATACGACTCATTTTAAGAGACTTCTTTTCTCATCTTCGTCATATTCTACCCATCATTGACACACCCCAAGAGCTAGTCGTGGAGCATGACCTTGAATGGTTTGACATCACTATCATTGATCTAGAGTCCAGACTAGATGCGGACATGCATGCATGGGCCACCTTCAACTCAAGTTTTGACCCAATGCATTAACAAGTTAAAACATTACAACGTTGAAGAGGGTATCCCATAATACAGTGAGTCATAGATCTTGTCATTACATATGTTAACCTCTCTAATGAGAGAGAATCCATATAGATCTATTTTCCAAAGAAGGGAAGGGTAGCACAAGTATAGGCACATGTGTTATTACTCGGCTTGGGCATGGCCAACCTAGGCCACAAAGGGCCGATGTCAAAACCACAATACCCATGCAACCTACCATACAATTAGGTGTCTTGCAATGTAAGCTTCAAAGGGGGTTGTAAGTGAGTATGGTTTGCTACACAAAAAGCGGGTTTATTGTCATCATTTTTTCACAAAGACTCTCCTGGTAGATGAGGGTGTTATACATGCCACGCTTGCCATGCATTGTTGCCTAGATTGCATGGCTAGTTTCCCGAGATGCTTAGAGCATTGATAGGCCAATAAGCCTTGTTGCTTGATGGGTCCAATGCTTATCAATGCCTCGTTGAGTCCATGGTATGTGTCCCAAATGATGAAATGAATATTTTTTTTTTGAAATTTTGCGACGGGAAATCATGCATGGAGTATTGGCATTAGCTCATCGCATTATAACTTTGCAAAATGAGCAGAAACTATCTTCCTCTTGCCGTTTTGCCCGGGTTTATCTATCTCCCATGTTATTAACATAGTTATTTTCTCTTATATCTCCTATTGTCTCTTATATCTCTTATATCTCCTATTAATTAGGTTCATGTTGGTTGATTCTAGCTAATTAATGTCATTTTGTAAAGGCAATTCAATAGCCCAACATTGACATTGTAATAGCCCACTACCATCTCCTATAGGCCTAATCAGGTTCATGTTGGTTGATTCTACCCGATTGTGGTAAAAGGTCTCTCTTGGATTACAAGGACAAAGTAAGGATCCATCCATCCTTAAACCTTTAGCAACTTTTCCAAATTTTGTTTGGGTTTATATTGGTTGTTGTCTAGGTATGCGTAATGCCCAAGTTTACCCTCAACTATGTTTTGGTTCACTAAAGGGTCAAGAATGAGATGGTATGGAGCATTTACATTGCTTACTTTGTTGGAATCCAATTGTCTTTGCTTTAATTGCATACAACATGTACGTGCTTTAAGGGCATAGATGTTTCCTTAATGCTGAACAGAACTAGCAGTATGAAGGGGGTGCCCAAACTAGTCACACTTTCAAAAAATAATAAAGAATTTGCTTCTACAACTTAGATATTATTCTTTTAAATCGTTGCACATTCAATTAGCATGTTGACCAGTTTCCTATTTTGCTTCCAAAGTTTTGATTAGAGTGTTTATCCTTGCTTTGTTGGCCTAGCCATATCTCTAATGATTAACAATTTTCTTGTTGAAGTAATATAAATTTTTAGAGCAGGTTATAAAACTCATCCAATATGTTAATACTTTGCAACTTGGTTCTTTGTTTGCTTGGTTGACTTTTTTTTAGTGAAGTAGAAGAATTAAATCACTCAAATAAAGAATTGTACAAAGAACCCTCAGGTGGGGGATGATAGCCAAAAAGTCAAATTTACATCATATGAAAGTGTCTTTCATCCTGAAACTAATATCAAAGCAATACTTGGGAAACTTAGCTCTCCATTATTACCATCTCAAAGAATTTTGAAGGTCTGCTACAAACGTTAAGAGTCCATAGCTTATGTTGTTTCTTTATATAGCATATTAGATGCTTTCCTCAGCTCAAGGTGGAGAGCATATGGGTGTTGATGGGGGAAATTGTGAACAATAGAATTTCTATTTAGCCGGATAAACCATAGAATGATCCCTCTCCAAGTGTTCCAAAGCGGGATGTCTATGCCTTTATAGTATCTCAATAAAAGATCCTTAGATTCAATAGCCTACATAGTGTTTCACACATTTGCACTGTGGCCAAGACTTTCCTGCTATCCTGAGGGCTAAAAAAGACATGTGGGGTATCCTCAATGTATAGTCTACACCAACAACATTTTCCATCATTGAATCTAATCTTGAGAGCTTTGAGACCACACTAAACACGCTAATGCATGATTAGCCAGAGGAGGGTACTCTATTTGTTTGCTATGGGGTAGGCCCAAATGCATTGAAACCTATAAGTCCATTGCTTGAAGCTCCATTATTGTTTCCATGAGCTGTTGAGCTGTTTCTTCAATCCTTCTAATCCAACTTTAGGCCTGTAATGCTGATATATTTGTATTGCAATCTTTATAGGCTCAACTTTTTGACTGTCCCCACATGGAGGGAGATGAAGCTTTGTCAAAATAGCATGGATTTTGAATAATCACAAAGCAACATCTCTTTGGCTCAACTTATATTGACCTGAATGGTAATTGTCAGGCAAAGGGCCAAACGGTCTGAACGGCTCGATACGGCTAGGAGCTGAGGGCAAGGGCATATGGTTAAGGGGTCCTACTTGCAAGATCCAAGGGCTATAAGTAGGGAGGAGATCAGAATGTGTGTCCACCCCCAGGTCTCACATTGGTATCACAGCTCAGGGGAGAGCAGCCATGGAGGAGGGGAAGGACTCTATAGAATGGATTTTGACTAATCACAAAACAACATCTCTTTGTCTCAACTTATGTTTATCTGAATGGTAATTGTCAGGCAAAGGGCCAAAGGGTCTGAACGGCCGATACGGCTAGGAGCTGAGGGCAAGGGCATATGGTTAAGGGGTCCTACTTGCAAGAGCCAAGGGTTATAAGTAGGAAGGTAGGGAGGAGATCAGAATGCGTGTCCACCCCTAGGTCTCACATTGGTATCAGAGCTCAGGGGAGAGTAGCCATGGAGGAGGGGAAGGACTCTTGATTTCTTTTTCACTCTCTTTCTCTCTCTCTCTCTCTCTCTCTCTCTCTCTCTCTCTCTCTCTCTCTCTCTCTCTCATCCAAGGGGAGAGGATCATGGAAGGCACACTGCATGCTGCAAAGGCACCATGCTTGTGATCATGTGAAGCATGCATGGAGCATGCGAAGAGGTGACAGTCGTGGAAAAGGCCGACAATGTTGGCTGTGGGAATGGCAGCTTGCAAGGACGTGAAAGGCTCAAGGTTGTCCGTGTGCAGGACCTCTAACACACAACACATCTTCGACTTGACCTGCACAAAATTGACCAAGCATGGGATTGTTCTATGTGCATTGGGTTGAGGGGAACTTTACATTTCTGCACCACGCTCGTCGGTGGAGCACCACTCGAAGATGTCTTGGCATCGTGCTGCTTTGCTCAAGGCTGGCCACCATTGCCACTGCAGGTTCACATTGTGTTTATTTTTTGAATTAAATGCGCACCCTAAGGGTGGCCTAAGGTCACCCTAGGGGTTTTTCCTATAGCGATTGTAATGGAATTGGCCTACTAACTTGAGAGTAGCGGAAATTAATGAGAGTACTTTTGAGAAATTACTTTGTGAGCATAGCGGGTGAACATAATCGAAGATATCAACATAGACATAGCAATTAGTTAACTTGGCATCAACAATACTTTTGCAAGAGAGAGAACTTAGAGAACATGACAACAGTTGAGGACCGGATTTATGTGGAGCTGATCCCCCCTCCAATAGGCATTTGTATTATGATTTCTACCATTAAGAGAGACTTGTTACAATACAATCTTTGTGTTCCTTGTGACCTGGGTGATGAAATGAAGTTGGAAAGCTTCATGCATCACAAGCATAACATAACTTTGAAGAAAGCTTTAACTATCCCAAGCCTCAGTCCCAAGGCCTCAAACACCTTCGAAGGTGGAGAGAGCTAGCACGGAATGAGGGTAGGGAAGAGGAAGAAGAAACATTTCATAGGAGAAAGAATTAGTTCCTCACTTATCATCACTCCTCTTGCTAGCATACATAATAGCATAGTAATGAAGATGGAGAAGATGGAAAGCTTAAGTATTGAAGCATGGCTCTTGGTTGGATTTGCACTCCATAGCCAAGAGTGTTGGTGTAGGCTCTCAACCTCTACTTGCTTGGAGAAGGAGAGGGAGCTCTTGCACACGTTGCACTATGCACAACGAGAGTGTGTGGGAGAGTATACCCCCTAGCTTGCTTTGGTCGACCCCCCCTTGTAGCTCATGCTTGAAGCTCATTGGACCCCTCCAGGTCTAGCCAATTACAAGTAGAGGCATTACAAGCAACAAGGGTAGCCTTGGGAGAAGTGTCCCCTTTCCCCTTTGAGAGAGAGGACTTGATAAATGCAAAGACAATTAATTAAATATACTAAATTATCATTGGACCCCTTGGGTGGCCAACCAATAGGCTTTAGACACACCATGAGGGCAACATGAGGAGGAGCTTGACAAGTGTCCCCTTTGCTTTCTTTGTACAAGGCATGCCTTGTGTGTGTGTGTGTGTGTTTTCTCTCATCCCCCCTCATGTAGGGCTCATCCCCTCGTAGGGATTGACATTGACTTTTTGTACACCTCAATCCACTCAACTTGGGCTTGGTTCCCACCACAAGCTTGGCCCTTAAGCCCCTCAAGCTTGGGCCGGGTTCCCACCTCAAGTACAACCCTAGAATTTCAAGCATGACAAGCACCTCAAGCATCCCAATCATCAAGCACCTCAAGCATCTCAATCATAAAGCACCTGAAGCATCTCAAGCACCTTAGTCATCAAGCACGACAAGCACCTCAAGCACCTTAAGCTTGGGCCGAGTTCCCACCTCAAGCTCAGTCCTAGCTTACCTAAGGTCAAAGGACTTTTACACACATTGTTGGAGGTCTCAATGAAGCTAACCCTAAGGTCCTATGCTCCATTGGTTAGCCTTGCTCTTTGATAGACCATCTCTCATTTGGGCCCCTTTACCATTGGCCCCGTGTTGAGATAGATCTATAAGCACATCTCTATATCTTAACCCTTGTTCCCGTTTATTCTCCCACATTAAGTGATCAGTTTAATATGAGAAAATCATTTGGGTTGGTAAGATATTAGTTTTTATGACATTAGAAATTATAGTCATCCTCGACTTTGAGGTAGAAGAGATAAAGCCTTAGTCATTAGTCAATCTTACTTAGCGGGTAGAGGATCCCATTTTACCCTACGACATCTTTCCAATATGGAT
Organism: Adiantum capillus-veneris; assembly: GCF_014529385.1. Lineage (NCBI taxonomy): Eukaryota > Viridiplantae > Streptophyta > Polypodiopsida > Polypodiales > Pteridaceae > Adiantum > Adiantum capillus-veneris. The sequence continues at coordinate 24,877,596 of NC_140959.1, forward strand.
GACTAATCCATTTGGTGCTTGGGGGACATAACTGCCGCAAGCATGTCTGCTCTTTAGTCCATTTCATTCTCCCAAAGTAGAGTGACAAATTCTACTTGGTGTTTGAGAGACGTTGTCATCACAAAAATGATTCTAAGTGTGCATACTGTTTAAATTTGTGCACAACTAAAAAGAGAACTAGTCTTATAAGACAAAAACATGGGTCATTTAAAAGAAATTTCTACATTTGCTTACTCTAATGTAGCATTGTAAGCATTGACAAGGTTCATACTCTCCTTAAGCTGTATTCCTTGCATCCATCTAGCATCTTCAAAAGAATAATTCTTGAACTTGATAAGATACCCTCGGATAATCTTACCATGTCGTAGTACCTTGTCTTCATGCCAAAGGATAGCTTCGGGTTGTAGCAACTCTTCTTGGTCTTCAACTTCGGGAGGCTCTTCAATAATTGGTCTACTTGGAGGCTCTCCTTTGTAGGGCTTAAGTAGGCTCACATGAAAATTATTGTGTATGAGCCAATGGATGGGAAACTTGAGTTGGTAAGCCATCTCATTGATGGGCTTCAAGATTTGGAAAGGACCATAGTATCATTCTGCTAGCTTAGCATAATACTTTTGATGGCCCGTAGAAATTTTGCCCGTCATTTGCCTTAATCGAGCCTTAGGAAACTTAAGTAAGACCCAATCACTTTCTTTGAACGTTAAGGCCCTTCTATGCTTGTCAGAAATAGCTTTTTGCCTTTGTTGAGATATGGATATAGCCTCCTTAATCTTTTGAAAATATTCTTGTAGGTCACGACTATACTCATCGGCAACAAAGAACTTCCCATGTACTTTGAGTAGCAAGGGACTTTTAGGTCTTCCCTCAATGACCTCAAATGTTGCTTTTTACATAGAAGTATGTACATTATTATTGTAGGCATACTCTACAAGGGGTAAGTACTTTTCGCATTGTGAGAGTTGATATACTTTGCTAACATAAGTCTTGAGTAGATCAAGTATCGTAAGGTTGGCTATCTCACTTTGGCCATCCGTTTGTGGATGATAGGCCGAAGAGAAATTCAATCTTGTTCCTAGATTTTCAAAGAGACCTTTCCAAAAATTACTGGTCATTTTAGGATCTCTATCTGACACGATGAATGTTGGTAATCCATGGTGTTTGAAAATATGAGATATGAAAAGAGTTGCCATTTTCTGTGCCTTAATAGTCTTTTTGACAGGAATAAAGTGTGCTTGCTTGCTAAACCTGTCGACTATTGTCCATATTCCTGTATTCCCATGGATAGACTTGGATAATCCAAAGATGAAATCCATGGATATACTCTCCCATGGTGAATTTGAGATAGGCAATGGCTGGAGTAATCCAGGTTTCTTTCCTCTATCATATTTGGTCTTTTGGCATACTACACATTTTGAAACATACTCTTGTATGTCCACTTTCATGGTGGGCCAATAGAAATATGTCTTTACTCCTAGAGTAGGTTCAATACCTTGATGCCCTGCATAGGAGGGAGCATGGGATTCATACATAACTTTCTCACGAAGGGAATGGGTAACACATAGCCTATTACCATGGAGAAGATAACCATACTGCAAGGTGAATGGTTCCTATTTCTTCCCCAAAGCAAGGGCTGGCATTATGTCTCTAAAGTCAGGGTCAGTAGCATACTCAATTGTCCTAGAAGATATATCATTGTGAGTAGCTATAGACACCGCACTAACTTTTGGTCGTCGCGAAAGTGCATTGGCCACTTGATTGTGCTTACCAACAATGTGAGCAATATGAAAATTAAATTGCAAAAGAAAATTTGCCCACCTCATTTGTTTGTCAAAGAGCTTGGTTTGCGTCATGAAATACTTGAGACTTTGGTGATCTGTTTGTAGAATGAATTGAGTCCCCAATAAGTAGTGCTGATCATCTCAACTAAAGCTGCTCGGTGTTGCAACATTGAATCCTTACAGATATTTAAAAAGTACATGCACCTGTCCTACCCTCCCACTCGGAGCCCTTCATGCTTTGCCCCTGAACGTCACCCCACTTCTACGCTCGCCCTTACCTGGCGCCTCCTGCCTACGCCCCTTGCCTGACGCCACACGGCCCCTTTACCCTCCTGAGAGTGCTTGTATCTTCAGAGCTTCTTATAATTTATGCTTTTTTTGAAATCGTGCAGACATACAGTATGAATCATAATTGAACACTAGTCATACAAGCATGTAATGGAAATGGCCTATGAACTTTGAGAATATCGGAATTAGGAGAATTAAAGAGAGCATTTTTGTGCGATTACTTTGAGAACATAGACGGTAAACTTATTTAGTGGTAGCAACTTAATCGTAATACTTAATTAACTTGGCATGGACAATACTTTTGCAAGAGAGAGAGTTTAGAGAACTTGACAATAGTTGATGACTGGATTTATGTGGATCCGGTCCCCCCTCCAATAGGCTTTTGTATTATAGATTCTCCCATCAAGAGAGACTTGGTACAATACGATCTTTGTGTTCCTTGTGACCTAGGTGATGCAATGAAGATGAAAAGCTTCATGCATCACGAGCATAACATAGACTTTGTAAAAAGCATTAACCATCCCTAGCCTCAATCCCAAGGCCTCAAACACTCAAAGGTGGAGAGAGCTAGCGGGGAATGAGGGCAGGGAAGAGGAAGAAGAAACATTCATAGGAGAAAAAAATACTTCCTCACTTATCTCACTCTTCTTGCTTAGCATACATAATAGCGTAATAATGAAGATGGAGAAGATGGCAAGCTTAAGCATTGGAGCATGGTCTTGGTTGGATTTGCATTACATAGCCAAGAGTGTTGGTGTAGGCTCTCAACTTCTCTACTAGCTTGGAGAAGGAGATGGAGCTCGTGCACTTTGCACTTCACACAATGAGAGAGAGAGAGAGAGAGAGAGTGGGGGAGGGAGAGTATATCCTGCAAGCAGGTCCCCCCTCCTTGCTTGGGTCGACCCTCTTCTAGCTCAAGATGAAAGCTCATTGGCCTTCCCAAGTCTAGCGAATCACAATCTTGGTGCATATCAAGCAATAAGAGTAGCCTTGGGACAAGTGTCCCCCTTTTCCCTTTGAGAGAGAGGACTTGATAAATGCATAAACGATTAGTTAAATGAATTGAATTATCATTGGACCCCTTGGGAGGCCAACCAATATGTTTTAGGCACAATATGAGGGCAACATGAAGGGGAGCTTGACATGTGTCCTTGTTACCTCCTTGGTCTAGGCTTGCCTTGTGTGAGGGTGTGTGTGTTCTCTCTCATACCCCTTCTTGTAGGGCTTGCCCCCTCCTTGTAGGGGTCTTTGTTAACTTTTATGACACCTCAAGTCCCCAAGTACAACCCTAGCATCTCAAGCACAACAAGCACCTCAAGCATCTCAATCATCAAGGACGACAAGCACCTCAAGCTTGGGCCGGGTTCCCATCTCCAGTACAACCCTAGCTTACCTAAGGTCCAAGGCTTTTCACACTAACTATTGGAGGTCTTGAATGAAGCTAACCCTAAGGTCTTTTAAGCTCCATTAGCTAACCTTGCTCTTTGACATATCATCTCTCATTTGGAACCCTTTACCATTGGCCCCGTGTTGAGATAAACCCGTAAGCACATGTCTATATTCTATACTTGTTCCCATCTATTCTCCCACATTAAATGATTAGTTTGATATGAGAAAATCATTTGGGCTAGTTAGATATTAGATTTTATGACATTACCTCTCTCTTGTAATCATAGTTGTCCTCGACTATGAGGTAGAAGAGATCAAGCCTTAGTCATTAGTCAATGTTTCTTAGCGGGCTAAGGATCCCTTCTTACCCTATGATATCATTCCAAGATGGATGACCTACCACAAGCATGTCTGTTCTTTAGTCTATTTCATTCTCCTAAAGTAGAGTGACAAATTCTACTTGGTGTTGGAGAGATGTCATCATCACAAACATGATAAAAAGCATGCATACTATTTAAATTTGTGCATAGTAAAAAGATAATTAGTCTTTTAAGACAAAAACATTGGTATTTAAAATAAATTTGTACATTTGCTTACTCTAATGTAGCATTGTAAGCATTGACACGGTTCATACGATCCTTAAGCTGTATTGCTTGTATCCATCTAGCATCTTCAAAAGGATAATTTTTGAACTTAATAAGATACCATCGGATAATCTTACCATCTCGTAGTACCTTGTCTTCATGCCGAAGGATAGCTTCGGGTTATAGCACCTCTTCTTGGTTTTCGATTTTGGGAGGGTCTTCAATAATTGCTTCACTTGGTGGCTCTCCTTTGTAGGGCTTAAGTAGGCTGACATCAAAAGCATTGTGTATAAGCCATCAGTTGGGCAGCTTGAGTTGATAAGCCATCTCATTGATTGGCTTCAAGATTTGAAAAGGACCATAGTATCTTTTTGCTAGTTTAGCATAATACTTTTGATGGCCTGTAGGATTTTTGCCTGTCATTTGCCTCAATCGAGCCTTGGGAAAATTAAGTAAGACCCAATCATTTACTTTAAACGTTAAGACCCTTCTGTGCTTGTCAGCAATAACTTTTTGCCTTTGTTGATAGATGGATATAGCTTCCTTAATCTTTTGGAAAGATTCTTGTAGGTCACGACTATACTCATCGGCAACAAAGATCTTCCCATGTACTTTAAGTAGCAAGGGACTTTTAAGTCTTCCCTCTATGATTTCAAATGGTGCTTTTCTCGTAGAAGTATGGACATTATTATTACATGCATACTCTACAAGGGGTATGTACTTTTTCCATTGTGAGTTCTGATCTACTTCTGTAACATAAGTCTTTAGTAGATTGAGTATCGTAAGATTGGCTATCTCACTTTGGCCATCCGTTTGTGGGTGATAGGCCGAAGTGAAATTTAATCTTGTGCCTAGATTTTCAAAGAGACCTTTCCAAAAATTACTGGTCATTCTAGGATCTCTATCTGACATGATGGATGTTGGCAATCCATGGTGTTTGAAAATTTGAGATATGAAGAGAGTTGCCATTTGGTGTGCCTTAATAGTCTTTTTGACAGGAATAAAGTGTGCTTGCTTGCTAAACATGTCAACTATTGTCCATATTCCCATATTCCTATGGATAGACTTGGATAATCTAAATATAAATTCCATGGATATACTCTCCCATGGTGAATTAGGGATTGGCAATGGCTGGAATAATGCGGATTGCTTCCCTCTATCGTACATAGTCTTTTGGCATACCACACATTTTGAAACATACTCTTGTATGTCCACTTGCATGGTAGGCCAATAGAAGTATGTCTCTACTCCTCAAAGAGTAGGTTGAATGCCTCTATGCCCCGCATAGGGAGGAGCATGGGATTCATACATGAATTTCTCACGAAGGGAGTGGGTAACACATAGCCTATTTCCATGGAGAAGATAACCATCCTGCAAGGTGAATGGTTCTTCTTTCTTCCCCAAAGCAAGGGCTGACATTATGTCTTTAAAATCAGGGTCAGTAGGATACCCATCTATTATAGAAGATAGATCATTGTGAGTTGCTATAGACACCACATTAAATTTTGGTCGTCATGAAAGTACATCAGCCACTTGATTGTGATTACAAGCAATGTGAGCAATATGAAAATCAAATTGCGAAAGAAAATTTGCCCACCTCATTTGTTTGCCGAAAATCTTGGTTTGCGTCATGAAGTACTTGAGACTTTGGTGGTCAGTTTGCAAAATTAATGGAGTCCCCAACAGATAGTTCTTCCATGTGTCTAGGGCATGTAGAATAGCTAACAGCTCTTTTTCCTATATGCCCAAGACTCGTTCATCTGTATTGAGCCTTCGGCTCTCATATGCTATGGCATGCCCTTCTTGAAGCAAAACTACTCCAAGGCAATCACCACAAGCATCACATTGGACCTCAAATGGTCTTGAGAGATCGAGAAGCATGAGGACTGATTGAGAGGTAAGGTTCTCCTTGAGCTTGTCAAAAACATTTTGCTCCTTAGCAGTCCATACATACTTAACGTTCTTCTTAGTTAATTCGTGTAGTGGTCCTGCTACTTGAGAGAATTTTTCTATGAAGCCACTTTTAAGGTCAATCCTACTGAAGTAAGTAGAGCCTTGTAGCTTATTAAACAGATCTTCTACCCGAGGCACAAGAAATCTGTTTTTGATAGTGATATGGTTTAGTGCTCTATAGTCCACACACATACGGTATGTACCATCTTTCTTTTGCACTGAAAGGATTGGAGAACAAAAGGGAGAGGAACTAGGCCTCACCATCCTTTTGTCTACCAATTCCTATACTTGCCTCATGATCTCCTCTTGTTGAGCTTGAGAGACTTGATAAGGAGGCTTGTTAGCCGGTGAGCTTCCTAGAAGGAGCTCAATACGATGGTCATCATCCCCCCGTTTTGGAGGTAAGTCCATAGGGATATCATCAATGAACGCATCTTGGAATCCTTTTAGAAAATTAGACAAGTCTAATGTTAGCAGCGTTTAACACAGGCTACACCAATTATGCACCAAGCTGTGGATGTGCTATAGTACACAATATTTCCTTTTCATTGTATAGGGCCTTGGGCTCATTTAAGAGTTCCAAAGTTGTATAAGTTTAGGCTAAAGAGCTCAACTTTATCCCATAGTTGAAGGGTTTGAGGTCCAAAGCTATAAAAGAGCCCTATGCTTAATGAGAAGTCATTCTTAGGTGAGTTCTTCTCTTTGTAGAGTGGATGGTCAGAGGCTCATGGGCTTTCCATACCCATGTAGCTCTTGATTTTTAATAATCAATTACACTTTCTTTCTTATTAGTCTTCTTTATTTGATTATGTGGAGTGAGATTGTATTAATGTGATGGTAGATCTCTAATCCCTTTTTTGAGTTAATCTCTACTATCCACACCATTGGCCATGGTGTGTGAGGGCTATGCCTTCCTTCTTTTCCTCTCTCTACAAGGTGTGTGGTTAGTGTGTGTGCATACGTAGTTGCATTGAGGGGATGTACCGGAATGGACACGCTAATACAGAGTAGGTATGCTAATTGCATGCTTGTGTAATTGTGTGGTTAAGAGTTGTGATTAGAGTGAATGATGTGAGAGATTAATTTCAATCACATGATTGTGTGCAAGTGATTAGTAAGTAGGAATGTGTGGTTGATTAGAGGAAGCCCTTTCCACTGATTCTCTCTATGATGAGTAGAAGGATCCCTTGAATCCTCTATGTCTATACATCCTATGCTCGTGCTTCCATGCCCTAGCCAGGTTGCCGATCCACGATTTGACAATTTTGTGGATTGCGATTAGGTTGTGCTACAATGCCTCCCTACATTTGGCACCGTTGCTGGGGATCGATAACTTAAGCTAGTGAGTTTAGGATGTGTAGAATAGAGCAATTTCACTACTAATTTTGTTGGTTTTTTTAGTGTGTGTAACTCAATTTTTGGTTTGATTTGATGATGACTTGCAAGAAATTGATGCTAATGTTGAGTTATGAATATCCCAAACCCCCAATTCCACCCCCAATTTCACTAATTTCATGCTAACCCTTACTAATTTCGCTTCTTTCCATGCTAATTTTACTAATTTCATGCTAATTTTTACTAATTTTGACTAACCTTGCTAACCTAACCACTAACATTTGAAGTGTAAAGTATGTGAAATCCCCTTGCAAGAGGTGGAATCATCACTCCAATCAAGTTAATTGTGCTAATTTATGCCTGAATTGATGATTTGAGTGTTTGATTTTGACCTACAAATTGTCAATTTTGGAGCCGATTTGATGGTGCACACACTTGTGTGTGCAATGATGCGACTTCGCATGGAGCAAAGGAATAGCTTGAAGTGTAATTACGATGTAACTGCACTCACTTGTTATGTCAATTCTTGATTGATTAATGTGGTTTAATGTTGTTAATCATTTGCTAAAATTAAGTGTGTAACACAAATTGACCTACAGTTTGCACCTAATTTGATACACTTAGTATGAAATTGATAGTCAAATTGTGACTAATGAACTTTGTGTGTATCCAAATAATGCTTAATTCTCATCAAGGATTCATGTGCATGCATAAAAATCATTGTGTGTGTGCATGCACCAAAGAGGGAAAAAACTGTCAAAAATTTCAAGTGTGTGTGCACCTAATCTTGAATGTGTGCATACATAAAAATTGATGAAATTGATGATACATGAGTATGCAATCATGTAAATGATGTGTATGTTAGGCTAATTCAATCATTGGATAAGCCTAATGGTTTTTTATTGTGAAATGATCATGAAAAGTATGTGCAATCATTAGGTTAAGCCTAAATTCATTGCCAATTGAGCCAAATTTGAATTTTTGTGCTTAATTTTTGAGTGTGTGCATTGCTTGATTTAGTAAAAATAGTGCTATTTTTTTAGAAATTAAGCATGCATGCATTCACTTATGCTTGATTGAGTTTGCAATTTGAGAATTTAAATGAGAAATTGATGTAATTTTTGCATAAAATTTTGGCCTAAATTTGGGTGTGTGTGTGCCTACTCAATGGCATTCGGTATTCAATTTTTGGATGAATAATTGGGAGCAATTACCATTTTATGATGATTATTAGACCTAAAGATTAGTGTGTGCATCATAGCTCAATTTAGATTTGAATTGAATGACTCAATTTGTGCATGATTGGGGATGATTGAGGTGCTATTCCACTACCATATGTGCTATATTAATTGGATACGGTGTTCCTATGAGTTGAGCGTGAAGCTAAGCTAACCAAAAATTACAAGCCGATTAGGTTTGGATAATTTGGATAATTTGGATAATTTGGATGTTGAGAAATTGACTTTGTGATGATTGTTAATCGAGTTTGAAATGGACAATGAGGATTTGCTCATTTTGTGTGTGCATTCCCAAATGATGGAAATTGAATCCATGTTCATGGATTCTTTCAATTCAAATGCATGAATTCCAAAAGTTGGAAGCAATAGGTGAGCATAAGGGATAACATTTTTTGTTTTAACACACAAGGAATTGCTCCTACAACTCTGTGAAAATCTCAATCAAGTTGGAACATCATTGATTTCAATTTGAAAATGAAGCACTTGATTATACTAGAATTTCACTTGTATGTGTGTTTCCTATCAAATCTAAAAATGAAGCAAAATTTGAACTGATTCCGGCCACACAAACACACACACAATACTTTGTGTGGAAACACATCTTAAGGTGATTTTTTTTTTAAAAAAAGGAGAGAAAACATACACACACACAAATACCTGATTCTGGCTTCCTGCTGGCTCGCCAAGTTTGGCGTTTTTCTCCCTCACACACACACACACCCACGACGCCGTGCTGGATTTGATTGGCTTGTAGCACAACTCACACACACACACACACACACACACACACACACACACACACACACACACACACACACACACACACACACACACACACACACACACACACACACACACACACACGCGTGCAATATTCGTGCCTGGCTTTGGTGCTACCCACACATACCCACGATACACTGTTTACACAGCTCTTGGAGCCCTGGTCGTGCCTTGACTCTCAACCTCACACACACTGTGATTGCGGGCATCATGTAAGCATATATTTCCTATGTCCCACTGTGTTCATGGCCGCCTTGCTCGCCAGGGTGGAAGGGAGCCATGGAGTGTGTAGTGATGGGGCTAAAAGGGCTGATCGAGTTGCTGGGCATGAAGCTTGTGCTCGCTTGCTGTGCCATGTGGCGACTTGGATCTGTTCGCAGAAGCGATCGTGACCCATGCATGCAGTTCCCCGCCTGCATAGCGCCAAACACATACACACAACCCTTGATTTTTTGCACCTGCCGATAGGCAGCAAAAATTTAATGTGAAAAAAAATCGTGATGCTTACTTGGCATCCTAAAAAAGAAAATCAATTTTCAAACTGGATCACCTTCCTCCCATCTGAAACACATATACTCTTGTGAAAAAACAAAGGCATGGAAAATAATGGTGATTAACTTTGAGCAAATTGGAAACTTCCGGTTCTCGATTGGATTTTGAGAGTAAGCATAAGGAATGCTTCAATTCACTTAGAGGGACTCAAGAGAAGTTATGGTTGTTGATTGCAAATCATTGATACTTCAACGAGATTTTTACTTGAATGAGGGTGAGATTGAAAATCGTTTGCATAGACTTGGAAGAATGAGCTACCCACCTTGCATACATTCATTGGACAATAAAATATTCTCGTTTTTTTTAATTTGTATGAAAAAAACTTGTTAATTGAGAGCAAAAGCGTGGACATTGACTCTATGTGATGATTGTATATGAAATTCCATGCATAAATGATCTTCAATGCACAATCTTTTATAAGCATTCTTCTAGTGCTTGGCTTGATTGAAATTCTCATTTGCACTAAAATGGCAAGCTCTATTTGACATGCATGTGAGCTTCATGTGGGAGTTGCACTAAATGATGAGTTGTGATCGCTTGGTCGGACTTTGTGCTAAAACTTAACATTACTTGTACAATTTGGTGCTTGAACATAAAAAATCATTGAAAAGCACTAAAATGAAGCTTGTTTGATGGGCAAGAGTGAGCATTAATTTTTTTGGGGTTGTGGTTGATTGTATATTTTTTAGTGCCTACTTTGAATGACAAAATGTTTAAAAGCACTAACAATTGAGCTTAATTTTGAAGGGATGTGGTAGGTGTGTGATTTCATTGATCCAAGAAGGGGTCATCATTGCAATATATTGCAAAATTTGGCTAATTAGAGCCATTCCAAATTTTTTGGATTAAAAGTTGTATACATGCTAGCTCATAGCTTGGTCAAAAGTTAATTTTTTTCATTTTGAGCTAGTGTTTAGCCAGCTTTTTTGAGCTTTCAAGTACAAAATTTGGCTATTAAGAGCCATTCACTTTCATTTCATCAAGTTGCAGTCATCTCTAGCTCATAGATTGCTCTAAAAAATGTAAAATTCACATGAGCTAGTTATTAGCCAACATTTCGAAAAACTTTAAATTGTAAATTTGGCTATCGAGAGCCACTTCATTTCATTCAAAATTTGCATTAATTTTCAGCTCCTGGCTTGTTTGAATTTCACATTTCACTTGAACTAGAAATTGATCGACTTTTGAAACATGCATGAGAGATTATAAAATGTGTTTATTTAGAAGCATTTTATCTCTCATTTCTGATATGCGTGCATAAATTTTCTACAAAGAGCATCATGTACGTAACCAAAGGTACTTTTTTCCCTTGGGTTTTTTCCCTTTGACAAATTCGGGTATGCAAGACCTTAGCTTTATGTTTTCATTAATGTTTTTGTGTGCTTTTTGATTTCAATAAAAGGCCTTTGAAGCTTGTGTTTACACTTAGCTTCAAATCAGCTTCTTTTGCAAATAAAAAGATCAAGAGACTTCTCTACAAAGGGGATGATTGCTCAAGGATGCACAAAGAGCATGAATAGGTGTAATCCTTCCATGATTTTGCTCTCTTCTCATCTCTTCATTCTCTTGCTTGGCTTAAGTGAGTTTGCTTCTAAGCTATGGTTCTTTGATGTTCAAAGGCAAGGCATCTTAAAGTTTCAACACTTTGCTTTGTGAAAATTAACTCATCAAAAAATTAAGTTTTATGTGTGCTAATCATAGGTAATTGGCATTGACCTTAGGTTAATATAGGATCATTTCTTGCTAGTCCTAGACTCTTAGTGATAGCTTTAATACTCCATTTTTTTTTAACATGACCTAGGGCTGTGATTAGGCTTTAATCCTTTAGTCCAATTGCCATAAGCATCTCATAAAGGAAGCAATAAAAAAGTGCTAAAAAAAAGGAATCAATGAAGCAAAAAAGTGTCGAGAAAAAGTAGCAAAAATGCTACTAGACAGATGAAAAAAAAAATCTATGTTATGTTGTGTCTATGTGAGGCCTAGCACCTTATTGGCACTTGGCAGACGAGGGGAATCACCTTGGTTCGCTTGGTCAAGGCCCTAAATTGATGCCCTGGGCTGATAGGGGTTAGCCGTCGTCTTGGTAGGCTAGTAGGCGTTTGGAACACCTTCTTGAGGGTTCAAGGAGCCGAGAGTCGCACCTAGACTTGCCTTGGGGTGGTAGCCTTGTGATTGTGCTTTACTTTTTTCAATGAATGACAAAAACAAAACTTCCATGAGCTTCAAAAAGCTTTGACAATGTACTGATAGATTAGGAGATTTTTTATAGCCCGTAGACATGATAGACTTGGATGATTTATTAAGCTTGTTTACATAGTTTTTAGGCTAGTAGGTTTATGAACTTGCATTCGCCTAGGGTCATAATTGATTGCTTGTCTTTCATGCATAAAACTGAAATTTCAAGTGATTTAATCTTCATGATAGTTTGTTTTTTTGCTTTATGTTTTCTAGTTTTTGATTATGATTCACCCATCTTTTGGAAGCAAAAAATTCACTTTGCATGATTGTTCATTGTACTTCATGTTTTGTATCCTTGTTGACCTTTGATGCTCATTATTTGTTCTTATGTTTTGCAGCTCAATATTTCTTCCATGGACTTGCTTTCTACCATGTCACTGTGTCTTGCTTCACCGGCACATGAGGACGTGCGCCAAATTAGGAAGGGGGGAATGTTAGCAGCGGCTAACATAGGCTACACCAATAATGTACCAAGGTGTGGATGTGCTATAGTGCACAGTATTTCCTTTTCATTGTATAGGGTCTTGGGCTCATTTAAGAGTTCCAAATTTGTATAAGTCTAAGCTAAAGAGCTCAACTTTATCCCATAGTTGAAGGGTTTGAGGCCCAAAGCTATAAAAGATCCCTATGGTTAATGAGAAGTCATTCTTGGGTGAATTCTTCTCTTTGTAGAGTGGATGGTCATGAGGTTCATGGGATTTCCATGCCCATGTAGCTCTTGATTTCTAATAATCAATTACACTTTCTTTCTTATTAGTCTTCTTTGTTTGATTATGTGGAGTGAGATTGTATTAGTGTGATGGTAGATATCTAATCCCTTTTTTGAGTTAATCTCTTCTATCCACACCATTGTCCATCGTGTGTGAGGGCTATGCCTTCCTTCTTTTCCTCTCTCTCTACAAGGTGTGCAGTTAGTGTGTGTGCATACATAGTCGCATTGAGGGGATGTACCGGAATGGACGCACTAATGTGGAGTAGGTATGTTACTTGCATGCTTGTGTAGTTGTGTGGTTAAGAGTTGTGATTAGAGTAATTGATGTGAGAGGTTAATTTCAATCACATGATTGTGTGCAAGTGATTAGTAAGTAGGAATGTGTGGTTGATTAGAGGAATCCCTTTCCACGGCTTCTCTCTATGATGAGTAGAAGGATCCCTTGAATCCTCTATGTCTATACATCCTATGCTCGTGGTTCCATGACCTAGCCGGGTTGCCGATCCACATTTTGTGGGTTGCGATTAGTTCGTGCTACAATGCCTCCCTACAACCATTTACATTTGATGAAACATTAGGATCTTTTAGAGACTCTTTGACAAAACTCATGTACACAAAAACTGAGCTCTTCATTGACGTATCAAAAGCACGAGAATTTACTAGTGGAATGGTGCAGCCACGCTCACTAGCATCTATATACATATTCTTTCCCCTGTAGGTGAAGTAGATTCTCCTTTCAGGGAACTTCATATTGACAACCATGCGATCAAACCATGGCACCCCTAGGATAGCATCCTCATGTTGGAGAGGAGAGATGAAAAAGTCTTCTTTGTCAACATAGCTTTGGACATGAAGCCTTAGCTTCCCAATCAAGGGAGTAATGGAGGCTTGATGTCCCTTGAAATCTGTGTCAGCCATTACCATATCTCCCATCTCAAAAGCTTGAATGCCTAACTTGGTGGTCAGCTCCATTGATATGAAGTTGTGAGTAGAGCCATGGTCAAACAAGATGAAGGCATCATGTTCTCTTACCTTTTCCCAAGCATAGGAAAGTGATGATCCTTTGCAATGAACATCCTCTTTTGGAGCTTTGATGGTGGAAGCCCTAGGATTCTCATTGCGAGCATTCTTTTTGGGGTAAGAACGATAGCCATGTCCTTGCTTCCCACACTTGAAACACTTATGGTCCTTGCGAAAAGCTTCAAGCTCTTCAGGAGAGAGTTCTTTTTTGCCTTTGTAAACTCCCTTCTCCTTGGATCGATTGTTGTTGTTGTTGTTGTTGGAAGTACCTTGGGAAGAATTTTGAGCATTGGTTTTCCCCTTTGCATCATTTTTATCTTTGTTTTCCATGGGCTTGACATTCCATCTAGCCCCTTGATGGAAATTGATGTGTGAAGCAACCATGGTCTAATGGATTACTTTGCTAATAGAACCAGGCCATTGAGAGTTGATGTACTTGGCCATCTCTTCAAGTAATCCCACACATAATTGTTGCCTTTGCTCAACAAAGTCTATCTTTTGAAAGACAGTATCCTTGAGATGTAAATCTCAAAACCTGTCTACATACTTGTGGATAGACTCATGAGAGAGAAGATTCAAGCTGCGCCATTTGGTAAGCACTTTGTCCTTTGCTTTGCTTGCAAGGAATTGCTTCATGATGGAAACTCGTAGAGTTTTCCATGTCTTTGGGGCTGCCATGAAGGCTAGCCCACCATTGAGAAGCTAATTTTTGAAAGTGCATAGCTACATGGTGTAGCTTGGAGGACTCTGTGAAGCCCTCGTCTCCAAAGGCCACGTCAAATTGCTGGATGAAGGCCAACACTTTGTCGGTAGCACCAAAGGTGCCATCATAGGTGAGAAAAGAGAATCTTTCCTCGCTCCTTGAACTTCTTTAGCTTTTGTGACCTTGGCCATGCAGGGTATGATTTGTGATGTCCTCCCCTCTTGTATTCTTTATGAGAATAGCCATAGCTTTCATCGGAAGAGGAGGAAGGTGAAGAAGAAAGAGAAGAGGGTGACCTCTTCCTAGACTTTGTCTTCCTTTCTTTCCTCTCTTCCTTTTTGGAATGACGAGGAGAAGGACTGTCTGTTGATCTTTTCCTCTTGGAAGGAGTGGGCGATCGTTTAGACTGTCGTCTTTGTGGAGCCACATCTTCAGAGGAACTTAAACTTTCATTGCTTTGTTGCTCTTTTGTTTGGCAGACGAAGCAACAAGTGGCCGTTGCCAGAAGGATCATATTTTTTTGAGAAACCATTGTAAAATTCTTTTGTAAGGAAGCATTTCTAAGCCGAGGATTTGTCAAAGGATGTATGATTATTCTTATGGGAGCAATTGTATATTAGAGAGCCAGTTTTAAGATTATCAGCTTATGGCCGGACAAGCCATTTTGTAAAGACCTAATCTATAAAGGTCATTTTTTGTAAGTTTGAAGATAATCTTTTTAATGGAGAACTGAGAAGACAACGTACGTTGAGAGCTCCTTCTTGTTCAAACTTGTAATCTTCGCCATTGCGGCTACGGTAATTTTAGATTTGATTATTGCATTGTGTTCCTCTCCTCTTGCTCTTTCATTCAAGTGTAATCATTCAAGATTCGGTGTAGGTTTTCAATTACGAGTTTGGGGCCTTAAATCGTTGTTTTGAGTGTCTATATGCGGGTTTTATGTTGTTTTGACCCTAGGATGGGCTTTAGGGACCCTAAAACGACCTTTTACGATCACCTGCTCGTTGTTTTTGGTGACTTTTGAACGAACAATCGCGATCGTTGTACCTCTCCAGAATGTTGTGACAGTGATAGGATATGTTCCTGATAATCCCCTGTAGCTTCCCTTCAAGTTTCGTGCAATTTCGATATGATTTGCATGGTAAACGGGCGTGATGACTGAAGAACGGTGTAGGAGGACATAGGCAGATTACTTGGCAGTAATGCATTTGATTTACTTGTAGAGTTAGTAAGTTGCATCTCTTCGAGTTCACTTCATTAGGATTGACACCCTAGTGAGTTCCCATGCCTCATCCGAGTTGCTTCCCCTGTATTGATAAATATGTTGATGCTTGAGAGCTATGCTATGGACGTCCGTCGCGGCGACCCGCAAACATTAGCACTGCTGCCGGGGAATGCACCTTAGGTGATGAGTGACCGAGTGCGCAGTTAGACTCCTTAAAAAAGATCAATCCACAAATCCATTTTACACCTCAGTTAGGCTGCTAGACAATGGTTTAGAGCTTAGTGGAGTCTAGAGCCAGTGGACCGGCTAGATCCTCTCTTAGGAGATTAAGGGAGCTGTGAGTGAATGTGTTAAAGAATTTTTGCTCTTCAATTTCTCTAATTCGATTGAGTACTGAAATCTCACCCGACATCCGTCGTGTTTGTTTTGTTTGATTCATTTTCTTATGTTTTTTCAGTTCTGTACTTAGGAGTAGGATAAGCAAATCACATTCCAATCAGATTTGGGACAAAAGTTAGAGTCGAAAAACCAGAAAATCATAACTTTGGCCAAAAAAAGGCATAAGACTTTGAAATTCATAAAATCTGACCAAACAGGATTGATATTGATTCAAATCACAAAGCGGTAGCACAAAACACTAGGAAACACTTGTCAGAGGGAGGAGACAAAATTTCATCAGATTTGGCCCAGGTACTACGATCGCGATCGGTGTACCTCAGTGTCAGATTTGGACAAGATTTGACTTGTACCTTCCTGATAAGATTCTAAACAAGTTTGTCCAAAGCAACCACACCCAGAAACATCAAAAACCAAGGAAATCAGGCCACTTGGGTAAAACTAGCCTGACAGACCCATAAACTGCAAAATCTTGACTTTTGGTGATCCAAATGCAAAAAGACTTTGGGGATAGCCTTAAAACATCAGTGTCTACAAGCATGCCAAATTTGGTCTAATTTGGGCTCAGAACTACGATCGCGATCGGTGGACCTCTATGCCAGATTTTGGCCAGATTTCATCTGTGGGATCCTTAGGTCTATACAAACATAAAAGCCTAAAGGACCTAGAGCCAGAAATCTCAAAATACCAAAACCACTGAATACAGATCCAAGTCAAAAATTGCTAAACTGGCTTAGAAATTGACTTTCAGTAGACCAAAACACATCAAAACTGGGAAGGAACCATACAAAGGGATAGCATGTACACAGGACAACCCCAGGTATCTCTCAAATCCCAAATCAAACATCAAAATCAAGTCAAACTGATAAATTTAGGAAAACAGGCACTTCCAACCAAGAAATGGTAAAAACTTGACTTTTTTGAGTCCAAATACAAAAGTGTCTGGCAGGTAGTCTTAAAATAGCCTAGTGAACAAGCTGGTGAAGTTTCATCTGATTTGGGCTCAGAACTACGATCGCGATCGGTGTACCTCTGGCCCAGATCCAACTCGTTTTTGACCTGCTCATAGACCTAGGTTATACAAGATACCAGGAGTTTTCAAAACTCAAATTGGACATACTGTCAATAATTTGCAAGCAAAATTGTGTTGAGATCAATTTGAAGTGTTGAATTTGCTGACAGTTGGAATGATACAGTGATCTCATAGCCATCCAGTGTATTCATTTGCAGAGATCGATCAAGTAACAACCCATGCAGTCGCAGGAATTGGAAGATCTTTCCATCTCCAGGTAAGAGGTTTGGATTCAGTCAGTAAATCCCACTTTCTTCATGTTTTTGAGATCCGAAAAACAAATCAACCCCAGACACCTAAATTTAGCGGACCAAACGAGTGTTGCATCAACGGAGGAGAGTGTAAACCAAGGGATAGTACGACCGTTAGAGCCGATCCTTGAAGAAGGCGTCTCCGATACTTCTTCAGAGAGATCTTTCGAGTATTTCACAGAACACTTGGGACAATTAAAACTAAATGGAAGAGAAAACATGGAAGCAGGACCATCAGACCCCTCAGCCACACTAAAGCTATTGTTCCTCAAGTAACAATATGACAACAAGCAAGGTGCCAAGATATACAAAGATGGTATGGACCGCTACTGTGTGAAAATAGAAGATAGACCAAGTGAGTTCAGGGACTTAGTGCCTGTGAGCTATAGTGGAGACAGGTACCTAGATGACGAGGGTATCATGTATTTGGTAGTCCTGAATCCTAACATTGTAGACAAGTGGGGATTGATGGGCACAAAAGCCAAAATAGACGAGGAACATGAGGAAAAGGCTCCAACAATGAGCTTACCTATTGCGAGATTAAGGCGAGAAAACGAAACATCGAGAGTCAATACGGATAATGTCTACTTGGTGTTATACAACTATAATAACGGAGAGCAAGATCTCTATTATAGATGCGAGGAACTATACACCGGAGAGATGATTGAGCGGAAAAGACTTTATGTCTTCACCTACACAGAGGGAGCGGAAACAAAATTGCAGCATACGACAAGTATGGAAGACGATATGCAGCAATCGATAAAAAAGAATTGGAAGGATATACGTACTTTGGGGAACCACTTCACCAGTACTATGTCACTCCAAGCCCTCTAAGACCAGCCCCTACAACTGTCGTGCCAGAACCGTTGACCACAGGTGGAAGGAGGACTCATGTAGCTGATTCTTTCAGCCGACCCCATTATTTGATGCCAAGCCCCATGGGAACGTTACATTCCAGAGAATCAATGGCTATGAATCGAGGTAGTGCGGTTCCTATCTTTACACATACGACTGTAGGTCCGACATTTACAGCCACCCCATCACATTTGCCTCCTAGTAGTAGATTTGGGGCGGGGGAGCCAACGAGAGCAACCTACGACCTCCCTGATGCACGAGAACGATTAAGTCGAGACATGGGAGCAATGAGATTGACCGCAGACCATAGATGGATCAGACCATCCCAAGTAGCGAAGTTCATGCCGAAGAAGTATAGCGGATCGGGGGATCCATATGCCCATGTATCGCTCTTCAAGCAAGTCTTAAGAGCAGAACATATCACTGATTTCTATACTCAATACGAGGGATTTGGGTTGACCTTGGAAGGGACGGCCTTAACATGGTTTCAACCTTTAAACCCTGAAACTTGTCCAAATATTGAACATGTATTGCGCGAGTACGCGGAAGAATTCTCAAAACGGGGTATAAAGCATAATACTATATCGCAAATAAACCCTTTTAAGCAAAGGGAGAATGAAAAAGTGAAGGAAGAAACCTTGAGATTCAAGCAATACATTGAGAGATGCCCGAGGAGGGAATTACCGCAGGACGAGAGATTTTTCTGTGCTCTTCGTTGAAGGACTTAGGAATGAAACTTTGAAAAAGGACCTTCATTTGAAGGCCTGTAGCACATTTCAACAAGTTACAAGGGAAGTGTTATATCTTGTCGACAACTGCAAAGCATATGGAGAAGTGTTAGAGGATACTGATTCAGTAACCAGTGGCTCTTCATCGATTAAAAGCGAATCCTCTACCAAGAAAGATGCTCAGGCGTCCTTGGTGCCGACAACTGATCAATTGATAGAGGAAGTAACTAAGAGAATGCAGCAACATATGAGATCAAATCCGGTTATGAGACAGTCTCAGACGAGTAAGTGTGACATATGTGGGGGGGATCATCCGACGCTGTGGTGCACACAACAGCCGAAAGCACAAGCTGCGAATGGACGAGTACTAAAATGGTGTGCCATAGAACAAAAATGGACAAATCCTATCACGGAAGAGTGTTTTTATAACAAAAACTATGTGAGGGAAAGACCGTATGGACCTCCAGCAGGACCATCGTAGCCACCTCCTCCAAGGTATCAAGTTGGACCAAATATGAATCCGGTAGCAGGAGCAGACAGACCTCAACCTATATTGGGTCAACAACCTCCATTACCACAGGAAAATAGGGCCATGATTAGGTATGCTCAACCTTGTGAAGCATCACCAGGAACAAATAGTACACTTCAAGTCTCTTATTACGAGGAACCGAATGAGCCTTACGCAGCAGAACCCGAATCACAAATATACGCAGACAAAGCCTATCAACCATGGGGAAATAGCGAGTGTATGGCACTACCAACGTATGTAGCACAACCTTCAAGAGATCAATATTTAATGTTGATTGCGAACCAGAATTACAAACCAAGAGGATATCCTAATAGAGCAGGACAACCTATGGGACCACCTCCTCAAAATCAAACACCAATTGGACAGTGCTATAGCTGTGGAAGTACGGATCATTGGGAGCATAACTGTCCTTTCAAAGGTGAAAGAGTGAAATTTTTTGGGTTTTGTGACGGATGTGGTGTGAATCACATATTGCCAGATTGCCCAAAAAATCCGGACAACAAGGGAAAAGAGACTATGATTATTGTGAGGGTGATACCAAGTGCAAGCAGCAGATCAAAAACCGATCCCATGATCCAAATCAATGCGATAACCAGAGCCCAAGCCAAGGACTTAAGGAAAAATGAGTCCGTGGAGGAAAGGGTAGAGTTGCCTATACCCACAGAAAATGAGAGCTTATCCGTGAGAACCCAGTGAAAATCCTGGAAGGCGAAACGAGACAGGATGAAAACGAGAAGGTTGAACAGCCGAATTGCTATGCAAAACGAATTGCATGAAACGAAGAGCAACTCAAACAAGAGAGAGAGAGAGAGTAAAACTGCTGAGGTTAACAACAAGCCGAGGAAAGCATCCTCAGGAGGATCAGTCTTGGTTGACAAAGTGCTAGAGCCGTTAGATGCTCTATTACAAGCGTACGAAGCAAGGCTAAAACCAAACCAAACTTTAGGGCAAAGATGGTTAACTTATCCTCAACCAGAAGTGAAAACGAAGCGTTTGGAAATGTGTAAACACCTCATTGAGACAGCCCAGGCGTTGATTGAACCTAAGATAGCTAGAACCCCAGAACAAGAAGTGTTGATTCACAAAGAGCGAGAAAAATTAAAAATCGATGAACCAAAACAAGTAAACGAACCCAGGCCTGAAACAATATGTCACTGGATCATCGAGTGGTGCCAAACACGATTGATGACGCTAAGTCAATGACGATGATGCCAATTCCAGAAGTTGAAGAACAATGTCCACAACACTTATGGGAAACGATTAGAAACAGAAAGAACGGAAGCGCGATGTTACAGTCTGCTCCAATTCCTGAGATTAACCAGGATAACGGATTTTATCCAGTCGATATACAATCGCTATATGGGGATGCCGGAATGGAGATTTCGGTGGAAAGCAAAGCCCAATCCTTGGAAACCCTGCTTTCATTTATAGGTGAACATGAGGCACAATCGGAGATAAGGTTAGTTCCATCCCAGATGAGAACTATTCCACATATGGTTGACTCAAAAAGCCTTCAAGATATGCTGTCAACACCTATAACATGCACAATCACGCTATCCGAACTCTTGAGAGTCAGACCACACTTATGGGAAGACATGGGGAAACATTTGAAGCACAAAGAAGTAAAGATTCCTCTTCCGACAAACCCTACGGGAGAAGAAAACAAACGGGAAGGTCAACCAAAAGCCCAACCAGTGCCCATAAACAAGGTCGGAGATTACTCTGAAGGCGAGGAGGGGAATACAACCCTACCTGTTGAATATCAGGATATAAAAACGATAGCCATCCTAGACAGTGGAGAGGGAGTGGCGATTGCTACCAAGCAAATCTAGGAGAAGTGGGGCCGTCCAGCTCTCAGGAAAACGAGAATGAAACTGCAACTCGCAGATGGGTATGTAGAGAGACCATTGGGAATCCTGGACCAAATAGTTGTAACTTCGTGTGGAATTAACTATGAGCACACCTTTGCTGTGGTGGATTTTGGAAAAATGAACAACTTTGACATTATTTTGGGACGACCATTTATGCGTCAACTCAAAATGATACAAGATTGGGGTTACGACCAAATCTACCTAAGGCACGAAGAGCTAATAACAAAAATCAACATGAAGGATCACAGCTATAGAGATGTTGCAAAAACACCAGTGCAAGAATTTAATTCAACCACTGTAAATGAAAAAGAAATACCTGCATGGATGCAAACAAAAGCGCATGTTTGGATGTGTGAAGCATCTGATTGTGGAGAGATAATCAAAGAGGAATGCGTTTTGGAAAGATCCGTAGAAGACGAGGCTTATTTCCCAGAACCTTTTCCTGAACATTTATTTGAGCCATTCGGGTGGATTCAAATATTGTCAACCTTGGACATATGTGTTAACGAATGTACACCTACAAAATTTTGTGACGAAGAAGGATACGACCTAGTAACGTTGCAAATGGCTAGCGTCATCCTTGAGTCAGGATCGGAGAGCGAGGAACAAGAAGAACCTCCACGGGAGACCGAGTGTAAAATAATAATTGATGATATATCTGTAGTGAATGATAGAAATCAAACAGAGGAGGAATTCACGGATTCACTATGCTATGACCTTCCATCACTGGACGATGAAATCCAATTGATAGAGGCTGATGATGAAAAATCAAGCGCATCAAAGACGAATAGGAAATATAGGTCGAGACATGACAGGTTTTACGAGTTTCACAACCAAAAACCTAGTCGACAGGAGCGGTATAAATCCAAGAGAACTAGAAAATCAAGGGCGAATAAGCATAATCCGATGCCTCTTGTCAATGACAAAACGGGATATCTAAAGCTTGTCAAAGCTGAGGATTGTGTCAAAGATGAGGTCACTGGCCGGTTTATCAAAACTAAACAGTAGAAAAGCAACAAGAAGAACAGACACAAGAAGCAAACGACTAAGTCGCAGAAAGGGGGGAAAACAAAGTCTGGAATGACCAAAACAGAGAGGAAAACAGAGTACAATAAGCTCAAGCGAACCCTCAGAGACATATGGACGACTGACTTTGAAACGAATGAGGACACGAGTTCTGACAAGATGGATGCACCGTCCCATTATAAGAAGTATACCATACAAGATAGGAAAATCATAGTGCAACAACCTATGAGGGAATTGAAGGAACCGGGTACATCGTACGATGGTCCTGAAAAAGCCAAACGAATAGATCTAGCGGAGCCAGGAGAAGATCCAAAACCTACATATATTGCCACGGATCTTACTGAAGAAGAGGAAAAGCTTTTGTTAGCTACTCTTAAACAGTATAAAGATGTGTTTTCATGGTCATACAAAGATCTTAAGGGGGTGGATCATAGTTTCTGTCAACACACAATACCCCTTAAGAATGATGCCAAACCCAGCAGACAACGTCCATGTACTTACAATGAAACGTTTTCCAAAAAGATCAAGGAGGAGATAGATAAACTTAAGGAGGCAGAGTTTATTTATGAGATTGAGCACAGCGAATGGGTTTCACTGATTGTGGTGGTCCTGAAGAAAAATGGAAAGTTAAGAGTGTGTGTCAATCTCAAGAAAGTAAACGCTGCTACAATTCGGACAACTATCCCCTACCCATTACTGATCATGTAATAGAAAGGGTGGCAGGAAAAGAGGCATATAGTTTCTTAGATGGCTTTTCGAGTTACAACCAACTCGCAATAAAGCCAGAGGATCAACATAAAATGGCTTTCGCAACCGAATGGGGTATTTTTGCATTTCGGGTAATGGCTTTTGGCCTAACAAATGCACCAGCCACATTTCAAAGGCTGATGGGTCATGCTTTTAAAGAATATCTAAGACAGTTCGTAGAAATTTACATGGACGACTTGTGCGTTCACTCCCTTGTAAGACTGAAGCACATAGAGTACTTGACCAAGGTGTGCGAAAAATGCAGACTATATCGGATTTGTCGGAATCCGGAGAAATGTGTCTTCATGGTAAGACATGGCAAAATATTGGGACATATAGTGTCCAAAAACGGTATTTCGACAGACATGGAGAAGATCAACATCATTGTTGATCTACCACGACCAGTAAAGGTAAAGGAGGTACAGGCATTTATGGGCCATTGTGGATATTATCGCAGATTTATCTACTCATACGCTATAATTGCAAAGCCACTTTACGTGCTGATAACTAAATTTGAGTGGACAGAGGAGTGCGAGGAAGATTTTCAAATGTTGAAGCATAGATTAATTTCCGCTCCAATTTTGAAGGCTCCGGATTGGGAAATGATATTTCACATCCACGTAGATGCATCAGCATATGCAATAGGATTCATACTTGCACAACCTGGAGAGAATAACATGGATTTTCCAATAAGTTACTCCAGTAGACAACTAAACAATGCAGAGAAGAATTACACAACAACTGGGAGGGAGGGATTGGGTATGATCTACGCAGTAAAAAAGTTTAGACACTACTTACTTTCCAATAAATTTGTATTCTTCGTTGATCACCAAGCACTGCTGTACTTAGTAAACAAACCTTGCAGTACGGGGAGAATTGTTCGATGGTTCATCATACTGCTTCAGTTTGACTTCACGGTAGTAGTCAAGAAAGGAACTACGCACCAAAGAGCGGATCATTTATCTAGAATGATGCATGGAGAAAACCCTGTAGGAGTTGATGATGATTTGCCAAATGCATATCTTTTCAACATAGAAATGGTACCAAGATGGAGCGAGGATGTAATTCCTTTGCTGACTATCGGGTCAATGAATGTGATAAGACAACCATCTACCATTGCAGCATCCAAATCATTGGTAATGTTTGCAGACAGGCTATACAAACAAGGATCGGATCAAATCCTTAGGCTTTGTGTTGAATCGAGTGAATGGGAACTGTACATAAACCAAGCTCATGTACAAACAATGGGGATTCACAATGGGCATGCACAGATGTATCAAAGATTGATGAGAATGGGTGTGTATTGGCCAAACATGCGACATAGTGTTCATATGCATGTCAAATCTTGCGTTAAATGCACGCTTCAAAATCCAATAGAGCACGCGAATCTATTCAGATTATCTGTAGCACCCCGATGGAATAACTACATTGTTGAATACCTCACCACCGGGATACTGCCTGAAGGGATGAGTAGATCACGAATTAAAACTATCACGAAAGAGGCAGAAAACTATGTACTGATTGAGGACACTCTTTACAAGAGGGGAAAAGACAATCAATTGAGAATGTGTGCGACTGAAGAGGAATACATTCCTATCTTAGAGCAAGCACACGGCGGACAAGCTGGTGAACATTTCTCAGCTGACAAAACGGCCAAAGAAATTCTTATTGCAGGCATATGGTGGCCTACACTATTCATGGACGCTGACAAGTTTGTGAAACGATGTGAAGATTGCCAGAAAACAAAAATTCCTAGAGCGCGAGATGATATGCCCTTAAGGCCAATGATGGGAGCAAGAGCGTTTGCGAAACGGGGAATAGATTTTGTAGGACCGATAGCACCTCCGGGATATAAAACACACGCTCAATACATTATTGTGGCAACAGATTATCTAACAAAATGGGTGGAAGCCAAAGTGACAACCAGAAATGATGCAAAAATGACAGCACAATTTTTGTATGAGAACATTTTCACCAGATATGGCTTACCAATTGAGCTAGTGAGCGATAGAGGAACTCACTTCATCAATGAGGTGATCGAATTCTTATTGGATGAATTCATGGTAATTCACAGGAAATCCCCCCCTATCACCCACAAGTGAACGACCAAGCCTAAAGTACGAATAAAATTTTGGTGACAATTCTCACCAAAATTGTCGGCGAATCGAGAGCTGACTGGGATCAAAAGCTGCATTCAACCTTATGGACATATAGAGTAGCTTACAAAACGTCAATCGGAACGACTCCGTTAACATGGTTTATGGAATTCAAGCGATTTTGCCACTTGAATTTCTTATCCCCACGCTTCGAGTCGCTAAACAATTAGAATGGACGGGCCATGAATTATCCAATCAGGTAGATGTCCTGGAAAAACTGGATGAAACTCGATTGAGAGCCATTGCGTCAATCTACGTGCAAAAATGAAACATGAAATCATTCTTTGATCAACATGTTATCAGAAAGGAATTTGCTACTGGGGATTACGTCTTAATGTATACCCTGAAACAACATTCCCGGAAACTCAAAAAGCGAGGAAATGGACCCTATGTGATTCATGACATATCATCTAGCGGTGCCATCAAACTTGCGACATTAGAGGGAGAGGAAATGCCTAACTGGATTAGTGGTTGCAGACTAAAGAAATACAACATACCACTAACCACAGAGATGCTTGCCAAAATACACGCTGCAACGGAGCGCAAGAACAAAGCAAAGGAAACAAAAGCTTAAGCGCAGGAGGAGGCCAAAGTCAGGATTTTAAAAAGAAAACAAACCTTACAACAACAAAGACTTCCTCCACCAGCAGACACGGCTCAAATTTCTCTGTCTATAATTCAAACTGATGAGCGATGGGAAACAAGAATCAATGTTAGCATCAATGTCAGACTCCCCCATGGCAGATATCAGCGAGCATTGATTGACACGGGAGCAAGAGTCAATGCGGTCAACTTCTCCACTTACAGGATGCTTACAGATGAACCCCTTGCGCAATCCACACGTGATCTACAAGTAGCAAACGGTGCAACAATGCCAACATTGGGGATAGTAAACTTACCAATCAATCTTGATGGAAATAGTTGTCCTCATCAATTTTTTGTAATGAAAGAC
This sequence comes from Adiantum capillus-veneris, assembly GCF_014529385.1. Lineage (NCBI taxonomy): Eukaryota > Viridiplantae > Streptophyta > Polypodiopsida > Polypodiales > Pteridaceae > Adiantum > Adiantum capillus-veneris. The sequence goes on from NC_140959.1 coordinate 24,903,974, forward strand.
GGAGAAATCAGAGAATCAATATGCTTGGGAGTTCCATGGATGAGAACGTACAAGGCAGTCACTGAATGGCCAGAACATGCGTTAAGGTACACACACGACTCTAACGTGTACATGACTCCATTCGCCAAAACAGATCACTCGTGGCCGAGTATCCCCATCTACATTAAGCAACCGGCTAATCAGCCAAAAACACCACCAAAGGTTATTCACAAGGTCTGGATAAAGAAAACATTGCTGACCAATAAACCGAGCAAGATATGGCTACCTAAGGACAAACTCCATACGGAAGCAGCATCATCTCCAAAACCTTCAGAAGTTACTCTAAAGTAGCGTTTTTTGTATCATCCGACTAGCATAATAATGAGCTGTAATGACAAAATCCGGAGCATTGGGATGCTTCTAGAGAAAATATATGCTTAGGGGTGAGTATAATAATTTTGGCTAATTTTTGCCAGTAAATAAGTATTTTCAATTTATTTTGTTTGATTTTCGTTAATAAACATCAAAAATTAAAAAATCTCGCTCACAAGTGTCGGAATCAAGTTCTAGAAGCAAACGCCGAAGTATCATGACAAGGTTATCAAGCATGGAAGATATGAAGCTAATCTGAAGATGTCAAATTTCGGCCTTAATGATAATGACTACATTTTGCCAAAATCGCATCAAATGGTCATACGACGCCGGACTGACAAACGGTTCAACCCACAAGTGGTATGCAGATTATATTGGGATCAAAGGTGAGGAAAATCAGCCCTGTGTCACGAAAATCTCGGGAAGATATAGGTCAGGTAGGCCAAATTCTAGCTCATTGTTCATTTTCACCTTTTGAGAGAGAAGGAGATAGCTTTTTGACCTAGAGCAAGTTGCCACATTTCTACCCCGTACGGACGGTCCGAGCCATTCTAGCTCATTGTTCATTTTCACCTTTTGAGAGAGAAGGAGATAGCTTTTTGACCTAGAGCAAGTTGCCACATTTCTACCCCGTACGGACGGTTCGAGCCAGCATCTCACACCAGATTTCACAGGTATGTTCCGTCTATTATGCATGCAAGCGCGAATCATTGCACAAACGGGCGAAGGGATCAAATCAAAGTCGGATCGGGTCAAAGAGGTCAAGGGCCCTTAGAGGCATCCAAACAAAACATTTTTCAGCCACAGAACACATCAATGTGCTTCCCACAAGGTCAGGAACAAAGCCATGTGGTCAAATCACAATTTGGTGGTGGTACACCAATCGCGATCGGTGTACCTCACTGACAAAAATTGGGACAGATCTTGCAAAACACCTCCCCTCAGCCTCGCCTACAATCTGCTGGTGTCAAAATCAATTTTGGCCTCCATGGTACGATCACGATCAGTGCCCCAGATGCAAATTTTGCAACTTTTGATTTTTCCCAGGCTTGGAACTCAGTTAAAAGTACACTCTCTTGAATTTTCAAGGAAAATGCACAAATTTTGCTCATGGAATGGGCCCAATTTGTCAAACACAACCAAAAAGGGAAAATTTGACCTACAACTACCAAAATCCTGTTAAAAATAATGATGGATGGTTTGAAAGGTACACTTGTCCGACTAAGAGTCAGAACAGTTGTAGAAACCCTCGAATGGATCTCAGAATCTCCTACAAGTGCAGATATTGTCGTTTCAGTCTCGAATGATCACACAAAGATAGAATTGGAGCCGAGCCAATGCCAAAGACCAAAAGGTTACTTAGGGATGCTCAATTATCACATGGATATCCAAGGAATGCCTGAAAAATGCACAAATCTGGAAAAACTCCTAAGACAGGGTATAAAGTGCCTGATAAGGTCAAAATCAGACAAGGGAGTAGGCTGATGTTAGCAAAACCTCATGGAAGCAGTGGGAGCTCTAAAACTAATTTCAACTAACTCTAGGATCCAACCAAATTTCATCAGGAAAACCCAATATGGTTAGACTTAGTAAAATATGGTCAACAGTGAAAAATTGCTCTAATTTGTTCATTTCAAGTCCAAACTTGGAAATAAATCATCAGTGGGCTAGGCAGGCATAGGGTTCATGACCATCTAGTTTTCACCAAAAAAAGGCCCAGAACACCGATCGCGATCGGTGTACCTCAGCTTCAAATTTTGGCAAAAACCTATCAGATCCCTTGTATACATCTTGTTCAAGTCACCAACCAAGCTTCAAGCCATTTGGACATCCAAAACTCATGAAAAGCCAGAGTCTAGTCCAAAAATCCCTTGTAACCCAGAAATGGGACCTGTAAACTCAAAAGTGGTTCAAATGACACACAGAGTGGACCAAAATGACCCTCCAACTATCAACAACCCACTCATGTGATCAAATATAATTTTGGCCTCAGAACTACGATCGCGATCGGTGTACCTCAGCTCCAGAATTGGCTCAGATTTTAATGAGTCATAGCTCTAGTCTTCCTAGTCCCACTGGTGAAATATGGACAAAAATGGATGAAATTTGTTCAAGTTATGATAAGTTTTAACTTTTGAACTGTTTTTTACTAAAAGTCTAAATGCGATTGATTGCGAAGGGAAAATCCTGACAGCTTGTGATTCTCCTGACACAGAATGCCTCGCCAAAAAGAAAGAAAGGCAGTGGACAGCAGCACCATATGAAGTGGAGGAGCTCGCCGCAAATGAAAAGGCTCACATCTCGGATGAAATACTTGCTCAAATCCCTACCCACATATTCATCTCAAAGTTTAAGGATGCGGATGGTGACTTGGTAAAAACAACTATCATGCCACGAGAGATATGGAATCTCCACCAGAGGCCGGAGGTAGTAGAGGTAGTGTGAGTTGTGCACTTGGAGCAATTTTTCAGGTTACATGCATGGGGAATAGATTACATGAGGGCCCACGAGCTCATGAGCTCGATACAATATGATGGGCAGGCAATGCTCACAGACAAGGATGGGTCGAAGGTGAAAGTAAAGATCACGAAGGAAATCATCAAGGAAGCTTTACATTTCCTCCCACGGAAACACGATTTGCTGGCGAAGACAAAGTCACTGGACAATGAGAAGGCATTCGTCAAAGCAAAGGGAAACAAATACAAATACAAATACAGTGACATGATATACGGAGAGCTGGAATTGTCGATGCGATTGATCTCCCAGCATTTTAGAGTACAAAAGCCTCCTCGCTACACCGAGCCAATCCTGCACATTGCCATAGTCATAACTCTAGCGACGGTAGAAAATAGAACCATTCGTTGCGACTACGGTTCTTACATTCTGGACAATCTGATTGAAGCAAATTTGAAAAGCTCGGCAAAAAACAAAAGCTACATGAATGCAGGGCCGATGCTAACCAGAATAGCATACAAGGCTTTGGGAATGATCGAAGATTTTCCAGCTGCCAGCTCTCAAATGGCCCTGATCCAGAAAGCCAAGCTGGTTGCTCACTTTGTAAGGACGACCCCCGGCGCGACATCATCGTGCTCAGCAAAGGCCACCAATAAAAGTTCGAGTGATGAAAAAAAAAACGGAGACAGATGATGAAGGAAAATCTCAAGATTCTAAAGACAAAGGGCCTGCAGAGTTTGAGGAAAGCGAGGAGGAAGACTCCACAAAGCCGCTAGAGAGAAAAAGAAGGGAGAGAAGTGCAGTACCGCAGTCGGACCTGCAAAAAGCATATGCGGAAGCTCAAAAAAGATTCGAGGAAAGATGAACCAAATTACGGGCTGACAGACAGGCTCGAGCGGCTGCAACACAACAGGCACAAAAAGAAGATTTGAAAGAGAAAGGCAAGAAAGGATAGAAAATGCAACTCGCCTACGAGCTGAGAAACAAAGGTTAGAAGCAGAACAGAAGGCTGCGGAAGTGGACATTTCTTCGCAGTCCACTGAAGGAACGAAGGAGAAAGACGCGGCTGATGAGACAAATCAGGCGAAACAGCTTAAGAAGATCCAAAGAGAGAGGAACCTAGAAGCGCGACGGGCGGCGGATCTCACCCACCAAAGAATAATCAGGATTTAAAAGAAAAGAAAAGCGGAAGCATCTGCTTTACAACAAGGGGAAGAGACTTCCAAGAAGAGACATGTACGAGAAGAATCAAGTCCACCTCCTCCCTCGCCTAGAAAATCGCCTCCTCCATCACCAAAATCTCCTCCTCCTCTCCCTTCTCCATCGAACAAAAAACAGCCAACTCCTCCCCGTTCAACCTCGCAAAAGGAATTTATACCACCTACAAAATCCATCGGATACCACGAAGCCTGCCAGGCAGTGGCTGGTTTTGATTACAAGCAAACTCTATGAGAATTAGAACGGCAATTCCAGTGTCAGCATGTGGTGCTGAGTGAAAAGGAAAGGCAGGTACAGGAAGCCCAACAAAAGCAATCATCTGGGCAAGAACAGTTAGAGAGCCTGAGGATGCAACAAATGCACAACGGAGGAAAGAGACCTTGAGCGAAAACAGGCTCAGTCTCTGATCAAAGACTTGGTGGACGTCAGGACAGACTTGACCGCCAAAGAGAAGGAGTGCCAAGAGTTGACGGCAAGAGTCCAAAAAGCAATGGAGCAGCTTGCCTACGAGAGTGCAAGATTCGAAAGACTTAGCAGTTCCTATAGTATTGTCAAAGGCACTCTGACGACTTTAATGGTGAATCAAGAACCTGCTGTGGCATTGGTCTCCACATCTGACGATGCCACAGCAGTGAACACTATAGCAGCACTAAAAGCAGAGCTAGAGCAAGAAAAGCTTCAAAGGCAGCTGCTCGTATCAGGAATGGTGACCCAGACGGCGACAAATGAGCTAAAGTTAAAAGAAATGGAGCAGCAACTAGCTCAAGCAAGCACCGAACTACAGATTCAGAAGCAGATCGGTGACACGCTGCTAAAGGAAAAAGAAGATCTGCTTTTTCAACAGCAAATCAAACCACAACTGCTGCCCGGACAACAAGCACCAGATTTGCCTGGAACATCACACCAAGGGCAACAGGAGCAGGAATTTGAAGGGCCCCATCTGGATATAAGAGATGAACTCAATGAGAGCATTCAAGACATACGAGAGGGGCTAGCCAAGGAGTACATGCTCTATGAAAAGAAGATACTGGAGTCAGCAGCCCTGGCATACTTACAACCAGAAGAGCAGGTGGAAGGATTTGGCTATGAGTACCTCCCGTTTCCTTTGCTATGCCATGAAGAAATTTTGTGGAAAGAAAAGATGCGGCCAGCCTTGCCACAAAACAAAGAAGGGGGTTACGAAGGCATTGCACTCACAATGGAAGAAGCTTAGATGCTTGTCGATGACCACCCCAAGTGGAGGCAGAAGTGGTTGGACAAAAGGCCACAGGATCTAACAAATTACCACAACGCTCCTCAACATATACAAATAGATCCTACATTCTGCCCAATCCCTTGAAGACGCACTTGGAAAGATTTCACCACATGGAAGGGGTCAAGGCCGCACAAGTTAAATTACCCGGTTCTGACAGCGCAGCAACCCCCTACGGTGGCCTACATGGTCAGCACACTGAATTCAACAGTCACATTGCTACGGGATGTCCCCGATTTGGCATGCCAAATGTTAGTAAAGATAGCACGGATGATCATCACCTGCATCCAGGTGTTTAAAGACACTGAAGGCGATGATCATCCGTGGAATCTGTTCTTGGAAGGACACAAAGGCATCTGCTGGAATCTACAGGATTCAGCACCACGGCACATCTTGATGGCCATGTACTCCAGGATAATGTACCTGCCCTCACACTACTTGCAGACATTTGAAGAGGCCTTTGTCACAAGATTCTTCGAAATGGATTCAAGGATTTTTCATCCCATGGTGAAGGACCTCAAGGCAAGGTACGTAGCATACCAACACACCTTATCGAAAAATCCATTCAGACAGCTATGCTATGGACTTTCGTTGCGGCGACCCGCAAACATCTTTGGATTCCTCCTCTTGTATGGGAGAGAGTCTTCTTTTGGGGGTCTCTTCAAGAGGACTACTAAGCGCTCTCTCCTCTTGGAGAGGAAGGGAAATCCCATAAGCACGAAGTTTTTGTGTAGCTTTGGCTTGCAAGAAGGCAGGGTTGCCCATAGCTTGCTGCAACCTAGTAACGAGATAATTAACAAACATGGGAGCATCATCATTAGCACCTTCATGTGAAAAATCAAAGCTATCAATGTTCATTCTACTCTCTTGGTTATTGTCAGCCATGTTAACAAAATTTTATGTATGTACTTAGTGTATGCTTTGGCAATTCAAAACCTTAGTTGCCACTCCTCTTAGCCTTTGAAAATTGGCTCTTAAGTATCTACACCCACGGCTCGAACTGGTTAATTATATAGAGTAGTGGAGTAAGTCTAACATAGCAGAGTTGCCGGGCGCTAGCTCCTTTCAAACTTCTTATGGATCAATAATGGTAAAGCTGTAGACAAGTCTAAAAAGACTCCATTATTAAGTCCAAAGCTCCCAAGGTGTGCACCATACCCCACATAGTGGGCTCAACAAAACTGATAATAGATCCCAATTCCACTTACCCTAGTATAATTAACAACATCAACCATTTATAGGCTACTTATGGAACTCTCTTCTTAAGCAAGAAAAGAGAAACCAAATGCTCTGATACCAATAAAATGGAATTGGCCTATTAACTTGAGAGTAGTGTAAATTAATGAGATTACTTTTGAGAAATTACTTTGTGAGAATAATGGATGAACATAATTGAAGATACCAACATAGACATAGAAATTAGTTAACTTGGCATGAAAAATACTTTTGCAAGAGAGAGAACTTAGAGAACATGACAACAGTTGAGGACTGGATTTATGTGGAGCCGGTCCCCCCTCCAATAGGCATTTGTATTATGATTTCTCCCATTAAGAGAGACTTGTTACAATACAATCTTTGTGTTCCTTGTGACCTAGGTGATACAATGAAGATTGAAAGCTTCATGCATCACAAGCATAACATAAACTTTGAAGAAAGATTTTAACTATCCCAAGCCTTAGTCTCAAGACCTCAAACACCTTCGAAGGTGGAGAGCGCTAGCAAGGAATGAGGGTAGGGAAGAGGAAGAAGAAACATTTCATAGAAGAAAGAATTAGTTCCTCACTTATCATCACTCCTCTTGCTAGCATACATAATGGCATAGTAATGAAGATGGAGAAGATGGCAAGCTTAAGCTTTGAAGCAGGGCTCTTGGTTGGATTTGCACTCCATAGCCAAGAGTGTTGGTGTAGGCTCTCAACCTCTACTTGCTTGGAGAAGGAGAGGGAGATCTTGCACACTTTGCACTATGCACAACGAGAGTGTGTGGGAGAGTATACCCCCTAAGCAACCCCCTAGCTTGCTTTGGTCGACCCCCCCTTGTAGCTCATGCTTGAAGCTCATTGGACCCCTCCAGGCCTAGCCAATCACATGCAGGAGGCATTACAAGCAACAAGGGTAGCCTTGGGCGTAGTGACCCCTTTCCCCTTTGAGAGATACGACTTGATAAATGCAAAGACAATTAATTAAATATACTAAATTATCATTGGACCCCTTGGGTGGCCAACCAATAGGCTTGAGGCACACCATGAGGGCAACATGAGGAGGAACTTGACAAGTGTCCCCTTTTCTTTCTTTGTACAAGGCATGCCTTATGTGTGTGTGTGTGTGTGTGTGTGTGTGTGTGTGTGTGTGTGTGTGTGTGTGTGTGTGTGTGTGTGTGTGTGTTCTCTCTCATCCCCCTCATGTAGGGCTCGCCCCCTCCTTGTAGGGATTGACATTGACTTTTTGTACACCTCAATCCACTCAACTTGGGCTTGGTTTCCACCACAATCTTGGCCCTTATTAAGCCCCTCAAGCTTGGGCCGGCAGGTTCCCACCTCAAGTACAATCCTAGCATCTCAAGCATGACAAGCACCTCAAGCATCCCAATCATCAAGCACCTCAAGCATCTCAATAATCAAGAACCTCAAGCACCTTAGTCATCAAGCACGACAATCACCTCAAGCACCTTAAGCTTACCTTAAGCTTGGGCCAGGTTCCCACCTCAAGCTCAGTCGTAGCTTACCTAAGGTCAAAGGACTTTTGCACACATTGTTGGAGGTCTTCAATGAAGCTAACCCTAAGATCCTATGCTCCATTCGTTATCCTTGCTCTTTGATAGACCATCTCTCATTTGGGCCCCTTTACCATTGGCCCCGTGTTGAGATAGATCTATAAGCACATCTCTATATCTTAACCCTTGTTCCTGTTTATTCTACCACAGTAAATGATTAGTTTAATATAAGAAAATTATTTGGGTTGGTCAATATTAGTTTTTTTGACATCGATCAAAGGCCATGCATGGTATACAACGGCCATTAAGGGTATACTAGGCCATGGACCGCAAGCAAGGGCTGAGGCAAAAGCATCATAAGACATGCTATTGGGACGTCATCCTAGCATAGGGAGGACATCAACATAATGTCAATCCGAGGAGTAGGATCCGGCTAGGGCATGAAAACACACAAGTGGCTTGTGCGTGCCAAATGGAGGATTAGAAGGTGAATCCTACACACAAAGAAAGCTACGGAGCGGGTATGATGTTGTTACAAGGAGTGAGCACACTACTTACTCTACCATTCGGCCTTATCTCTCACACACAAGCTTAATCACGCACTACTCTCTAATCAATCACTAATCTGACTCTAATCAAGCACACAATGAGCATAGAATAGCATAGAATGACCATACCGGGCACCAACACTCTACACAAGCCTACACACACTTAGTAGCATGCTTGAACAAGAGGGAAATATGAAAAAGAGAGAGATTAATCAACAAATCAGCCACTAATCTTTGATTAATCAAGCATTGATTACACCATGAGCAAATGAGAGAGAAGAGGTTAGAGTTTAGCTATTGGCGTGAGGCCGAATCGTCCATTCACGCGCGTAGAAAGCTCAAGAACTCCATAGCCATCTCCTTCTTCACAAAGCTTATCTCAAGTGAGTAAGAATCCCCTTTCACATTGTGTGTTTTGAGTTATATACTCTCTATGCTTTTTAGAAGTGGCCAGGCACCCAAATGGCCAAACTCACTTAATCTATTATCTGCACTGCCTAGGATCTAAATATAGCTCAATGTTTACAACTTGGAACTCTTGATGAGCCCAAAACATAATTACAACCCGCATTTACGGTCATTTGACGAAAAATCCTAAAACTTAAGTGACCGTCAATTGTGACCGTAATTCCATAGATAGTCATCAATTCCAACTCTTCTCTGCATCTGTTGCTTGTATTTGCTTCAACTTCATCTTACTTTGCATCCGCATCATCTGGCCTCGTTAGCATTTACTAAAAATAGTAAATAACATCTTTGACTGGTCCGTTTGGCCATTGTTGACTTAGCTGCCCAACACTCCCCCCATCCGATTTCAGTGCACGTCCTCGTGCGCTGCCTGGTTGGCTGGCACTGGAGAGATTTGAAATTGGTGGTGAATGTTGTTCTGAAGAGCTGTAAGCTAATGGGTTGACTTGTGGTGTAATATGAGATTTGGCATTTGGGTTCAAGTAAAAGCAATTGGCTTGAGTTATTATGGGAATAAAGCAAAATAAAAATCTAGGTATAGTGCATTAGGGTCTGGAAACCCTGGATTACCAATGGGGTAAAACCTCATTGGAAAAAGTGCCCAAAGGTATGTGATCTTATTATGGGAATATACAATGATGGGTGTTTAGGGACTGAATTTAGTGGGCTTATATAAATAACATGTAAGTGAATTGTTTAAGCCTTCTGTCCCTTGAAAAGGGTCGATGATCTGCCTTGAGTCTGGAGTTGCTTTGTTGCTGAATGTACCTGCAAGGTGAGTGCATGGGTGTAACAATAAAGAGTGCGTAATGCAAATGTCCAATTATGGGACGTTCGATATGCTTGCACAGATTTATGCATGGATTATGTTGTGCGAGAGAAGAGTATTGATGGGTGCTCCTCAGAGTTAATGCAGCTAAAAAAGTAAATTAAATTCACTTTACTAGCTTCCACTACTCTTGAGAAGGGCGTTTGATGCTCTCCTAATGTGCACAAGTGCGCGTGTGTTTTGTTTTGAACACTTTGCCTCTCCACCATGATTAAAATAATACATTGACTATGCTCACCTATCCAGAATGAGCGACTTGATATAATTACGCTCAACTCTTCTAGCTTGAGCTGTAGCCCAATTAGCTAGACTCATAGACCACATAAAAAATATTAGGACTTGAAGCTTAGGTCTAACACTTTGCTCATTTATCAACTCAGCTGCCCGACTCTTGACTCTTTTTTTTTTTACTTGACTACTGTCTTGAGCTCTCAACAAAGTATATATCTAGACATTTAGAGCTCAGATCCTCAAAAAGAGGGTTATTAAAGGACCATATTGGCAAAGTAGGTTTTTGCTGCCATACCTGGGTGACCTTGGCTGTCAAAATTCCTTGTTTTAACTTTTGGTCCATTATCTGAGAAGATTGGCCAGTTTCTTTTTGTTGGAAGTTGGAGATGACTTCAATCTTCTTCTGCTCGTTTGTCTGCTTTGGCACCCATACGTATCTGCTATTTGTTGTTGGCTTATTTTTACAGACGACATATTGACGTTTTGGACCTGTATCCTTGATTTGTCGGTGTTTGTAGCTATAAGTATTGTCAAGTTGTGTAAAATCTGGTCTTGGTGCCTTGGGTAGCCAGATTTGTTTTTGTCCTTTGTAATATCCCTGCGCTTGAAGTATATTTGATGGCACAAATATTTTTGTTTGTAATTTTGGATTCAATTGTATCTGTTCCGTGCCATTTTTCGGAATCACGATTGGCAAATTCCCTTGAAGATATGTAAGCCTTCTAGATTGAGAATCGTTTTTGAACCTGTTTGTAGCCCTGTTGTTCGATCTCCTATTTTGAGTTGAAATTGATCTTGATTTACCTGTTTGTTGTTTTGGTTTGAAGCCACTTGCTACTGTATAGCCTGATATCTTTGGTTTCGGTAACCAAACATTTGGTTGACCACTGTAATAGCCTTACTCTTCTAAGATGTATTGGGAGGCAATCCATCCCATTTGTTTACCTGAATTGTTTGGACTAGGATCATTTACCCAAACTGGATCTTTGACATTGATGTCATTGGCCGCAACATAGGTTTTGATGTGCTGCTTGTGTATTTGTTTACTCTGGGTTGGGTATTTTGGCTAAAAGACCTTTGTATATTGTAGTCTAGATTGTTGGTCTATCTTTCCTTGGGGTGTTGAATCCATAGCTATTCGCATTGATTGTTTAGCTGCATTTGTGACTTCCTTGTTGGACTTCGTTGCTTGTGGATGACATGCTTTGGTGATTTCTACATCTAAATTGACTTGAAAAGTCCTTTGTGAATCTTTTTTGACAATCTGTTTGAGTCTTAATTTCCTCTGTCAGCTGGACAGAAGTATGGTGACTCTTTTCTCCAGATGCAATGCTTACCGTGGCCTTTGGTTCACATTGCTCTTTATTGATCTGTTTGTAGGTCTTTTGATAGGCTTCATGTGCTTGATGCACCATTTGCTTCTGATTGCTCAAGTTAATTGTGATTTGTGTCACCTTTGGTTCTGTGGCATCTTCCATTGGCGAGACAATATTAGGATCTGACTTTATGACCGCCTCTACCTTTTGACTCAAGTCTGCCTTTGAACACATTGAGACGTCTGTTTCTTGGCTTTGAGACTTGATCTCTGGCTTTGTTGAGTTCTGAGTTACATTCACTAGCGTTGAACTATCTGTGCTATTAGAATTAAAATGTAGAGTCTTTGATTCCACATTTCTGTTTGTTGAAATATCCAGTGGCAAGTCCTTGACTCCCCGTACCCGCTCTGGTTCTGTATCACATATAATTTCTTCATCCACTTCCTCTGACATTGGCTCGTCCGTTGCATCTTTGTTGGATCTTTCGATGTCAGGCCTGAAAAATTCCAAGCTATTTGAGACCATCTTTTGTAGCTGATCTTTTTTGGCAGCTTGATTTTCAATCGAAATATCATTGACGCCTTTGACCTCCAATATTTTAGTCATCAGTTTGTCTCTGGTATCCTTTGACAAGATATGTCTTCTTTCTGGTGACCTTCGAATTGGAGATGTTTGCTTTAATGTTTCTGCTGCTTGCAGTCTGATACTGTCTTGGTTTTGCTGCTTCATCATATCTAAGTGCATCTTTACTGGGCAATTGGGTATTAGATGATTAATGCCACATTCGTAGCAATGCACATCTATTCCTATTTGTTCTATACCTGGTCGAGATATCTGTCCATAATATTGTTGGTATTCATTGCCCATGGTATCTTGGATCAAATATGTCATCAGCATGACATGTAGATACTTAAAAACCAACATTGACGCTGGCTTTGACTGATTGCCCTTATCTTTTTTGACTATGGCATTCTCAAGAAGCTTGTAATAGCTTCCATTATAACCCTGGTAGATGGTCGTTTCAGCCCCTGCTTCAGTGACCAACTTTAATTCTATGTCTGTTATGAACATGTGATCCTTTATCTGTGGCTTCTGTATAGTCTTAGGACTATGTTGTCGATTCGATCCTGTATTTGGCTTCTGTTGTCTGCTGAGTTGTAAGAGAGTATTGTGACTCTCCTTTGCTGTTTGCAGTTGATAGGGTTGTCCTGATTGCAATAAGTGAGGTGGAGATTGGACTCCCCCCATCCAAGAGTGTTCCCTATCTGTAAGAGGTATCTTTCCTATGCCAGATGTGGATATTCTAGCTTTGTCATCTAGCTCAGCTGATTGAGCTAGGTCTTTGTGAAGTCGTGCTAACTCAATAGCTGATTCTTCCATTGATTGTACGTGTGTTTGTGCTGGTACATTTTGTGGTGCATATGTAGTGTTCTGTACCTGTGACTGTTGTGTTGTGGCACTCATCTGTGTAATGAAAGGAGTTGAATTGTGCTCATACAAATTCAAAGTTTGATCATGTGTCAGTGGAACCCTAGAGCTTATAAAGTGCACTTCCCTATCTTCTAGTGATTGACTTTGTGCAATAGTGGCAGTGTGACCAATATGTACCTGGTTAGATATCATTTCGTCATGTGTCTGTTGCTCAATTTGTTCTTGTGGAGTTGAAGGTGATAGGATGAAAGCTGCAGCTCTTTCCGAGAATTTATCTGTAATAAGATCTAATTCATAGCATCTTCCATCTATATCATAGCTCTTGTCTCCAATGTGCGTTGCCCATAGTGTCCTAGGAACTGACTCGCTAAATGTCCTTACCCGCGTGACTTGAACCCATCTTTGTCCATCAGAATCTTCATATAAATTGGATCTTTCCATCTCATTTCGTGGATCCAATGAAGGGCTATTGGTTCAGGTTGCTTGTTGACTTCTGAAGTGGTTGAAGGCAACTATCGTTTACACATGGCTTCAAGGAATTCCTTCCTGCTGACTGTGTCTTCATTCTTTGGCAGGTTGATTATAGTAGGCCCCGTCTCTTGAGTGATTTATCTGTTCTGAGCTACCATTGTATTTGCATTGGAAGCTAAAGGTAAGCTCATTATCAAGCGGTAAATATTACCACTTGTCGACACGTATTTGTAACCCAACTTTGAACCATCTTCATGAGCTATGAAGCATTGATCTGGCTCTTTCGTCGCTTGTTGAGGTGTTTCTGCTTTGTACCCTCTACCTTCCATATCTCTATAGAGACTGCTACAGTTTTTGTCCTTGTAATTTGACTTTATCAAGTGCACAGTGGCTCGACAACTGCTAACCTCTGTAAGATCTTTCCTGTGCAATTTTATTATGTCCAACTCACTACCTGGTTTGAGCTTCATGTACACGGATCCTAAACAATCTTCCATTAGGTTCTTTTGTGAATTAGCCATGTTGGTAGCTTCGTCTACTTCCACAACCTGTATTGTCGGGCTTTTCAGAGCATTTTGCTTGGACTTTAGATAGCGATTGTCTGCATCATCCATGTAGCATGGAAAGTCTTTGAAATGACCTACTAACTCCAACCTGATGCCAATTGATTTGACTGTTATTAATGAGCTTGAAGCTGCATCATAACTGCTTTGATTTGCCGATGTTGCCATAGATTGTGACTGTTGCATCTGATGCTCCATTTTTCTTTCAACTCTGTTACTGACCTGCTGAGCACTTGTATTCCATTTTTCTAGCCTCTCCCACGGGTGACCAGTGGTTTTCCTAATTCAAAGCTCTCTGCTAGGCTTAGCTGTGATCTCGACAATCTGATTTACCTGCATAGCTGTAGCACTAGTTGGCAAGATAATTACCATTGTACTACAACGACTACTCGCCTTAGTGATACCTCGATTCTAGTTGATTGAGCGATGAAATTTGCTCTTTATCTGCAAAATTGTAGATTAGCAATGCATTTTTGACCTGAACTAACATGACCTCAATTTGCCTATTGAGAGCACACTTTATATGGCGTTTAATTTAAATTCAACCACCACGCAGGTGACCATAGGTCATCCGACTTCTGAAGTGTATTTGTCCGCAATTTTTTTCTTTTCCGGCCTCACTGCTACTCTTATCCCTGGGACACTCAATTTTTCAGCTTCAATTTGCTCTTTTGATGACTTGCACGGAAAGTTCTGCCTGGCAATGCTCAATTTCTAGCCTCCTTAAGGTCACTACCATTCACTGCAGCTGCTTTTGCCCAGATGTATTACCACGTCATCATTAGGTGTAGGTCTAGTTTCCGTATGTAGCACTAAAATGTATCAAGCAATGCCAAATCCAAATTTTAATTCATAGCACCATATTATGGTCAATAGCAACCCTCAATTTGATGCTATTTAATGACCATTTTCCGAAAATCATGCTCACTTTAGCATTTTTGGCATACATGTTAAAAGGAAGAGAGAGTTTAGGATGAAGCAAATTTTGAACTCTCTCAATTGGTTAGGCACAACCCGATATTGAATCATGATTGGCCAATTTCCCTTCAAAAAAATGCACAATTGTTAGTGCCAAAGCATTTATGCATGCAATATAAGCACTAAAATTTTCATGTTCAACGCTATCACATGGCCATTCAAGTAATCCAAAATTTAGTGCTATGCCATGATTTTTGCATACATATTAAGCACTAAAAAAGTATCGAGCAATGCCATGTTCAAATTCTAATGAACACTCTTCCCCAAGAATCAATTTAGTGTCAATGTAGTTTTCAAATGAAGCTCGTATGCTTTGCAAAAAAGATTTGTTCATGCAAAGCAATGAAAATGCCAATGAACTCGAGCATCAAAACACAAGCCAAAAATTTGGTGCAATGCAAGTTCATGTATGCATGGAAATGATTACACAATCATAGCACACAATAGGAATCCCCACTTTTGCTCTTAAATAGCAAAAATGACATACATAGCAAAGAAGAAAGAGAGAGCATAAGATGAAATGAAGTTTCAAGCTCTCTCGAGATATTAAATCCTGTCCTTGGCCACCACCCCTTTAGAAAACTCATTTGTTAGTGCTATTTGGCATTCCAAATAATCAATAAAAGGAAGCATAACGAGTCAACAAATCCAAACTTGTAATCCAATCCCATGCCTCATCACCCAAACTCATGCTCAACTTTAGCTGGAGATTATTAAAGGCTTGACGTCAGCTCTTATTAGCCAAGTATTTCAATACAAAGAAAACAATGTTTACTCTTCCCTAGCCACTGAAATTTTACCTATACAAGGCAAAGCTAAGACATCTTGATTTGACATTTTGAAATTAGCGAGCTCAAGACAAAATGAGGGGTGGGAACAATGGCTTGCTAGATTTTTTATTTTTTATTTTTAATAAATATCTCTTATTGACTGCAAGGCATTGCTGCTGAGACGAGAGGCCGAGAAGATTGCTAGAATGTGTGTGTCTGTTGATTGAGGTCCGCTCGACCGAGGCAGGTGCACAGGCGGCAACAGCAGAACATCGATGATTGTGTGTGTTGTGGAGCTGCCAACGTGCAGTTAAAGGCAGCAAAGTGAAGTGCAGGTGGGCCAGGTATTGTTCACGTAAAAAATGAGGGCGCAATTCAGAGCCGTCTACGAGTTATTCGAAAGCGTGTGTGAGTTTGGACGGAGCCGGCATGGGCAGCCAAGGCGGGCCAGGGACCTCGAGCAAGGCGGGGTGGGCCAGCAACGTGTGTGTGTGTTTAAAGCCAAGGCAAGTGGGCCGAAGGGAGCGGGACTCCAGGGCCTGCATAGAGAGAGTGTGAGGTTGAGGCCAGAGGGTATTCGAGAGGATTCTGGCGGGCAAGCTAGCAAGGCCAAAGCAGGTGGGGTCGGCAGCTGTGTGTCCCTCAGAAGGCAGCGCGTGTAGGAGGTCTCGACAGGGAGTGAATGCGTAGGAGGACTCGAAAGGGAGCGCGTAGGAGGTCAATGCAAGAACACGTAGGATAACTTGGGAGCAAAGGTGTAGGATGTCCCGCCGGCAGCAGTGAATGCGTGGGACGTCTCGACGGGCAGCACACGCACATAGGAGGACTCGGCAGCGTGAATCACGGCGCGATTGCAATCGGGCGGCTAGCCTTAGTCAACGCGGCGAAACAGGGAGACAAGTGAGCTTTTTTTTAATATTTTTTTTTATAAAATCAAACAATTAAATTTTAAAAAAACACACACATAAATTCAAAAAACTCACAAAATAAATACAAAAAATACATTAAAAATTTCAAAAAATCATACAAAATTTCAAAAAGGCTCACAAAAAATTCAAAAGCTCACAAAATAAATTAATAAAATACTCAAATAATAAAAAAAACACATACAAAAATACAAAAATGAACACAATGAATAGAATAAAAAACATAAATAATTCTAAAAACACACAAAAAAGCCAAAACATGCACAAAATTACTAAAAATCACAATGAAAATATAATAAATAAAGAAAATACCAAAAAAACACAAAAATAATTCTAAAAGAAAGAAAAACACAAAACAATCACAAAACACAGACAAAAATAGAAAAATAGTAATATACACAAATATAAATAAAAAATCAAATCTTATCAAACAAAAACCTAAAAATGTAAAAAAAATTTAAACTATCACGCAAAAACACTAAAAAAAAATTACAGTTGCCCCGACACTCCACAATTCACCTGAATTAAGCGATTTATCAATTTTCTGAGTATAATTAGCACATTTGAGTAAAAATTAGCAAAAAATAGTCAAAGCTTACCAAAAAATTCTCAAAAATTCTAGATCAGCCCATCGACCTAAACGTTCACAATCAAGGAATCAAAACACCGAAATTGATCGCTTACTTAATCAAAATCGCACAAAACATCATTCTTTAAGCACACAAATCGTTTCGAAATTGCACTTAAATGAACACAAAAATCAGCCTCTCTTGCACGATGACTAATCGCACTCAAAACAGCATTTTGCATCAATTAAACATCAATTCGAGCATCCAAATCTCAAATTTAATCAATCATTAACACGCTTTTTGCATCAAATCATGCACATATGCATACATAACCAAATTTGACCGAATCTCGGCAGCATTTCGGCGTCACAACGGAATTGGAAAAACATAACCATAACTCATTTACAACCATAAGCAATCACATGCTTCTCATAAGCAAATTGGACTCCAAACAGCCCCAAATTACCCCAAATTAGGCACTTCCGCCTACACACAAGCGGGCATAAACCGCACCCAATTTTGCACTTGATGAATACACATGGTTCATGAACCAAACTTACACATAAAATCAGAAAATTAGCATTAATTTCAACTCCTTAATTAGCCACAAACTCAGAGATTAAGCACTTGATTAGTGCCCAACACACTAGTGTGTGTGTGTGTGTGTGTGTGTGTGTGTGTGTGTGTGTGTGTGTGTGTGTTTGTGTGTCGATCCCGTAAAATCACCTACACACAACCAACACAAAAATCAATGTGTAGCATCATTTAGCATGAATGTAAACACATAATCATCATGGACATGCATCAAATAATCAATCCAAATCAGCATTTACAAAATGCCCAAATAATTAGTGAAAAATTAGTGAATGAAATTAGTAAAAATTAGTGATTAATAGGTGATTTCGGCTATAATTTGCGCACAAATGGAGTAGGATATGAGTGTGTGGATCACATAGGCATGTTGTCTATACACCCAACTCACTTTCTACTTGTGTGTAGCACAAAAAACACTTATCAATCAACGGGAAATTAGCATCAAAGTTAGGGAAAATTAGTGAATTTGATGGTCAAAATTAGTGATCAAAAGCAAGAACTAATGATGTGTGTGGGTTGTTTTGTGATGTTCTAAGCATAATCAATGCTAACCCAAGCACTAATCACACTAAAAACCACTCAATTAATCAACACACCTAATCTAAAAACTAACAAAATTAACAAAAAATTAGGGAAATTAGTGTCTCCTAATCACACCAATGGCACCTCTAGCTCAGGCAATCTCTCCCCGGTAGCGGTGCCAATGTTGGGACGTCATCCTAGCATAGGGAGAACATCAACATAATGTCAATCCGAGGAGTAGGATCCGGCTAGGGCATGAAAACACACAAGTGGCTTGTGCGTGCCAAATGGAGGATTAGAAGGTGAATCCTACACACAAAGAAAGCTACGGAGCGGGTATGATGTTGTTACAAGGAGTGAGCACACTACTAACTCTACCCTTCGGCCTTATCTCTCACACACAAGCTTAATCACGCACTACTCTCTAATCAATCACTAATCCGACTCTAATCAAGCACACAATGAGCATAGAATAGCATAGAATGACCATACCGGGCACCAACACTCTACACAAGCCTACACACACTTAGTAGCATGCTTGAACAAGAGGGAAATATGAAAAAGAGAGAGATTAATCAACAAATCAGCCACTAATCTTTGATTAATCAAGCATTGATTACACCATGAGCAAATGAGAGAGAGGAGGTTAGAGTTTAGCTATTGGCATGAGGCCGAATCGTCCATGCACACGCGTAGAAAGCTCAAGAACTCCATAGCCATCTCCTTCTTCACAAAGCTTATCTCAAGTGAGTAAGAATCCCCTTTCACATTGTTTGTTTTGAGTTATATACTCTCTAGGCTTTTTAGAAGCGGCCAGGCACCCAAATGGCCAAACTCACTTAATCTATTATCTGCACTGCCTAGGATCTAAATATAGCTCAATGTTTACAACTTGGAACTCTTGATGAGCCCAAAACATAATTACAACCCGCATTTGCGGTCATTTGACGGAAAATCCTAAAACTTAAGTGACCGTCAAAAGTGACCGTAACTCCATAGATAGTCATCAATTCCAACCCTTCTCTGCATCTGTTGCTTGTATTTGCTTCATCTTCATCTTTACTTTGCATCCGCATCATCTGGCCTCGTTAGCATTTACTAAAAATAGTAAATAGCATCTTTGACTGGTCCATTTGGCCATTGTTGACTTAGCCACCCAACACATGCAAAGTGCAGAAATACTAAAAAGCATTTGGTTTATAGCAAGCCAAGAGCTTGGGCAAGGCTGTCTCGGCATGACTTAAAATCAACAAAGAGAACGCCAAACTCGGCAAATGTAGGTCTTTGGACTTGATAAAACTGTGTCGGCAAGGTTGGGTCAGCATGATTTTTGGCAAGGCCATAAAAATCCCAGTTCATGGATTCAAAAATTCAATAAGTACGGTCATGATTCGTAAAAGTTTTATGCCCTTCAAGCAAGACACAAGTGCTTGTGTCCAGCCCTGCCCAATTTTCATGAGATTTTTTGGGGGTTGTAAGTTCTATTTGTTTTATGTTTCTAATGGCCTATAAAGGAATTGTTTGAGCTCTTTTATAGGCCATTCAAGCGAATAAGGTCATGTAATGCAAGCGAACTCTCCCAGCAAGGGTTGCAATGGGTACTGTGTTTTGAATTGCATTAGGGAACAATACGAGCCAGGCCAAGGTCCCTTGAGCTAAAATTCCATGGGTGCAACTCTCAAGGATGGCAAAGGCCCTTAAAGTTATTTTAGGAAGTTATTTTGCCCTACATAGAAGGTATTGGTGCATCCAACAAGCTATCAGGTACTCACTTTCAAGTTATAATTTCAATTTCACTTTGATTATGCAATCATTTGCATTTCATTTTTGTTTGTGAATTAACCTTATCGTGAATCTGAATGCAAGCTTGAGCATTACTTACCACCAAGGGGTGTCTTTGAGCTTGGAGGGCATGGTTTGATGGTCATTACAACAAGGATTTTATTCGACTTGGAAACCTCCATTAATTTGCATGAATTTTCAAACATGCATGATTGTCAAATTTTTTATTGTACATGCATATCAATTAGCCACCTGATGTATGATTGAAATCTATGAACTTTATTTTATATATGCTGACGCCTATTCTCCAGATGGAGGAAGAGCTGAAAGAGTTGGATCTCGTGTTCGACTTTGTGAATGATTGTATCCAAGGGGTAGTTCCCAGTGACAAGCCAATTATCACAGACAATATTGTTTTCCTAGATGGAAATCCAAAAAGGTAGAGGTTATCTAAAACAGAGTTTCACAGGGCAAAGTGCCAGAAACTTTGCTTCAATTGTTTGGGACCACATCAGTGACGACCTTATCCATAGGAAAGGTATAATGGTGATTCAAGTAAGGTGTTAGCCAAGTTAAACTTAATTGTGTACCTTTTAAATCTTGCACATTTGATAGCTAAGTTTCACGTGCTAGATCTTGAGTATCTCTTTCAATATTGGGCAATCCCATGATTCTCAATAAGCTACATGATTTGGTGTCAAGTGATAGAGAAGGAGAGATCTTGAGCTCTTGCAAGCAAGCATGCGTGCGTGCGCACATTCATCCATGCACGCACACACACACAGACACACACACACACACAAAAATATGGAGACAAAAGACTGTACTTATTGACCACCACATGTGTTCTGACCCTTATTGTTGTTTTTCTATTGTGCTTAGTTGTTGCCTCTTCCTCATCCTGGTCCACGACCTGTACCACGTCCTCTTCCTCTTCCTCCGTTGTTGAAAATGACATGTTCAAAATTGTTTCTACCCTGCGTAGAGGAGTCTTCCTCAAGTTCCTTCTCTTCCACAATCAATAAGGACACCAAATATGTAAATGAGGGAATGTTCTCTCGAAGATGGATGCCAATTTTAAACTGTTTTCACTCAGGACCCGAACCTCGTAGGCAGAATTCTACTTTATCATCATCATCAATTGTAACACCAATAGATGCAAGTGACTCACATATGTTCCTTATCTTCAGCATAGTCACTGATGAACATGTTTTCCTTTTGCACAATATTCAACTCAATCTTCAACATCTTCTTCCTTGCCTTTGCGTTGGTCACATCCAATGATAGAAAAGTGTTCCAAGTCTCCTTAGGAGATTGAGCATCCTGTATATGCCCAGTCTTAGTATCTTGTACACTGATAAAAAACCAATACATGACCTTTCAAGCTCCCTGGTTCCAATCTTTAAATGTCGTTATTTGCGCAAGACTCGCATTTTCCACTGCCAATGGTGGTGTTGTCTCACGCTCTCCATCAGTGTAATCCCAATTCCTTAGACACAACTATGTGAAGAGATGGATAAGGAGAGATCTTGAGCTCTTGCAAGCGCACAAACACACACACACACACACACACACACACACACAAAACGAGGCTCTGATACCATGCCAAGAGATGGAGAAGGAGAGAGCTTGAGCTCTTGCAAGCGTGCGCACGTGCGCGTGCACACACATACACACACACAAAGATGGAGGCCAATGTTGGAATTAGGATTGTAGGAAAACACACACAGCTTGGAGAAGACAAAGGAAGCTCAAGGCACACAATAGAGAGTGTGTTACTTAGTGTGCAATGAAAAGATAGATAGCCCTAGAGTGATGGGCGTATATACAATGCACGGGGGAAAAAAACCTCCTAAAGAGGGAAAAAATGCCCCGGGGGTTGTAGTGTGTTCACACACATCACTACCACATGTATATGGTAACACATTCCCCCTAGATTGATGCGGTGAACGAGAGCTGGCACACAAGTAAAGGGAAGTGGGTGGATGCATGAATAGGTGGCCCGGTTTTAATCGGTTGAAAGTTTCTTTTGGAGGCCTTAAATTTAGGGGGTATGAAACTGGTGTTATGGGCAAGAATTGTTTGAATTAAATATTCGTGTGGAGGATACAAAATCTTAAAAATCATGTGGAGGATTCAAAAACACGTGTGGAGCCCACGTCAGAACGAATGTTCAGTCGAATGTTTTCATGACTGTGGCTTCTCTGTATCTTTGTGCCTTTCTCCTTCTGCGCCTTTCTCAGCTCGCTCTACAGCCCCCTGTGCACGCTGCTTATCCTTCGCTATGGATAGCAACCTAAGAAAGAGCCCAAGGAATGCAGGCCGACAGGTCTCCCCCACAAATACCCGACATTCTCCCACGAAGGTATGTCACCTCTCTCTGTCTCTCTGTGTTGCGTACAGCGGACCTGTGTGTAGTAGAGTACTGAGGTGTGGATACATTGAGTAATGAGTATGGATTTATTCCTTTTAGAGATAGAAGTTACAACCTCCTCCCAAAATCAGCCGCTTTGTTCACCCCAAGGGTGTGGAGGTGCCATTAAAGGCATTCTGCACGACAAAGGAGGATTTTCACAGGGAATATGGGTTAAGTCTTGAGGGGAAAGATATTAGGAAGTTGACAGATGCAGATGTGCCCATATCCGACTGGATGAAAGTTTTCACGTGTCTTCCAGTGAAGGAGAAAAAAGTGCCGATAAAAACAGCAAGGCCGGATCACTACAAGGCACTCTACCAGCTCTACAAGAAGGTGTACCAATCCAAACCACCAAACTATCTGCTGGGAGTCAAGTTTGCACGCGGATATGTTTATTTCGTATGCACAGGTCCGGTAAAGTGGGCTGAGTTTGCATCTGAGGTGGTGAAGAATGTGACCAATGAAGGTCACTTAGATAGGAAAAGAGAACAATGGAAGTTAGAGACTTCCCAAGTATCCACAGGTACCCCAAGTAATTCTGCCATCTTCTTAGTAAATACCCCATCCGGAAGTACACCAATCGAAAGTGGACTTTTTGCGACCACTCAGTCTGCCTTTAGTGTTGAAGTATCCACTTCCTTGCAAGAACTTCTTGTTGAGGTTATAAAATCTCATGACAATGTAACAGCCGAGTGTCAGAAGGCTAAGGATTCAGTGGTCAAATCTGTTGCCGATGTGCACCGTTGCGAGGGTGCCCTTGACACCATCCGAATGCACTTCCCAGATGATGCCAATGTACCAACAGGCTTGCTTGACAGCCTCCAAGAAAAATTTGACCAAGCAAAAGCCACACTACAACAGGCACAGGTATGCTTTTAACTCCATCTGATTGTAGTTTAATACATGCAAAGTACCATATGGTATGATTTTTCATACCAGTAGGATTATATCATATTCGGTAAGGGTAGATGACAATACCGGTAGGATGTTATCATACCGGTAGGAGTATGCCCTACCAGTATGATTACACCCTACCGGTATGATTATATCCTACCGGTATGATTATATCCTACCGGTAGGATGTTATCTTACCGGTAGGATTTAGGAGATAATCCTACCGGTATGATAACATCCTACTGGTATACTGGTAGGAGTATACCCTACCAGTATGATTACACCCTACCGGTATGATTATATCCTACCGGTATGATTACATCCTACCGGTAGGATGTTATCTTACCTGTAATATTTAGGAGATAATCCTACCGGTATGATAACATCCTACTCGTATGATTATATCCTACCGGTATGATTACATCCTACCGGTAGGATGTTATCTTACCGGTAGGATTTAGGAGATAATCCTACCGGTATGATAACATCCTACTGGTATGGTTACATCCGACCGGTATGGTTAGATCCGACCGGTATGATAAAATCCAACCGGTATGATGTTACCGGATGTTATCCTACCAGTATGATGTTATACTATCCAGTATAATAACATTATACCGGTGGGATAACATCATACGAGCAGGATGTAATGATACCGGTATGATAACATCATTATATCGATTTTCAAGCAATCATTCCGATTTTATACCTGTCTGACATTGTCTGATAACAGAGGTCTCTTGCCTACAGGAAGAATTATCCAAATGCTTGGACCGTAAGGAAACCTTTGGTCTCTATGTCACGTTTGTGACAGGCATGATTAGTCAACCAATGCTACCTGAAACCATAGTCTTGCCTACACAAGTTTCAGCTCCTGGACATAGTGTTGTTCTCATTGATGTGTGCAATGCTTGTGGTGTAAAAATTCATGATCACAATCGCTCAAGCCATGTTGTTCTATTGCCTTGTTCACATGCATACCATGCATTCTGCTATGCTCACTTGGCTGAGAAAGGAAAGTGCATGCTTAAGGATTGCCTCGGAGTTATTTCTGCAGAAGACCAATCCCTTCTAAAGAAGAAGCCAGTTGAACCATGCCCAAAAACAGGTGAGAAAATTGTTTCAATGGGTAATCAGGTGGTTGATTTTTGTCTTCTCTGATGTGTTTTCAGAGTCAAGCTGCTTCAGAACTACTGCCGATAAAGACACAGGGAAAGATGCAGTGACGCCTGCATACAAGACACCTGTGGAGGTATTGCTTGATGAAAATGTCCCTGGTAATGCTGAGAAACCTGTTTCGGAAACAACAGAAGAAGAACAAAACTTTGAGGTAAAGGAGCACAGTACGACTGGTGCTGAAGAGAAAACCCAGAATGAGGAAGACGATGTGTTGCTAGACATTGGCGTGCGGGTGACAAGATCAAAGACCCCGAGAAAACGAGGCCAACGTGGCAAGAGTAAGTTTTTTCATTGATTATGGCTCTAAAAAGTGATCTCTTGCTGTACAGCTTTCTAAAGCTGATGGTCGTGTAGATGTCAGGCTGGAGGGAAGTCCCGAGGAGACCCTTGCTCAGCATATAAGAAAGGCAAAAAGAAGAAAAATCAAGAAGATTGGAGATGAGAAGCCTAAAATGGAGCAAAAAAGCAAGGAAGAGGAAGAGACCCAGGGGCAGCCAGAAGAGGAGATGGACATAGAAGACACTAAGGAGATGCAGAATACCGGCACAAGTTCTGACCCTAAACCCAGAGCCTGCAAAAGATTATAGCTTGCCCCCCCATGTTTCTTTTTATGTAACCACTTCTTAAATTAATATAACTTTCTTTCCCATTTGACGTCTCTTTCATCTTGTGCCTAATTTTTGAACATTGTGTGTTTTTATTGTATGATTTCAATCTATAGATATGTCCTAATTGCATATTTAAATTTGAGTCTTGTGTAATTTTGCATCTGCAGATATGTTTTCAGTTGAAGAATGGCGCCTTGCAGATAGGTCCAGGGCTGACAAGCAGAATGGCAGGGCTGACATTCGTGCAATATGGAATTGCGTGTTGTCTCCTGCAGTGCTCGTGTTTCCTCTATGGTATAGACTAATTAAAAGAATCCCACTGATATGGCCAAGGCCACCACCTCCGTTGAGCGTCCAGCGTAGGGTTCTCATTTTGGACCTTAATGGATTACTGCTCAAGAAATTTGATGGAAAATATGGTGAAGAATTGCCCCACTGGCCAGAAATGCGGTATGTTGTTGAAGGGGATACACAGTTTTGGGTAAGGCCCGATGCATAAGTGTTTTTGAATTTTTGTTTCAGATGGTTCGAAGTGTGGATATGGAGCTGCTGCGAGTTTGAGAAGCTCAAACGCACGCTAGCGACAGTGTTCCCTGACCACCACAAAAGATTCAATAGAGTGGTAAGTCAAGCGCAGTGCACAAGGGCCCCTTTTAAATTGGGCGAGACAGATAAACCGATGTTCCACAAGAATCTCGAAAATTTTCCTGACCTACCACCTGACACACTTATCTTTGATGATTCTGGATATAAGCTAATGTTTAATCCATTGGGGTCATTTCTTGTTTTTCCCAAGCTAGAAAAGCAGTCTAAAGAAGTGCGCGCCTGTTTTCTTTCAACCACTGTCATAAACTGGCTGGCACATTGGTTGTACTCTAAGGATAGAATTGAGTATACAAAGAGGACTATAATTTGTGCAGACGGACAATTTGATGACACCTATGTGCGTCGTTTTTATTGGAAATGGCGGATTGACTTTTTCAAGAAGAAAGGAACAGATTTTTTATATAAAAAGAAAGCTTCATAAAGTCTGTGAAGTGGGCACGATGTATTTTTTTGTCGATGGATGTAAATGGAGAATTACTCAGCCAAAAGGCTCAATCAATGTAACAGAATTCATGTATAATACATTTACAAGCAAGTTCCACAGAAATACGTTGTATTCTATATTTGAAGTATATTGCAAATAAAAGGAGAGAGAGAGAGTGTGTGTGATAACGGTATTATACTGGGCATGACTGGTATGATACTGAGAAGTGAGTGAGAGAGAGAGAGAGAAAGAGAGAGTCGGATACAAAGAAGTGACATGTATGATACCGGTATGATTCTTTCAAGTGACTGGTATGATACAGGTATGATACTGAGAAGTGACCGGTATGAAATTGAGAAGTGACACGAGAGAGAGAGAGAGAGAGAGAGAGAGAGAGAGAGAGAGAGAGAGAGAGAGAGAGTCTTATACTGAGAAGTGACTGGTATGATACCGGTATGATACTGTGAAGTGACTAATATGATACCGGTATGATACTGAGAAGTGACCGGTATGATACTTAGAAGTGACATAGAGAGGGACAGGGATTGGTATGATATCGGTATGATACTGTGGAGTGACCGGTATGATACTAAGACGTTACACACACACACACACACACACACACACACACACACACACACACACACACACACACACACACACACAGACTGGTATGAGGCCGGTATGATACTGAGGAGTTACTGGTATGATACCGGTACGATACTGAGAAGTGACTGGTATGATACTGAGAAGAGAGAGAGAGAGAGAGAGAGAGAGAGAGAGAGAGAGAGGAACTTGTATAATACCGGTATCATACCAGTCACTCCTCAGTATCATACCGGTATGATACTGAGAAATGAATGGTATGATGTTTAGAAATCACACACACACACACACACACACACACACACACAGAGGGAATGTATGATATGTGTATGATAATGGGAAATGACTGGTATGATATTGTATCTTACCGGTATGATACTGGGAATTGACTGGTATGATACCGTTATTATAATGAGAAGTGACTGGTATGATACTGAGAAATGACACACACACACACACATACACACACACACACACACACACAGGGAATGTATGACATGGGTATGATAATGGGAAATGACTGGTATGATACTGTATCATACCGGTATGATACTGGGAATTGACTGGTATGATATCGGTATGATACTGAGAATTGACTGGTATGATACAGAAATGATACTCAGAAGTGACAAAGAGAAAGAGAGAGAGAGAGAGAGAGAGAGAGAGAGAGAGAGAGAGAGAGAGAGAGAGGGAGAGGGAGACAGTTTAGTTTACAGTAATAGGTAGGTATACACAATATTATGCATTATGCATTTCTTAAGATGGTTACAGCTCAAAAGGCATACTATTGTAGATAGACTCACTGACATCAAGTGATATTGTATATAGTTTTGAGTTGCTGGGATGGGGTATCATGGGGATTTTGATTGCCCGAACAAGATGTGAGTATATGAACACCTCTGGCTTTTTGTCCAAAAGCTCGTAGGTCTTCTCATTTATCATACGATAGTAAAATCCTTTGATAGCATAGGATCCTCACCCAATGATATTGCCCCAATCATCTTCAGCATCTGAATGAAACTCTTGAATAGATGCAATGCATTTCACTATATAGAAATCCACTTTTTCTTCATTGTCATTTGGTGCGGGAAGAGCAAAATTATCACCAACAATAAGAGCTTGATTGAGGGTGTCATAGTGTCCTTCATATGCTGCATCCTCATTTATTTCGTCGTCATCGTCTTCCCCTTCTTCTATAGGCTCCAAAATAAGGTATGTCCAGAAAGGAACATGTGACTTGCTCACACATCTCCTCCACTTTTCCTGTTTACATGCACTACAGAAACAAAACAGTGAACGTGTTCTCAAAGCAGTTGTATTATGCTCTGAATATGCAGAAACAGAGTGCATTGAGCGGGTATTTTTTACAGCCTTCACATCCCAATTTTTTCCCCTTTCGACATCTCCCAATTCAATCACCCAAAAAATCATGCTTACATAACGGGCCTGGGATGCATAGGTGGCCGTAGCACCATCTGACAAGGTCCGTCTCAATAATGCCACAACATCTGTAGCACAGTCTATCTTTGGGCAGTTTGGCTGCAATTGGTATTGAGTTAAAGACCTTTTTATCACTGCTCCCGCACCGTCGTGTTCTCCCTTACCATGTCCAGATCCAAAAAAGTTCCAATACATTTTCCATCCCGTAAAAACACTGTATCTGCAATTTTATTACAACTTTAATGCCACTATTATAGGTCTCTATATTAAAACCACCTTCAGATAATGTTTGTTAGAACATGGTATACCTGGCAAGGAAATAGAATGGTCTTCTTGCTTTGAATTGTGAAGCTGCTCCATCAGACCATACCCAATGACGTTTTATGTTTAGACCAAATTGCTTTAGCCATTCCGCATGTTTCAGAAAACAGTGTTGAACAAAATGTGTGTCATGTTGCTTGTCATCTGAAATGAAGAAGTGAATTGTCTTGTGGATGTCACCTGCATAATATAAAAATAAAAAATTATTGAAGGCTTAATTAATACAAAAGAAATAATACTGATCTAGGGTAATGTCGTTACCTGCAATTCGGAAATATGTTATGTGCACAAAAATAGTTACTTGATTTGAATACCACTGCATGGACTGAATCTCATTTTGTTCTTTGAAATTATGATTTTCAGCAAAGTCAACAACTTACACAACAACATCTTCTGGAAAGCTTTGTATACATTCCTTATATTGTTCTGCTTGCCATCTATACACAAAATTATACATTATGTATTTCTTAAGATGGTCTTTGAACATGACTAAGAGATCCTGGCATGATATTTCCTTATGCGACAAGACTTTCCTTTTCTTCTTCAGACCGTCACGCGCAGTTCCTACTTCTAGGTCCTCAAAAATCTTCACCACAATCTTTTTAGCAATAAATGCAGCCTCTGTAGCACAAAAGTCTAACTTATCCGGGCCACACCTTTTACATTGACCACTCAAGCAGGCAAGGGCATGGAAGGTGGACGTATCTGATTTAGGACACAGTATAGAGTCCAATAAGGCTGTTACACTCTTGATAGGGTTTTTTGGTGCCTTGCATCCACCATTGTCTTTGCATATGTTGCATTGACAATGGCAAGCTTTTCCATGCAGACCGAATACAGAACTTCGCATGTGATTTATGGCATCCTTTAGGAAGGACATTTAAACATGCGAAATGCAGCAGCAAGTATATCGGTCTCTCAATTTCCGCACAAAATATGGCTTCATGTACTCAAACGCCCGCTGACTTATTACAATTTCAGGGTATTGTTCTTTGAAGTTGAGAAAGAGCTCCACCTACAATGAAAGACATATATGGTTAAAGAACATTGAAGAAAACTGCAGGTTTTGAGGAAAACTGTTACATTACTATAAACCAATATTTTTAGTTCAAACCACTATGTTTTTCACTTAATTGGTTAGGTAAACCAATATATATGAACACATGTCCTTGGTACGTACCAGTGGTATATAAGTGTCAACCAGTGCAAATGTTCTTACTGCTGATGTAAACCAGTCTTTTCATTTATAACCGTTATGTTATTTACCTAACCAGTACAAGTGAGCACTTAACCACGATGTATACCAGTGATAAATAAGTGTTAAAAAGAATGAATACATGCCCTTGGTACGTACCAATGGTATATAAGTGTCAACCAGTTCAAATGTTCTTACTGCTGATGTAAACCAGTTTTTTCATTTAAAACCGGTATGTTATTTACCTAACCAGTACATGTGAGAACTTACCCATGATGTGTACCAGTGAAAAATAAGGGTTTTAAAAAATGAACACATGTCCTTGGTACGTACCAGTGGTATATAAGTGTCAACCAGTTCAAATGTTCTGACTGCTGATGTAAACCAGTCTTTTCATTTAAAACCAGTATGTTATTTACCTAACCAGTACAAGTGAGCACTTAACCACGATGTATACCAGTGAGTAATAAGTGTTAAAGAAAATGAACACATGTCATTGGTACGTACCAATGGTATATAAGTGTCAACCAATGCAAATGTTCTTACTGCTGATGTAACCTAGTCTTTTCATTTAAAACCAGTATGTTATTTACCTAACCAATACATGTGAGCACTTACCCATGATGTGTACCAGTGAAAAATAAGGGCTAAAAAAATGAACACATGTCCTTCATACGTTCCAGTGGTATATAAGTGTCAGCCAGTGCAAATGTTCTTACTGCTGATGTAAACTAGTCTTTTTATTTAAAACCGGTATGTTATTTACCTAACCAGTACAAGTGAGCACTTAACCACGATGTATACCAGTGAGAAATTAGTGTTAAAAGAAATTAACACATGTCCTTGGTACATACCAGTGGTATATAAGTGTCAACTTGTTCAAATATTCTTATTGCTAATGTAAACCAGTCTTTTCATTTAAAACCACTATGTTATTTACTAACCAGTACATGTAAGCACTTAACCACGATGTATACCAGTGAGAAAAATGTGTTAAAAAAAATGAACACATGTCCTTGGTACGTACCAGTGGTATATAAGTGTCAAACAGTTCAAATGTTCTGACTGCTAATGTAAACCAGTCTTTTCATTTAAAACCGGTATGTTATTTACCTAACCAGTACATGTGAGGACTTAATCACGATGTATACCAGTGAGAAATAAGTGTACAAAAAAATTTACTGGATATGTAAACCAGTATTTTCCTTTCAAACAGATATGTTTTTTACCTATCTGACATGACAAACAGTACATGTGAACACTTGACGAGTACATGTGAACACTTAACCACTATGTATACCAGTAAGAAATAGGTGTTAAAAGATTTTTACTGGTTATGTTATCCAGTTTTTTACCTAGCCAGTTTATACATATCATACGCGTGTGAAAGTATGCGTCTGCAAACGTATGTTTCAACAAACATACGCGTATGATAAAAAGTATGTTTCCATTTGTATTCTCCTTCACATCCAATATTTATCTACTCTTAGTCTAGGACCAAATACAGATTCCCCTAATTTCCATATATAACTTCCTTCATATCCGATTTCGTATCTACTCTTATCAACCCATTTATAGTGAATATAGGTCATGAATGCAAATATTAGAAAACAAAAATGGATATAGTGAAGCAAGTTATTACCTGAGATTGTTCAAGAAGATGCACAGGATGTTTGACATATGAATTTCTTCCGATACGCTTTCTGCACACATCCTTCTTATTGGGTGAAACACGAGTGTTAGACATCCAAAAAGAGAAGATCAACTCTTTCTCATCAGGTGTTATGAAACCACGATCCATGGGCTGTCGAGCACACAAAGATATTGGCAAATTGCCATCACCTGCTGCCCTCAACCGATTCTTTGCAGCTATGAAGTTCCTCTTGTGCAAATTTAGCAACTTAGATGCAGCTGAAACATTCACTTTTGAGGTAGATGTACACTCAACATTCATAAGCATTGTGGTGATGAACCTTTTAAGAAAGAGCTCCTGTCCGCTCTTGGGTAATTTGATTGCATCTATTGTGTTGCGTATGGCTTCAACGAAGGTTGTTTGTGCCCTGGGCATTTCAAGGTCTCCAAGAGAAGGATGATTGACAACCTTGCACAAAATATCTGAGCGTGATGCAACATCGAGGGCCTTTGTACGCCGATTGAAGAGCATAACAAGGTCATTGCAAAGTGTTTGACGCTTTGCATCATCAGCACCATTTTGATCATTATCTTCCTCACGTGCTACCTGCTCAAGCTTGTTCTTAGCACACTGCTCCCTCTTTCTCCTAGCATGATATTCCTTGATCACATCAACAGCATACCTAGCACACAGTTCACAGTGAGGCTGAGAACAGTCACATACAGTGTGAGATTCTTGCTCCATGCTAGAGAGGGAGAGATTGAGCGAGGTGATAGGCCTACAGAGATCAAGAGCAATATATGACAGCAATAGATGTGTGATAGGCCTACAAAGTAAAACAACAATCTGTGCTCCTACACAGAGAGTTAGAGAGAGACAGGAAAACGAGAGAGCAGGAAGACAAAGAGTTGGCTGAAGTGCATAGTTAAGAGCTACAGAGCCATCTTCTATATTTGAAAAAGAGACGTAATGGTGTAAAGAGCTGGCTGACGTGCATAGTTAAGAGGTACAGAGCCGTCTTCTATATTTAACAAAAAGCTGTGGAAATTCTATATTTAATTAAAAATCTGTTCAAAAGAATATATCGAATTGAACTAATAGAGATGGTTTTATGTACCGGTTATAAAACCTCTGTCTGGGACAAGGTTTTTGGTCCACCTATTCATGCATCCACCCAAGTGTCATGCCTTGAGGACATGATCAGTCCACAAATGGGAGCAAGCCCAAAGCTTTGCGGAAAGCTTCAAGCTTCTCATGAGACAATTCCTTTGTGAAAAGATCTGCAAGGTTGTCCTATGTTGGCACGTAAGCCAAGCTGACCTCTCCTCCTGTGCGCATATGTCGCACGTGTCAATGCAAGGAACTTGCTGATACACCGTGTGCGAGCCACAAATGGCTCCAAGCACACAACAAGCCTAAACTAGTAAGCTCAAAGAAGGCGATGGTGTGTCACTCACCGCTCTACACTTGCTTCGTGGAGGATTCCTTTCCGCGAAGAAGAAAGAGCCGCCGTGCCGTCGTCG
The DNA here is from genome assembly GCF_014529385.1 of Adiantum capillus-veneris. Taxonomy (NCBI): domain Eukaryota; kingdom Viridiplantae; phylum Streptophyta; class Polypodiopsida; order Polypodiales; family Pteridaceae; genus Adiantum; species Adiantum capillus-veneris. The sequence continues at coordinate 24,936,805 of NC_140959.1, forward strand.
CAATGGTCAATCGCACACTCTCTCTCTCTCTCCCTCTCTCTCACGCATACACACACACACACAAGGAGATGAAGAAGAAGAAGATGGAGATGGAGCAAGAGCACTCTTCTATTGCACAAATGACAGAATGAGTGAATTTTAGGTTTAGTTGACTTTTATATGAGCTCGCCCCATTCACACTTGGGCGCCCATGCTTCGCCAACTAATCCCTTGAATGTTCCAGTTAGAGTGCGCCTTTCATCGGCGATCACTCTTACCCTTTTCCTATTGGACCGACAAGCCCGGTACCTGACTCTACCAAATAAATAATACAATGTCCACTGTAGGTTACAACGTCTGTCATAGGTGATAGGGTGTCCGTGAGCCGTGAGGGTTAACATGCCCCCCTTCTTGATGTAGATTCCGTCCTCGGAAGCTATTGAGTTGAAGCTCGTTCGTCGAGGTGGAATAGCATTTGAGATGAATGTCCTTAGCCTTCTTCAGTCACTGCAAAATCAAACAACATTGGCACAGTAATTGCATTCTCATAAGCGATTAAAAAGCATATGCAGTTTTAGGCAGACAAATTGATTGGTAACAAAATTTTAAACAATTTGTCAGCAATAAACATTAAATTGCAATATAATCAAATGCATAAACAGATGTAAAGGTAAAATTAAACAAGTCTGGGGTCGCTAATTTAACGGTCGGAAGGCACTAGAGATCGACTATTAATACCATGGGTAAGCTTCTTAATTTTCTTGGTCAATTAAGTTGTTTAATCGCGAGAGCCAAGTATTTCATGTTCGAGGGCTGACTAGAGGCTATACCTAGAAGACCTTGTAGTTAAGCTACGATAAAATGAATTTCTCATGAAATCATCGCCTGACTCATTACCTTTTCTTTGACCCCCCAAAGTCTTTTCACAATGATTCAATTTTGATGTGTGTGCTTATTTTGTATGCCTTGGGTTTTTTGCTTTTCAAGGAAAAGCGCCCACACTGGGAACCTCTAGGGGTCTAGTACCATAGGCGATACATGTGAGTGAAGTACCCAATCAAGCTGAGATTTCTCTTCCAGTTTAAGATTTTACATTGTGGCACTTTGATTTTTTGTTTGTTCATTTTCAGCATTTTAATTTTGTAACTTTGGGGGGTCATATAACACTGATACACCTCCCCAGGCTCATCACACAAGTAAAATCCCTTTATAATACTTAAGCTAAAGGTCAATAGGGTCAAGCCCACTAGAAAGCCCTAGTACATTTCACACAATGCTGCCTAAATCGGATTAAGAACCTAAGTAACCATTGATTATTAGGAAGGCATTCCCCATGGTATTAAGAGAAGATCTCTAACACCTAACTTGGTCAAACTAGCTTAGTCGGACTGCTTAATTTTTAAGCCTAGACAAGTGATTATGAAAAAAAATTACATTGAATTTAATGTTTGGTGCTAAACAAAGGCACTAAATATATTATACCAATCACAATCAAAGCAGACAATCATAGATGCAAAAAAGATAAGGGGCAATGCTAATGGACAAGAAACACCTGTTTGTGTTGATGGTCGCGCTTGATTTGAAGTGTGAACGAGGGAAAGATTTCATGAAGGTCCAAATCCTAACAACAGCAACATGTTCCTGTACACACTATGAAACACAAGAATACCTCTAAGAGGCACATCAGTGGGAAAAAAGAACTTTAATAATCACTCAACTCCAAAACAGAAACACTCCTATCGTATTAATCCTACCTACCCTCCATCACTCGAGTGCAAAGGATCAAAGGTGTTTGATGACATAGGTTTCTGTTTCAGTGTACCGGATGTGAATGTGTAGGTCTGGGTCAATGTTTTGACTTTTATTGTGCATACTCGTTTGCTAATTGCTCTTGCTCTTTATTATTTTTGTTTTTTGTGAGTATAAGGCTTTATATGTACCTTCCCTAAGATTGGGATATTGAGAGGTCAGGGAGGAAGGTTGAGAGGGGAGTGAGTGAATGATGAATGTCAGCAAACACTTCCCCCTTCCTTGGGTAGATCATACCGTTTGAAATGAGCTTGTCACCCTTTGAAACCAATTGTTCCAGTTGGTAATAGGTGGGGATTTTTGCCAGTAGTTTTCTATTACCTTAGGTGCCTCGTCCAGTTGCAAGGGTGGTAAGGTACTCTCCCAGGATCGAACTTGAAGTGGTTCATCAGGTGATTCTTGAACACTAGGAGGTGTGGATTCCTTTGTGGCTTCATGGAGGTCCACTATTGTAGGTGGAGGCAATGGAGAAGCTTTTACCTCTATGCATGCATTACATGAGGAGCTAGAAGCTTCATGGGACTCCCCCCTTCCTGAGCTAGATGGAACAAATTGTTCTTTTTTCGGTACCCAAACTAGCTCTCGAGCGGTTGTGTAGAATTCAATGATTTTTTTCTTTCTATGATCGTTTTGTTTTGGAGCTATGAGATTGGGCTCACATGGGTCAGGTGACAAGTAAGAACACAATCTACGTTTTGGCACCCAGATTTGATCATTTCCTTGATAGTAGCCTTGGGCTTCCAATAGTCGTTTATGAATCCATCACCACGTTTTCTTACATTTCTTGGAGTGAGTGGTACGTTTCTTACAAGGCTTTCATTTTCTAGTACTAGCCATGGTCGCTAAAGAAGCTTTAGGGACCCACTTGTATATTTTCTTCGTTACATTAGGATGAGTCTTGTCAGAAGCTATATGCATTGCTTCTAGCATATTTAAGGGTACGGGCATTTCATCCCCCTCAGGTGTTACCCAGGTTGTCCCCCTGTTTTCCCAAGTGTCTATGGTTGCTACTAGGTGGACCCAATCCACATTGTCCGACTCAGTCATCCCAGGTAGTACATTCATATAAGGAGAATCTTCCCCAACATCAGTGTCTGCTTTACACGTGTAACAATACTGCAATGGGGCCGAGTGAACTGTGGTGTCAGATCTATGATCAATTATAAACCTGTTTCCTAGAGGATGTGCTCGACCCGTCACAAGATCCACTCGAATGACAGAATCTTGGAATTGCAGGTAGACATGGTTTTTGGACCAGTCATGCACCATTTTTGCTTCCCTCATGAAAGGACATCCTAAGATCATCTCCGATGCCATAGTGTGTTTGGAGAAATCCATAACAATAAAGGTAATCCTTATTTTATGTCCAAAGACCTTGATCTTGAGATCTTCTAGCATCCCAATAGGTTTAACAATAGACCCATTGGCCATCTTCACTACTATGGTTGTGGTCACAAGGTGAGGTCTTCCCATAGCTTCCCAGCAATTTTTAGTCACAATGCTAACCCCAACGCCACCATCAAGGATTCCCTTCACAGTTAATCCCTTAGTAGTGATTGGTATAGTCGCATTGGATTCATCACCCTCAAAGTATTGTCCCAACTTGTTAACATTTATTTCTATAACAAGGTTCTCATCTAGGTTGGGTTGTGGATCTATGTATTCCTCCTCTATTGGCATCTCCCCAGCTCCATCCATCTGTGCAAATTGTGGTAGCCCAAACTTCAGTTCTCCATTGAGGAAGGCTCAAAGAGCTGAGAGTAGCTCAGGGTCTTTATATAGTTTGGACATGATGGTGGTTCTAACTTCTGAAGAAATGAAATCCATCAATTTGGCAATGTTTAACGGCACCTTTTGGCCTTGAGTCCCTTGACGTGGGGAAGATGGGATCTCCATTTCTTTGATAGGATCAGGTAGTCCCTCTATAAACATTCTTTCCATCAAGAAGTGAGTACGCCCACTTTCCCATGACTTTAAGTCACTTTCTTCTTGGATGACACTAGGTATGTCCAAGGGTCTATGGACTTGGTGAGGTTGTTGTTGCGTAGGGAACACAGTGTCTGTAATCTGGATCTTCCTAGGTGCTGGTTCTAGATCCCTTTGGGTATCTTCTACCAAACTCCTTAATTGCTTGACTCGCTCAATCTCCTCTGTAGGGTTTGGGTAAGTTCCTATCTTCTTTTTGGATTCTGGCCATTGTGGCTCATGAAGATCTTCCTTGTTGGTTTCTATGTTAGTGGTCGTTTTGGTCTCCATGGTTTCACTTGAATCAGAATCTTCTTCAGCGTCGTTCATATATACGGGGTCATCACCAGTCCCTATGTTGGTCTTTGAACTGGGGTCTGACTTCGCTGCTTTTTGCGATCGTTTTCTTCGTGTTTTCTTCTTTTTCTGAGATTGGGCAATTGATGCCGTGTCTCTTTCCTCAAGAATATAATTTTGTTTTTGGAGCATCGATCGTGTGAGTACGTTTATTGGTACCACGGGTGTACTTGGTGATGGCTCCTCGGTAACTTCAATCAAGTTTAATGGCATGATCTTCGGTGCATTCGGATTATTTGTAAATTGGGCAATCAAATGATCTATGCCACATCGATTACACATGAGTATCGACATTGTAGATGTGCTCGCTTGATTGGTTTGCATTAGTGTGGCGTTCTTTTGTAGCCTAATTGGACACTCAGCTACACGATGTGGACCTCCACACTCATAGCATTGAAGAGGTGGTCTCTTAGCAGTGTAATTGATATTTTGACCTCTTGCCGCAAAAGCAGCTACTTGATATACAGGTTTGACTTTTCCCCAATAGCCCTCCATGTAGTATTGTGGACTTTCTTCAAGCACATCCATCCCATAGGCGATATTAGGATCTATATCTTCCTCACAGCCTTCCAAACAAGAAATAGATGACTCACAACCCACTTGATTCACAGAAGTGATTCTCGGATGTGGTGGTTGCGGTCCTAGCACTGGAGGTGGTAAGGGTGTTTTTTGAACAACATTTGGGCCCTAGGGACCATGTGTTGTGCTGTTTGTTCAAGAGGTGGGGCCGGCATCAATGCAGGCACTCGAGGTGTGTCCGTCCATGCTAAGGTTGGTCTATTGGCCATCACGCGCTTAAATACTATGCAATCCTTAGCTTGATGACCATATCTCCCATATGCATTGCAATTCCCATTGAATTTTACTCTAAAAGTAGGGCATTCATTGGTACTATGCGGTCCATAGCATACTGAGCACCATTGTTGCTCCCTTCTTGGATACATATGATTGTTCTGTGGAGCACGATTGTCTCTAAGACTCTCTTGAATAGCCTTGGTGACATCTGCTAAAGTCATCTCAGATATCTTTGGCTCCTTAGCAATAGGCTTTAGGGTCATTGGCTGATGCCCTGATGCTTGCGAGCTAATAGATTTAGGCTCAACAGACACTCTTTCTCCTTGAATCATTAAATTATCCTCCAATTGGATCGCATTGGTGGTGACTGCTTCCCAAGTGGTGATACCTCTAATGACTAGGCCATTGTAGATATCCTCATGTCGTAATCCCCTAATGAATCTATCAAGAAATTGGTTATTGTTGAAGCGCTCATTTGGATTACATCGAGAATTCAAATGCTTCAAGCGACTAATAAAGTCTCTCACCGACTCTCCTTCCTCTCGTTGGGCTTTCTGGAGCTGAGAGGCTACACCCCAAAGTACTCCCTCTTGTATGTATTCTTCTAAGAACAGTCTCCTAAGAGTAGGGTAAATCGTTTTTTCTTCCACCCTTAGGGTTCTACACCAATCCCCAGCCTTTCCACTCAAGGTTAGGCTTAAAGCATTGCTCTTATGTAGGTCATTGTGTTCTTCTAGAGAATCGCATATTTGTTCAAACACTTTGATATGCTTTCTCACATCCCCGTCTCCACTAAATTTTTGTGTGAGCTTGGCTATTTGTACTGCCTTACTTCTAGGCTCTCTATCAGGCTCCTAACGCATATTCTCAGCAATAGATCGACCAATAGCTTGAGCAAATGTTGCCAAGTCACCTAAGTGAGCAGGCACCGTGGGTGAAGACGCTCCAGAAACTACATGTGGAGTAGGTATTGGCATTGGGCTTGGCGCATAGGAAGCCCTTGGGTACGATGTTGTGCCATGTGGTGGTCCATAGTTCATATGTGTGGCTCTAGGCATAGAAGACATCGGATGTGACATGCTATTGCTAGCCGGTATAGTCCCATGGAAATAAGAGCTTGGGTGTTGTGGTTGTGGAGCATAGGTAGTTGAGACAATGGGACGGGTAGGGACTACATGAGTACGAGGACCCATGGGTGTGTACGATTGGTACACACTTGTAGGTACTGTTGTAGGCATTGAGCTACCATGTAGCGGTGCTTTACTAACAAATGAGGTCCATGGCGTGTTTCTTGGCATGCCCATCATTGGGGTAGGCATGGTAGCCGTGGTGTCATGAAGGGAAAGATGAGCTAGACTTGGAAAGGTGAAGCTATCACTTGTGGGCTCAGATTGCACTGAGACCCCTGGCAAAACAACATATGGAGGATCCGTCGAACTTACCAAGGGAGTCTCCATTTGCGATAAGGTCGGTTGTTTAGCCTTCCCTGTATCCAAGAATCTCATGAGACCCGTTGAAGGCATGTTGATCCCCTTGTTCTGTCTCTCTAACTCGATAACCCTATGGATGACCTCACAAACTCTTTGTTGTTGAACCTCCACACTAGTAGCACCCATTGTGGATTGTAGGACATCTAACCAACCCACATGATAGGTGTGACTTGTGTATAGGTCGGTCAGAGTCTCTGTTTGTAATTCGTACTCCCAGTTCTCATTTAAGAACACTCCATCTAAGATTGAGGTGGTAGGGGTGTCCTTTGAGCTAGATGCAATGTTGCTTTCTAGGGTTTGGCCCTTAGTGGTTGCTAAGTCAGGAGCACTCGATTGCTCTCTTAGCAAGGATATTGACATAGGGGCTTTTTCTTTTAACTCTCTTCGTTGCTCCAGCTTGCGTAAGCTCTCGACTTCCTTTTCCCTCGCTGCAAGGATATATCGCTCAACCTCTTGCACTTTGGCAAGGCTTCTACCATCGAGTAATATGACCTCGGAGGGAAATAACTCTGAAGAGTCAAGAGGTGCAGTGAATGAAGTATTTACGTGCACATTCTCTAAGGGTATAGGGTCTACGTTGGTCATGAATGGAGAATTTACTTCCCCACCCCCCTCATTTACATCATTAGCTCCATGTTTGGAGCGAGTGGCTCTACTAAAGGTTTCCTTCAGGCGGCTAAGCACGCTCGGTCCGGACCATGGGCCTATGGCATGCATGTCTTGGCTTGAGCTATCGGGATTAGGCATTGGGAAACCCTCCATGATGTCGTAGTCAGAGGAAGAGTCACTAGCCGCTATGTTCGGGTCTTGGTTTGCACTACCTTGGGTCCCTGCCGAGGGCCCGGAACCTAAAGTAGGTGGATATTGAGAACTCGTGTAAGTCGAAATTCTCTCTAGTTGCTCCGTCTCTAGCTCATGACCAGAGCGCAGATGCATGTGCCTTTGGCACCCTACAAGCGTCGGCGAATAACTTCGAAGGTTAACCACTTACCTTTTTTAAGCATCCGTTTTCACTCGTGTTTTTTACGTTTTTAATGTTTGATTTTTTCGATTAAAGTGTTGTGATAGCTCAAAACGAGCGTATCACTTAGAGAGTCGTTGTGTGCTTTATAGCACAATTTTTGGGCATCTGAACTTCCGTTGGTCCTCAAAAAATCGATTTTTTGCTACGTGTGAAGCTAAAATCCGTAATTTTAAAAGGCGACTGAGGCCTAGGCCTAAGCGTGAGCTTGGGCTTGGGTCTCGGAGATATTCCCGGTCCCGGTCCTACCTTTTTTAAAAAAAAATTAATTTGTTTTTTTAAATTTTTTATGATTTTTTTTTAAAAAATTTTAAAAAAAAGGATAAGATCGCCGCGGCCTGCGCAAGAGCACACACACACTTTATCTACCTACTTCTAACTAATACACCTACTGTTACACACTAACACACTCTATTAACTCTCACAGATCTACTTCCTACTTACTGTACACAGAAAACTAACAACCTTAGTACACAGAGAATAAACACAGTACCTTTGAAAAGTCCATTAACAAAGAAAAGCACACACACACTCTATCTACCTACTTCTAACTAATACACCTACTGTTACACACTAACACACTCTATTAACTCTCACAGATCTACTTCCTACTTACTGTACACAAAAAACTAACGACCTTAGTACACAGAGAATAAACACAGTACCTTTAAAAACTCCATTAACAAAGAAAACTAACAACCTTAATACACAGAGAATAAACACAGTACCTTTGAAAACTCCATTAACAAAATAAACACATAGTATAACACCAAATCCCTCTTCTCAACACACACGCACTCCTTCCCTACCTTTCCTACAATTGAAATTGCACCACAAAAGAAGCACAAAGTGCCATTCAAGCTTAGTGTATGGCATTCCCCGGCAACGGTGCCAAAATTGTGCGCATATGTCACACGTGGCAATGCAAGGAACTTGCCGATACACCGTGTGCAAGCCACAAATGGCTCCAAGCACACAACAAGCCTAAACTAGTAAGCTCAAAGAAGGCGATGGTGTGTCACTCACCGCTCTACACTTGCTTCGTGGAGGATTCCTCGCCGCGAAGAAGAAGGAGCCGCCGCTTTGCTGCGCTCAACCGCTTCCCCCCCCCCGTGCCGTCGTCGCAATGCTCGATCTCACTCTCTCTCTCTCTCTCTCTCTCTCTCTCTCTCTCTCTCTCTCTCTCTCACGCATACACACACACACACAAGGAGATGAAGAAGAAGAAGATGGAGATGGAGCAAGAGCACTCTTCTATTACACAAATGAGAGAATGAGTGAATTTTAGGTTTAGTTGATTTTTATATGAGCTCGCCCCATTCACACTTGGACGCCCATGCTTAGCCAACCAATCCCTTGAATGTTCCAGTTAGAGTGCGCCTCTGATCGGCGATCACTCTTACCCTTTTCCTATTGGACCGACAATCCCGGTACCTGACTCTACCAAATAAATAATACAATATCCACCGTAAGTTACAACGTCTGTCGTAGGTGATAGGGTGTCCATGAGCTGTGAGGGTTAATACCTCCTGAGAGCCTATCCCTGACATAGTGGTAATGCACCTCAATATGCTTTGTGCGAGCATAAAAAATTGGGTTTTTCGCGACTGTCAATGCACTCTGGCTATCAGTGTAGATAGTGTTGGCAATGTCGTGTACAACACCCAAATCAGTCATAAGGCGTCTGAGCCATACACACTCAACCGTAGCTGTGAAAACTTCCATGTACTCAATCTCACAACTAGAAGTGGCCACAATAGGTTGCTTCTTGCTCAACCATGATATACATGGACTACCAAGCATGAAATAGAAACCACTTTTGGACACTCGTTTGTCAAAACAACCAGCCCAACTGAGTCCAAAAAAGCATGTAAGTCTGGAGGCAATGATCCCCCCTTGGGATACAACAAGCCAAGATGTAAAGTGCCACTAAGGTAGTGGAAAATCCTCTTGACAGCCTGCCAATGCTTAGACCCTGGGCTATGCATAAATTTGCTGACGTGTGAGACTGCAATATGAATATCCAACCTCGTGTTGCATACATAAATGAGACAGCCAACAACAGTTTGGTAAAGAGTGACATCAGCAGGATCACCAACATCATGTAGACTCAATTTCAAACTTGTTTCCAGGATCACCTTCTTCTGTATAACACTCCTTAGAAAGGACTCTGGCACGTATGTCTTGTCTTTTGCTTTTTCCTCCCTCCAATTTCCCCGCTTACCTACGTCTCCCTGCCTTGGTCTGCGCATCGCCTCTGCCATAGCGTCCCCCTACCCTGTATTGCGAGCCTCTGCCATCACTCCTTTCTTATTTATGCTCTTGACTCCCTTAACTCTGCAAACTTTGCATCAGGCAGCACGTGTACCTGCTTTACTTCCCCTGGCTTTATTTCAAACACCACCTTGTTTTAAGCCTTCATTTTTACAACATGGCTGTACGTGTCAAGCAGCGAAGTACTCTGCCTTAAGTTCTTTGTGAGATTTCGGCTCATGGGAGGCGTCATCATGGGCCACCAGCTGAAGCATTTGCTCGCAGCCTCAGGCTTCTACTCGGCTTGCTGCAGTTAAGGGAAGTGTCTTCACGAGCTGCCAGCTAAAGCAGTCATTCGTTGCCTGATTCTTCTACTCATATTCTCAGTACGGTGTCACCTACTCTCCTTCACGGGCTAGCATTTGCGGCTGCTCACACTCAACGGCAGCACTTAGTCCATTTTGCTGGCCTGCATCACTAGCATGCTGAAGCCACGCTGCAAGTTCCACTTGACCTGCGCCACCAACATGCTGAAGTCGCGCTGCAAGTTCCACTTCACCTGTTGAAGCTTCACAAGATCCCTTAATCGTCCGCTGCAGCTGCTATTCTTCACACGTTGAACCTGCTCTAACTTCACACGCTGCATCTGCTCTAGTTTTGCTTGCTGGACCTGCTAAACTTAGCACAGTGCACCTGCTCATACCCCACACAATGCACCTGCTTAAACTCCGTTCAAACTAAGTCACCTACACTACTTCGCGGGTCGGCATCATTCGCATGCTGTATTTCTACATTGTGGGCTACAATCACCTGTTGTAATTTTGACGTCACCTGTAGTAGCTTCACCTGTTCAACTTGGAAGCCACTACTTCGTGGGCCAGCATCATTGGCATGCTCTAATTCTACATCATGGGCTGGCATCACCTGCTGTAGTTTTACAAATTTTGACTTCACCTGTAGTAGCTTCGCCTGTTCAACTTCGAAGCCGCCCAACTCCGCAGGCAAAATGTACTCATGCTTCGTCCAAGGCTCTTGACTACATCCTTCAACAACATCCATTCTTACTTTCTCTGAAGCTCGAGCCTAAGGAGGCAGTGTAGTAGGCGTATAGCCCTTGCAAGGGCCTACCATAGCTCACGGGTACTTGCATCCCTTGCACCAGACCTACAGCCATTACTCGCTCATGGTTGACTAAAGCCCGGAGGAGGTTTTCTATTACCATATGCAATTACCATGTCTTCGGCTACGGTTTTCGGTAAACTTTCACAACCTTGAAGCCTACCCACAGCCTCCTAATTTCTCTTTAGCTTTTCTCTTGCCGCAAACGGTAGTTAGCCCTCAATTAACACTTTGTATGCTTCTACATACTCCACACTTTTTTACCTTTTTTCGCCATTTGTAATGTCTTAAGCTTGTGTCAGCCTTCCACTAAGCAATGGAATCTTCATCCACCCCTGCCCTCCATAGTAATCCCACACCCTCCTTTGGAACCCCCTCTTTTCTCTCACCATCTAGTTCGACAATCATTATTTCCTCCAACGGCTCCGGTTTTTACACCGTCGCTCCCCCCTCTCCTAATACCTCTTTTTCATCGGTATCCTCTCCTTCAACTTTTTCTACCACCCTTCCCGGTTTCATCTCGGCCTCCGCTCTCACTAACCCTTTTGCATTTGTCGCACAATCGAGCACGACTACTCCCGCTTCCTCCTCTAAGAAAGCCCTCTTTAGCACGGAAGAACTTCAAGGGCTCACGACAAACCTCCCAGTAGAGGAATTTGATTTCTCCTCTCCATCCTCGAAGGGTGCCAAAAGCTATGGTGCGACCGTCGGCCTTACGTCTCAAAGGGGAGTGCTCCCCAATCCCCCCCTCATTGCTCCTTTCTCTTTCGGCGCTTTCTCGTCCTCGTTTGCCACTTCCCCCTCCCCTTTTTTCTCTTACACGGCTTCCCTCAATCCTATCTCCTCTACTTCCCCCCTCCCCACCATTCCTACCATCACCAAATCCCGTTTGACAAAATTGTGTCAGGATCCTTGCATGAATTCAAAGCTATTAATCTCAAACTTTCTAAAGCAAAATCTCATTTCCTACACCTCCAAAACCTTTGTACTAGCATTAAAGTCCCCAATAGCCTACACATGAAGCCACCACGCCTTGTTTTGGAAGATTCTAGTGCTCAAGCCCTTCTCAATGCCAAGTTTGTTAACCTTAACATACAATACCAACTTGATTGTTCCGATGTTTATATACAAGCCCAAACTCTCCTAGTAGAAAACCTCCAAAAGCTTTTTGACTTCTTCCATGAAGTTGTAGAAGAACGCTTAGAAGCTCTTGTTAAAAAGCTTTCACCCTTATCCTTCCCTAGAATTCAACCCGAAGCATGGGCCAATCAACTTGTTATGTGGAAATATTCTTCTCTTTTGGAGCTAGACTCCTTTATTCAAAACTCCATTCTACAAGCACATTTAGCCACTTCCATTGAATCAGTGGCTCACAATGCATGAAAAAGATCCCAAGAGACCCTCTTTGCTGAAGCAATGGCATTACCAAAAGAAGACACCGTGAGTGAGCTCGTTCAACATGAGGTCATTACTCAAATGAGCAAGCTCCTCTCCCAAAAAACTCCTTTACAATTTGGTAAAAACCCTTCCTCTAAAAAATCTTTTGCTTCCACTCCCTCACAGCCTTTGTCTCCCCTTGCCAAACATAAAGTTCCCTTTGGGAAATACACCCACCAACCATTCAAAAAACCTTATAATGCTTCCTTCTCTCCCTCCGCCATCTTGCTTGAAAAAACCCCCTCCTCTTCAGGCCTTCTTTCCCCACCCATCCCTCATTCGCTTAAATCTCCTAAGTACCCCCTTAATGCCCCGCCATGTTCTAGCCACCCCTCTCCTACTCTTTTACCTCTTCCCTCTAAATCTCCCCATCCCTCATCCAACCTTCCTAAAAACCCTAGATATTCAAAAAACTTGCAATGGAGGAGGAAGTAGCCGTTGAGCATCCTACTTCATGGGTCCATCTGCTCTTCTTCAAACCTCCCCTTTTTCCTCTTTTTTGGACCCCTCCTCCCTTTTCACCAACTTACTTCTCCACTACACCGCACTCCACTCCTTCCCCTTATGGTGTTTCTAAAAAACAATTCAAGTATTGGCTTCCTCTTAGTAACCCTTCTCTTTTTAAGGTGTTAATTCTAGGAAATCAATCAATTTATGAGTTAGAAAACAAGGTCACTAACCTAGCTTGCCACAACCTCTCAAATCGTATGCTTTCCCATTATGAAAAGAAGCTGCTTGGTTTAGGCCTTAAATATATTCCTCCCCCCTCCCCTCCTACTCTCTCTCCTCTCTAAAACACTCTTTTTCTAATTTGGAAAGAAGCTACCAACTTAAGCTCTTTTTTTAGGAGGTCTCCCCACCATCAAATCCCTTCTCCCTCCCCAATGCCTCTTGGTACCCACCATCTCCTTCTCTTAGTCTCAAAAATATTTTCTTATCACTCTCTTCACAACTTTGTACTAGTTGGAAAACCTCTTTCTCTTCTTCTCACTTCTCACCCCCTTCCTTTCTTAAGAAAGCCCTTTTTTCCTTAAAAAATGATCCTTCCATTATCATCAAACCAGCAGACAAAAATTTAGGACCTGTCATTGTATCCAAATCCTAGTATATAGAGGAAGCTTCTAAACATCTCCTAGATTCCTCTACCTACACCCCCATGGCTTCAGCTCCCCTCTCCTTTGTCTCCTCCCTTCTCTCATCAATTATTACCAATTGCACTCTTCTTTCTTCTAAAGAGCAGGCCTTCATCCTTAAGCCTCTTACTTCTGAATCCCCACCCTTGCCCCTTTTTTCTACTTCCTAAAATACACAAACCCTCTTTAGTTGGACGCCCCATTTGCTCTTACAGAGGATATATTCTGGGACATGCCTCTATATGGATCCACTTCCAACTTCTCCCTATCATTCTCACAAAGAAACAACACCTTAAGGACTCTTTTTCACTCATCAAGGATATCTTCTCTCTTGTCCTTCGTTCTAATGTCCTTCTGTTCACGTTTGATGTTGAATCATTATATCCGAGCATCCCCATACAACAAGGTTTGCTTGCCCTCTCTGACTCTATCCAACACCACTTTTCCTTACCCAAAAGGAACCTCATCCTCTCTTTGGCCTCTCTTGTTCTTAACCACCATTACGTTTCCTTCCAAGGAAACTGTTGGCGACAAATCAAAGGCACTGCCATGGGGTCTAATTTTGCTGTCGTTTATGCCTGCCTATTTCTTTGTCACTTAGAGGATAGCATCAATCTTCCCTCCCATCCCTCTCTCCTCTATTTCAAAAGATACATCGACGATGCCTTTGGCATTTGGCAAGGCTCCTTTCTTGCTCTTGAAAAAATCCTAAAGCTTTACGGGTCACCACTCCAAAACCATATCAAAATTTCTCCAGTCATCTCTTCAATAGAAGCTTCCATCCTTGACATTCAGTTCTTCAAAGGACCCTCCTTTTCTCATTCAAGGACTCTTGATTCTCACTGCTTTCAAAAAAGCCTTAAATCTTACAACTACATTTTCTGGCAATCTTGGCACCCCACCCACCAGAAAGTCGCTTTTATGATCTCGGAACTGGAACGATATGTCATTAGAGAGAGCTCCTTAGATGGGTTCCTTACCATTTGTGCCCATTTTTTCCATAGACTTAGAGCAAGGGGATACCCACAAGATCTTATCCATAATTGTTTCTCCCTTATTTCCTACAATAACAGACACTCTCTCCTTATGAAGAAACCCACATCAAAGGACCCCCCTTTGTAGTAAAAATTCCCTTTTCACCATTCACACGCAACCTTAATCTCTCTCGTACCTTGATCAAGCCTCTCACCCTTCAGCTTAGCACCATGCCAGAACTATTCCACCTCCCCAAACCCCTTATTTGTTGGTGCAATGCGCCCAATATCGGGAAAATGCTTACCTCCAATTATCACACCCCTCCTAGCTAAAATGTCTTCCCTCCTCCCCCCCCCCCCCCCCAAATCCAATTTTTGTGACAATACCAATTTTTTGCATCCTGTCCCTTTTGTGCCTCTCTATAAATTGATTCTTCCAAAGCCTCTCTTATCTTGATGTTACCCCCCCTAATGGTGCACATCGTACCAAAAATTTCCATTATTTACTTCTCCGTACCAAAAGATACCTGCATTTATTTTTATGTGCCAATGCTTGTATCCTCCTCTTAATCCTCACCTTTTGTACCCACCTTGGGTTTGAAACCCCCAACCCCTATTTATAAGCCCCCAATCCTTGTACAAAAATTAATACTACTGATGAGCTTTAAATAGCGAAACGTGTTTAGTGTTAATTTGTTGTCGTTTTTTCCTCCCGTCCCATTTTCTTATCTCTTATCACCATTTTTTCCTTTTTCTGGTAAGATTCGCTCGCTTTAAGTTCATATAGTACAACAAGGATTTTATTTGACTTGGCAACCTCCATTAACCTGCATGAATTTTCAACCATGCATGATTGTCAAATTTTTTATTGTACATGCATATCAATTAGCCACTTGATGTATGATTGAAATCTGCAAACTTTATTTTATATGATGACGCCTATTCTCCAGATGGAGGAAGAGCTGAAAGAGTTGGATCTCGTGTTCGACTTTGTGAATGATCGTATCCAAGGGGTAGTTCCCAGTGACAAGCCAATTATCACAGACAATATTGTTTTCCTAGATGGAAATCCAAAAAGGTAGAGGTTATCTAAAACAGAGTTTCAAAGGGCAAAGTGCCAGAAACTTTGCTTCAATTGTTTGGGACCACATCAGTGACGACCTTATCCATAGGAAAGGTATAATGGTGATTCAAGTAAGGTGTTAGCCAAGTTAAACTTAATTGTGTACCTTTTAAATCTTGCACATTTGATAGCTAAGTTTCACGTGCTAGATCTTGAGTATCTCTTTCAATATTGGGCAATCCCATGATTCTCAATAAGCTACATGATTTGGTGTCAAGTGATAGAGAAGGAGAGATCTTGAGCTCTTGCAAGCAAGCATGCGTGCGTGCGCACATTCATCCGCGCACGCACACACACACAGACACACACACACACACAAAAATATGGAGACAAAATATTGTACTTATTGACCACCACATGTGTTCTGACCCTGATTGTTGTTTTGCTATTGTGCTTAGTTGTTGCCTCTTCCTCATCCTGGTCCACGACCTGTACCACGTCCTCTTCCTCTTCCTCCGTTGTTGAAAATGACATGTTCAAAATTGTTTCTACCCTGCGTAGAGGAGTCTTCCTCAAGTTCCTTCTCTTCCACAATCAATAAGGACACCAAATATGTAAATGAGGGAATGTTCTCTCAAAGATGGATGCCAATTTTAAACTGTTTTCACTAAGGACCCGAACCTCGTAGGCAGACTTTTACTTTATCATAATCATCAATTGTAACACCAATAGATGCAAGTGACTCACATATGTTCTTTATCTTCAGCATAGTCATTGATGAACATGTTTTCCTTCTGAACAGTATTCAGCTCAATCTTCAACAGCATCTTCCTTGCCTTTGTGTTGGTCACATCCAATGATAGCAAAGTGTTCCAAGTCTCCTTAGGAGATTGAGCATCTTGGATATGCCCAGTCTTAGTATCTTGTACACTGACAAAAAAACAATACATGACCTTTCAAGCTCCCTGGTTCCAATCTTTAAATGTCATTATTTGCGCAACACTCGCATTTTCCACTGGCAATGGTGGTGTTGTCTCATGCTCTCCATCTGTGTAATCCCAATAAGCTTTGCCCATAAGGAAATTGATCATTATGAACTTCCAAGAATGGAAGTTGTTCAAGTCCAACTTCTCACTGACAACCTGGTTAAGCCCGTCAGTGTTGGACGACATGCTTCCAACCCTTCACACAGTTTTTCAGCAGTCTGCTAAAAATAGTCGGTCACCACCTGTAACCACAATCTGTGTACATACACCTACCTCACTGTACTAAACAATATCTATGCACATTGTAGCCAAACCACAACTTTATGCACCACCTATATACAAATCTGTAGAATCTCAAACCTTAGCATTTTTGCATGCGAACACACTCTAACTCTACAACAGGGATCGAAACGCATCCAAAACAAAAATTCGGTTGTACAATCTCAATCCAAAATGTATAGGACCCTGAGACGCACACTTTGAAAGAAGAATCACCGAAATTGGAGATCATTGTCTCCTGGGAATACCAAAGCTTCTTCCTAGGCTGCTCCTGCTTGCTTCTCTAAGATCCTTAGACACAACTAGGCTTTGATACCATGTCAAGAGATAGATAAGGAGAGAGCTTGAGCTCTTGCAAGCGCACAAACACACACACACACACACACACACAAAACTAGGCTCTGATACCATGTCAAGAGATAGAGAAGGAGAGAGCTTGAGCTCTTGCAAGCGTGCGCGTGCACACACACACACACACACACACACACACACACACACACACACACACACACACACACACACACACACACACACACACAGGTTGGAGAAGACAAAGGAATCTCAAGGCACACAATAGAGAGTGTGTTACTTAGTGTGCAATGAAAGGATAGATAGCCCTAGAGTGATGGGAGTATATACAATGCACGGGGGAGAAAAACCTCCTAAAGAGGGAAAAAATGCCCCAGGGGTCCTAGTGTGTTCACACACATCACTACCACATGTATATGGTAACAAATTCCCCCAAGATTGATGCGGTGAACGAGAGCTGGCACACAAGTAAATGGAAGTACCATGCCTTGAGGACATGATCAGTCCACAAAGGGGAGCAAGCCCAAAGCTTTGCGGAAAGCTTCAAGCTTCTCATGAGACAATGCCTTTGTGAAAAGATCTGCAAGGTTGTCCTATGTTGGCACATAAGCCAAGCTGGCCTCTCCTCCTGAGAGCCTATCCCTGACATAGTGGTAATGCACCTTAATGTGCTTTGTGCGAGCATAAAAGAATTGGGTTTCTCACGACTGTCAATGCACTCTGACTGTCAGTGTAGATAGTGTTGGCAGTGTCGTGTCCAACACCCAAATCATCCATAAGGCGTCTGAGCCATACACACTCAACCGTAGCTGTGAAGACTGCCCTGTACTCAGTCTCACAACTAGAAGTGGCCACAATAGGTTGCTTCTTGCTCCACCATGATATACATGGACTACCAAGCATGAAACAAAAACCACTTGTGGACACTCGCGTGTCAAAACAACCAGCCGAACTGAGTCCAAAAAAGCATGTAAGTCTGGAGGCAATGATCCCCCCTTGGGATAAAACAAGCCAAGATGTAAAGTGCCACTAAGGTAGTGGAAAATCCTCTTGACAGCCTGCCAATGCTTAGACCCTGGGCTATGCATAAATCTGCTGACGTGTGAGATTGCAATATGAATATCCAGCCTTGTGTTGCATACATAAATGAGGCAGCCAACAACAGTTTGGTAAAGAGTGACATTAGCAGGATCACCAACATCATGTAGACGCAATTTCAAACTTGTTTCCATTGGAGTGGCAATAGGTTTGCAATCCTCAAGTCCAAACTTACATAGTAATGTCTTTATATGTAACTTTTTTGACACAAGGCAATACCACCATCACACTGCTTAAACTATATACCCAAGTAATGATGCAATAGCCCCAAATCTTTCATCTTGAAAGTAGCATTCAAATCAGCCTTAAATTCAGCAATGTGTGCCTCATTGGGACCAGTAATCAACAAATCATCCACATAAAGAACAACAATGAGAAATACATCACCCTCACACTTTACATACAATGTGTTTTCTGTTGGATTATTACAAAAGCCTTGTTTGACCAAATGAGTGTCAGCTTTCTCATACCAAGCACGAGGAGATTGCTTCAACCCATACAAAGCCTTCTTACATCTGCACACTTTGTCCTCTTGTCCTTTCTTGACAAAAACACGAGGCTATGTTACATAATCTTCCTCAAATATGTCACCATTCAAGAAAGCAGTAACAATGTCTGATTGATGTACATCCCAACCAAAATGAGCTGCCAATGCACATAGAAAATGCACAGTAGTCATACGACAAGTGGGAGCAAAAGTCTCTTCATAATCTATGCCCTTTTGTTGTGCATAACCCTTTGCCAAAAAGTCAAGCCTTATGGCGATCGATCTCACCATCCGGCATGCGTTTCAACTTGTAAACCCACTTCGTACTAATGGCCTTTTTGCCAGGAGGCAAACCACATAAAGTCCATGTGTCATTTTCTATAAGTGCATCATATGTTGATTACATGGCAGCCATCCAATTTTATAAATTTTGTGCTTCATCAAAAGACAGAGGTTCCTCAAGATCATGTAAGCTAGACACAACCAAAGCATAACAATATGATGCATAAGATGCATGGCGAGATCCTGAGCAAGTACGACTAGACAAAGGTGCATCCAATTTATTGTCACACAATGTATGCACCAGCCATTTTGGCATACCTCTAGCCTGCTCATTTTCAGCCCTTTCCTCATCAAGTACATCATGTACATCTCCATCAGTAATAGGCTGATCTATAACATTTTTGGAAACCCCCATAGGTTGTACATTTGTCTCATTGGAATTTACATTCAAACTTTCACTATTGAAAAGAGGCAACAAAGTGTCGTAAATGTCCTATGAGCTTACAATACTATCTCTAGTACATGACAGTAAGGGCTGAACAGAACACTACATCCCGTGAAACCAGAATACACTTTGTTTGCGGATGATACAACCTGTAACCTTTGCTTTCAGCACTACAACCAACAAAAATATATTTGACAGCCTTATCATCCAATTTTCTGCACTGTGTTGTGGCACCAAACCATATGCCAAACAGCCAAAAACACGCATGTGCTCAATAGAACGCTTTCTATCATGCCATGCTTCATATGGAGTAATAGATTGCAAAGCTTTTTTAGGACACTTGTTAAGTACATAAGTGGCACACATGATGGCCTCAAGCCAAAAAGAATGCGACAAAGCTTGACTGTTGACCATACATCGTGCCATTTCCGTAAGCGACCTGTTTTTCCTCTCAGCAACACCATTTTGCATGACAACAAGATTGTAAGTACACTCTGCACTAAAAGCCCATTCTGCATCAACATCACAGTCTCCTTTTACAAAAGACTCAACAATGGCTGCATTTGTGTGGAACCAGCATTTGTAGTGGAACCATCCTCTTTCTTCTTAGCCTCTTTGGCCTTCAACTTAGGACACTGCTTGATCAAGTGATCAATAGATTTACAATGATGGCAACACATCTTCTTTTTTCCCTTATCACCAGAATTGCTAGACGAAGTGCTTCCAGCAGAAGCAATAGAAACAGAAGTTTTGCCACTCACAGCAGAACCATAAGAAGTGGCTACATTGCTATTACCACCCTTTCTCTGAGAAGCAATAAAAGCCTGTTCAACTGCACGATGTCTAGTGCTGCATTTTTTGAAAAGTGACTCTTGTAATAGCAATGTGCATAATGCATCAAACTTGACAACTTCAGGATTTCCTTGGGCCATAAGCCTCCAAGTACTAGCAAAAGTCTGGTAAGAATCTAGTAAGGCATCAAGAACAATCTGCACAAGGGAATTGTCTGAAATGACTTCACCTGCAGAAATAAGTTTCTCATTGATATCCTTGACACCAACAAGGAAAGTATCCATATCATCTTCCTCATGCATAATCTTTGATTCCAGCTCTTTACGTAACAAAGCAATTTTAGCCTCATTGCGGCTTGCATAAAGACCTGCTAGAATATCCCAAGCCTGTTTTGCAGATTTTGCTGAACGAATGTGAGGAGTAATGGTGCGCTTCATAGACAACACAATTAACACATGATCTTGCACATCCTTTACATCCCAACGAGCTTGTTCTACCATAGGCAAAACAACTCTAATAGCAACAATCCTTGCAGCAAGACCTGCAACATCCTCAACATCGCCTACATCCACAGAACCAGGACGTACATCAATGTATTGCACAATATTCTAAACACCATTTGACACAAGAACATGTTGCATCATCTAATCCCACATCGCGTAATTGTCCCCATCCAATCTGTCCTCAGCAGCAAACATCTTGAACACATCTTGTTGTTGTCAGCCATGGTAAATGCTGCACCTAATGTGAAAACTGTCCCAAAGGAGGATAAATGAAGCGAGAACAACACGTGCTATATAGCACAAACCAAAGAATACTATAAGAGACCTGTTATGCAAAAATGGACATTGATAAAAATTTTGCACAAAATGACAAAATAGCATGTGCAGCACTGCCTGTAGTGGAAACGGAGGCCGAAATGAGCCCGAATCAGAAATCTGAGCAGACTAAGCTCTATGAGCTTACCCAAAAAAATTATCGACCTGCGAACACTCGTGAAAGCTCACTAGAATCAGAGAAAATGAGCAGGCATGTGCTGAAGCTGTTGGCGACTAAGCTCGGGAGGATGCAACCTCCTATGATACCAATTGTTGGAATTAGGGTTGCACGAAAACACACACAGCTTGGAGAAGACGAAGGAAGCTCAAGACACACAATAGAGAGTGTGTTACTTAGTGTGCAATGAAAAGATAGATAGCCCTAGAGTGATGGGCGTATATACAATGCACTGGGGAAAAAACCTCCTAAAGACGGAAAAAATGCCCCGGCGGTCCTAGTGTGTTCACACACATCACTACCACATGTATATGGTAACAACAAAAGACTATACTTCTTCTTCTTCACTAACTCAAGATAAGAGGTCTACCAAAAACATAAGGGAAAAATACAACATAAAAGGGGAACTAGTACATAAAAGGGGAACTAGTACAACGGTTTAGTATGAACCGCTAGTGAGTGAGGTGAATAGACACGTGTGCCATCACTTTGATAGGTAGATCAACTCGGTGTAGTACAATTGTAGTATCACTGGCAAAGATATGCATATCCACCAAGGTGCACCAATGATGATGACTGTCGGTGGTAGTCATCCTATATTCGTACATGTTGAGCTTGACATCTCAACATTCGGCAAGGCCGATTCTTTATGAAACCTTAACAAGGTTGTTTTTTTTTTTGCATTGACATCTGTATGTTAGCAGAAGAAACTGTTAGCTATAAGCATGACCTTCATCCTATCTTATCTTTTTCTTGTATTAATGTGAAGTAATGCTTCAATTTAGGGCATATTGCATAGAAGTTTCCAAAGTTTTGATTATGTTGGTAGCATACAAAGTTGGGGAAACTTTGTGACATGTCTCAATGTTTTTTCCCTAGAGGTTGGAATGAGCCAAGCCACGAGCGCATGCAGGGTACAACCAACAACTCTAAATTTTTTAGGATACGTGGCTACAAGCCAGATTCAAGCGAAGGCAACTGCCCTAAGAGGGGTGAAAAGGTTAGACAATTCCAAGTTCTACTTGTTTTTCTTTCTTTAATTTTTCATTTGGAAATGATTTCTTTGTTGTGCAAAGAAAAGTGCTTTGATAGACTTAGCACAAAGCAAGGCTTCTTATTTGTGCCATAGTACTATCCATTTACTCACGGTCAAGGATAATGGCACACAAGTTTAGCAAATTGGCAACAACAGGATATAAGAACACAATTATGTTTGGAAGTAACGAACTGTGATGTATCTATGCCAATACAATCATGCAAGGCACGTATGACATCGACTCAAACTGTTGAGACCGTTATTAAAGCCAAGGGCTTATGTTAGCAGCAAGCTAACTCGGATACCATTTTTTGGAGCTTTCATTGTAAAAACACTTATTATTTTGATGAATCAAGAATATTGTAACTCCTACTTTCTAGATGAACATTGTAATTGATGAGCCAGGGCTACAAGATTCCAAATTGTATCAATCTGTCTTTAGTTAGAGCTCCTAGATTATTAGGTTTGAACACCAAAAACCTTGGCTAAGGTATAAAAGTCAAATTTTGTAAGTTTTTCATAAGTTTTGGATAATAGAAACACAGCATGAGCTAACGGCGCTCACTTCTCTCCTTCTCGCGCTTCCTACTCCCTCCCCGGTTGTCACATTGTAGTCGCGTCTATTGCGTTGCAACCACACGTAAGAGCTGTATGCATTGATGTAAGCATTTCATGATATTTCGTAGATTTTGGCGTTGCCGACCTAGAAACACAGCATGAGCTAACAATGCTCACTTCTCTCCTTCTCGTGCTTCCTACTCCCTCCCCGGTTGTCAGATTGCAGTCGCATCTGTTGCGTTGCAACCACATGTAAGAGCTGTATGCATTGACGTAAGCATTTCATGATATTTCATAGATTTTGGTGTTGCCGACCTACGGCCTAACCTCATCATAAGTAGGAGCTTTAAAATCAAAAACTAAGTATAGACGAGGTATTGGGGCATCATTGCTAGGCATTTAGATGCATTCTGAGTCGAAAACGACTAGGTCAAAAACTCACTGCTGTTAATAATTGTGATTTTTGCACTCGACCTAAAGTGAGATTTGAGACCATAAGCATATGTGCTTAGATCTTATAAACATGTCCTAGAAGCTTCGTAACGTTTGGATGTTGTTTGATGCTGTAACGTATGTGATTTGTTTGCCGATGAGCGATTAGCTTTTGGTGATTTCAATCATTTGAGTGTAGCTTGAGTTAATTGCGAGTTGTTTGTTGTTTTCCAAAAGATTGACAACCTCTTGTAGCCTCTATGCACTAGTCGAGTCAGCTTCGTCCCATGGATTGACAATTATAGTCGTGGTTCTCGCTATGTCTGCAATAAGATAGGAGTGAGGTTAGACACCCGTCCCACATTTGGCGCTGCTACTAGGGATCGAAGAGACCTAAACTTGGGAAAAACACGAGCGTCTTGTGAAGTAATCGTTTAACTTCCTCTAAGATCTCCTAGCGTCAAAACTTTCTTTTTAAAACCGCATAGCTTAGGATTGTCGTCTTTTGTTGTGTAAAGGTAGCTTGGAAGTACGTCGTACTTGCTAAGTACCTTTAGGATTGTAGGATTGTGAAATTAGATTAGAATTTTGAGAATGTTTGATGGATGAGACAAGTCTTAAGATCAAGGTTCAGAAAACCATAAAAAACAAGAAAACGAGTGTTTATGGACACTTTCCACAACCCCATTGCAGTAGAACTTAGGAGTAGGGTAAGTAGAATCCGCAGTGGAATCTCAAACATTGCTCTCTCCAAAAGAATCAATTGTGATTTATGATGTGAAGTTGCAAAATTTCAGGTCTACGGCTAGAAATATCACCAAAATATTGTCAACCACTCAATCCGACTGGAGAGTATACTTTAAAGGTTGTATGAACCAGTGGGTAAGCTCAAGGACACATTGAGGTAAAAATTTCAAGAGTTTGCAAAAACTCAGACTATTTACTTTTTCTTGACATTTTAGGCCAAATTAAGTTTTGACACGACTCAGAGGCTTAAAATAGCTCATGAAAAGAGTGTCCAGTGAAAAAGTTCCAAAAAGTGTTCATTTTAGGCTTAAAGTAAATAATCATGATTATTTACTTTCAGCTCAAAAGTGACCAAGGTTGATAGCAGAGACCCTCTGCATGTGTACAAACAACTTTTATAAAGGCCCATAGAATTTCGGTCACCAAATTGACCAAAAACTAGGTAAAAACTGAATTCTATACTAACTTTTGAGAACTTGAGTGTAAATTGAGAAAATTTTATTCAAACTCAATGAAACTTGATTCATATGCTTATATTGATGTGAAGAACAAGTGCACATGCTCAATTGACCAAAAAGATACAAAAATTTGACAGATGTAAATAATCGTGATTATTTACTTTTGTCCTAATTTTCAACTTTTTTGACCAAGTCAGCATACCACTAGCTTTACCATGTTGTTTTAAGCACACAAACCAAATTTGGTAAGATTTGGATCATTGGATTGAAAATTGTGGCCAAATTTGCAAAGTCAATCTGCGGACACAAAATTTGATGACCATTTGAACAATAATTGTCCAAACTTGATGAAACTTGGCTAGGGACCTTAAGTTAAGCTGCTTAACAGATCTGTATCAAGATTGTTGCAAAAAAGTGCACAAAAATAGTAAGAGTAAATAATCGTGATTATTTACATCGGCTACAAAATTTGATATTCTTACACATTTGAGTATACCACAAGGTCAAGCATATCAAGTAGATCACACAAATCAATTTTGGTGAAATTTGGATCACAAATTTAAGACTTAAGCCAAATTTTTGAAAACCGAGATTGCGGACACAAAACAGTTGATAACTTAAACAAATTAAGTTTAAACTTAATGAAACTTGTCCAAAGACCTTAACAAGTTGCATACTTGGCAAATCCAGCCAAAAAGTGTAAAAATTTGAGAAAAGTAAATAATCACAATTATTTACTACTGATACACAGAGACACCATTTTTGACTTTTGAACTTGTACAGTGGTAGACCAACATAATACAAGGCCACCGAGCAATTTTGGGTTCAATCGGATCCAAATTAGTACATGTTTACTCAGTTTCCAAGTCGTAGATTAGTCCTTTGGCTTTTTGCAAAAGTAGAATCTGAAAGTCTCAATTGTTGACTCACTTAGCTCAATTTAGAGTGATACACATAGACTAGTCACAATAGTTGGCAAAGATTGTACAGTCTTTGTGAAAGAATAGCTAACTTGATTAAAAATGTTACAGGAATCAGGTGGCACACAAGGAATTGAAAGCTTGGAAGAAATTGACAACAAGTCAATCCAAAGGTAAGTACTCTATCCAGGGCTTCACAAGTCTATATAAACCTTAGATCTGGTCGTATACTAGAAAATCAGCGCATATTTGGAGAGACCGCTAGCAGAGTATCCACCAAAGAAAGTGTTAATCAAAGAGATCACTTGGACACTATCTTTGAAGAAGTCTCAGACACTTTTTCAGAATCAACATCTGAAATGTCTTTCTATTCGACTCATTCAAAAACCGAAAGGACAGTGCGTTATAAGCATATACTCTCTTTTTATAAGATTATCTCCATGGAGCTCGGGTTTACCTAGATCCTAATGAGGAATATGCTATTCGCATTGATGACCATGACATAGAGTTTGAAGAGGAAATCAAGGCAAACAAACAAGGAAAAACGTACATGGATAGAAATGGAGCTCAGTATTTACAAGTTAAAAACCTTGACGTGATAGACAAATGGGGATTAGAGGTAAATACCATAATTCCAAATATGGCAGCAAAAGAAGGACCACCGACTTTAGAATTTGAAGGATACGATAAAGTTGATTTGAAGCCTTTGAAACGGCTTAGTACAGATAATCCTAGGATCAGAGTCTATTGTTAGGAGGATAGAAACGTCAAAGGTCTCCTATGGACTTCTCATGCCAAATCAGGACAACTAACGTCCATGAAGATCATTTACATCTTCAAAATCAAAGACAAGGGTTCAACAGATCTACCAACCTACCTATCAGGGATTGTTATAATAATAACTTTGTTATGATGACTCCTGAGGAGGTGGAATAAACCAAATATCAAGGGTACTCCATAAGGGATTGGATAGTGGGCCAAGGGACCAGAAACTATTCCAAGAGGAAGAACTCCACGAGAGATCTTTTGAAAGTAATGTAAAAAAACCAAAAACCACCTCATCACGAAGAAAATCGAGCGACACTAAAGCCAATCCAGGACTACATGAGTCACTATTTCTAATAGACTGGTTTGAAGGACTCGAAACAAGACCACCACTGCAAGGAGATCGGGAGTTGAACCAAATAGACGTGTTAGGCCAACTAATTTTCAGAAATGGGTCAGAAAATACAGTGGATCAGGGGATCCATATGACCACTTAGCAAGCTTTAAACAAGTGCTAAGAGCAAAATGCATATTTGATTTTCATACTCAATTCGAGGGATTTGGAATGACATTAGAAGGAAAAGCACTCACATGGTTCCAAAACATTCCACCAAGGTCAATCATGGACTTGAATACATTAGCTCAAGGATTTGTAGCTGCTTGTTTCAAAACGGGGATCAAACACAATACGGTAGCTCAAGTCTATAGCTTCAAACAGAAATAAGGTGAGTCTGTTAGGGATTGTGCAACTAGAAGGAAACAATACATTGCAAGATGCCTAGAGCTAGAGATACTTGCAGAAGAAATACTGGTATCATTGTTTCTAGAGGGACTGCTAAACAAAGAATTTCATGCTATACTGTATAGCAAGAAGCATACGACCCTAGAAGAGTGTGTGTCAGATGCTATTGACTTAGGAAACAATTGTGATATTTTCAATGAAGAAGATGTCCTTAAGGATAACCAAAGCAAGAAAATATCATCCACCAAACCAGCATACGTGGAAATGGCTATTGCAGCACCGCTTTCAGCCATAGAAGACATGCTCAAAAGGATGAATGACATGATGAATAGCATGCAAAAAGCACCTATGAGGGAACCAGGGCAAGGGATACCTCAACAGGGACAACCAATTAGGCCGCAAAAATGGTGTGCAATCGAGGGTAAATGGACCAACCATGAGACCAATGAGTGCTATTACTGACCAAAGTATGACGATAATGTTTAATATGTGACTATGAGGCCACAAGGACAATCCATGTACAAATATCAGCCTAATATGGCCCCCGCTCAAAGACCACCGATGCGTATGGAAAGACCTCAACCCCTGTTGGGTCAACAACCTCCATGTCCAGGACATAATGCAATGCTTGTAAAGTACATGCATCTAGAGGGAGTCATAGATGAGCATGCACTAGTGCCTGTTACACCCTATATTGAGCCTAGTCCATCTATAGTAATGGTAGAAGGAGATTGGTATAATTCACATCCACCACCAATGGAAGAACCTGTGACTTATACTACACCAGAGCTTGTACCAATGTACTATGTAGCTAATCAAGGTGCTAGACCTTCGATGGTAAGACCCATAATTAAGCCAAGAACTAGGAAATGTCACATTTGCGGTGCAAATGATCATTGGAAAAATGAATGCCCAGAGCCCGACAAGAACCTTAAGCTAGTTGAAGTTTATTGCATACAATGTTGCAAAAAGGGAGGACACTTCCCTGAAGATTGTCCAAAAAATCTTTTAAACAAGGGTAAAATAGTAGTGAACGTAGTCCAAGTGATACCTAGTAGCTCATCAGGGAGTGAACCGATTGTTCCAATCAAGAATCACTAGAGCCCAGACTAAGAAAAAGAAACATAAATCCTCTGATTTGGAGAATACTAAAATTTCCTCTCAAAAGACCAAGAGAAGCAGAAACAAAAGGTATGAGATGAGGAAACAGAAACAACAGGCTGAAATTGAGGAGAAAGAAAAGAAACTATTCCAGGAAAAAGTGAAAGAAACTCGAAATGAAATCAAGGAAACCACAGTGAAATCTGGAGGATCAATTTTGATTGACAAAATTTTTGAGCCAATGAATGTAGCCTTGGAAGCTTACCAAGCAGGACTTAAAGTAGGCCAAAACATGAAAAACAAATGGAAAAACTATCCTTCTCCATACATGGAAGCAGTTAAGCTTGAAGCTTATCAAAATTTGGTAAGAATTACTCAAGAGATGTTGGAAAAACAAAAACCCAAGCTCGAGAGTATGGCAAACCCTGAGGAGCTTGTGGTAGGAACCAGTAAAGAAAAATCTGAAGTGGTAGTAAAACCCCACCTTGAAACAAAAGAGCCAGAACTTATAGTGCCGGACAACGAGGATGCCTTAGACAGAATTACATTTGTAGAAGAAGACTGGCCGGGACACTTATGGAAAAAATTTAGAGAGATTAATGATGGGAGCCTAACCCTGAAGTCAGCTCCTATAGAGGAAGTTTGGTTAGACAATCTACCTCCTGATATGGACATAGATATACAATCCTTGTATGGGAATTGTGGCTCTGAAGCTTCAAGAATGTCTAAACCATTGACTTTGAAAACTCTACCCTCTAACTTGGGAGATAACGAAGATGAATCCATAGTGTGTAAAACCACTCAGGTAAAAAGGACGGAACAGACCCTAGAAGTAGACAACATCCATTCAATCATGTCTACACCCATCCAATGCACTCTTACTTTAGGAGAACAACTAAAAATCAGACCATACTTATGGAATGATCTATAGAAAACTCTAGAAAAGGTGGGGATAACATGGCTAATTGCAAAAAAATTTGAAAAATTGAGACACAAATTGGATAATAAAGAGATTAGACCTGTTCCAATGAACAAAGTCGGAGAATACTACAAAGGGGAAGAGGGAAACACAACCCTTCCGGTGAGATATAATGATATAGAAACCATGGCAATACTGGATAGTGGGGCAGGCATAGCCATAGCCACAAAAGTGGTATGGGAATCCTGGGGACAACCAACCATTAGACAAACTCGAATGAAATTGCAATTGGCTGATGGACACATCAGAAGACCCTTAAGATTGCTTGAAAGAGTAATAGTTAATTCCTGTGGGATTGAATATCAACACACTTTTGCCATAGTGGACTTTGGAAAGAAACTCAATTATGAAATCATCTTAGGAAAACCTTCGATTCAGTCTCTTCGGCTGAAACTAAGCTTCCACCTTGGTTGAACAAAGACATACCTATTTGGATGTACAGAGCCTCAAAAAATGGGAGCTTAGAACGAGACAAATGTATTTTAGAAAGGGATTGCACAAATGAAGCCTATGTACATGAACCCTTTCCAGAGCGTTTGTTTGAGCCATTTGAGTGGACTCATATTTTAGCAACAATGGATGTATGTGTAAATACGTCTATGCCTACTCAATTTTGCAATGAGGACGGCTATGACATAATTCCCATACAAATGATTTCAACCCTTCACATTGAAGACAAAATTCAAGAATCCAAGGACTTGATGAAAGCTCAACAAGTCTTTTCAGACCTCTACTATGATGCAACAGATGAATTAGAAGAGCATTCAGCTACCTCAGATGATTCGGGGTCAGAAAAAGAACATGTGAGAGCTAAATTACTCATGAAAGGAGGGGAGGAAAAGTTTTTTGACTTTCCAAACAAGAAACCGAGAAGACGGAAGTGGTATAGAAGAAAACAAGACACGAGAAACTTGAAAGCTAGACCTATGCCATCAGTCTCCAGTAGAACACAGTTCCTGATGCAGATATATGTACATGGTTGTGTCAAGGACAAAATCACTATGGTAGATATCCTTTAAACAAAAAGCAGCAAATATTGAAAACATTAAGAAAAATGAGAAAGGAAACTCAAGCAAAACCTAAATACCAGGACAAGGATTCAACCATGACACGAGTTGAACGAAGAAATAAATATCAAGAGTTGAAAAAAGCTCTAAAGGAGATATATACAACTGAAATGGAAACCAATGAGGAGGATGGTAAAAACGTAATAAGTGCTCCATCCCATTACAAGAAATATACTCTCCAAGATAGAAAAATCATAGTCGAACAACCTGTCAAAGAATTATGAAAATAGGGCAAATCCTATGATGGACCTGAAAACGTAAAAAAGATAGATCTGGCCGAACCAGGAGAAGAGCCTAGACCAGTCTACGTTGCAAATGACCTGATAGAAGAAGAAGAAGAGCTTTTGTTAAGCCTACTAAAAGAATACCAAGATATCTTTGCTTGGTCTTATAAGGATCTCAAAGGTGTTGATTTAGAAATTTGTAAACATACCATACCGATGAGAGATGATGCGAAACCAACCAGACAAAGGCCATACACTTATAATGAGACATTTTCCAGAAAGAGCAAAGAAGAGATTGAAAAGCTAAAGGCAGCCAAATTCATTTATGAAATTGAACACACAAATTGGGTTTCTCCAATTGTGGTAGTACCCAAGAAAAATGAAAAATTATGGGTGTGTGTCAATCTCAAGGAAGTGAATATAGCTACCATTAGAGACAATTTTCCTCTTCTAATCATTGAGCATGTTTTAGAACGAGTTGCAAGAAAAGAAGCTTACAACTTTTTAGAGGGCTTTTTGGGATGTTTATGCCTTTTGGGTTAACTAATGCTCCTACCACCTTTCAAAGATTGATGAGCCATGTTTTTAAAGAATATCTTTGGAATTTCTTGGAAGTATATATGGATGATCTATGTGCACATTCATTAATCCGAGCTAATCATTTTGAACACCTCAAAAAGGTATTCAAAAAATGTAGACTTTATAGGATTTGCTTAAATCCTGAAAAGTGCACATTCATGGGTAGACAAGTAAAAATTCTTGGATATATAGTGTCTAAAAATGAAATCACTACTGATATGGATAAAATTCATGTTAAAGAGGTTCAAGCCTTCATGGGACATTGTGGATATTACATATGGTTCATTTACATGCATGCTATAATTGCAAAACCCATGTACAGCTTGATTACACACTTTGAATGGACTGACGAGTGTGAAGAATCCTTCATGAAGCTTAAGCAAGCTCTCACTTCAGCTCCAATATTGAAAGCACCAGATTGGAATAAGATATTCCACATATATGTAGATGCTTCCAATTTTCCATTGGATGTATACTAGCTCAACCAGGAGACAGGAAAATTGATTTTCCTATTTCTTATGCTAGCAGATAGTTGAATATGGCAGAGAAAAACTATACAACCACCGAAAGGGAAGGGTTAGGGATGATCTATGCTGTAAAAAAGTATAGACATTACCTATTAGTAGTGTGTTCTTTGTGGACCACCAAGCTTTATTGTACTTGGTCAACAAGCTATGCAACACAGGAAGAATAGTGAGATGGTTCATCATTCTTTTGGAATTTGATTTCACTGTAATTGTGAAAAAGGGCACCACTCATCAAAGAACTGATCATTTTTCAAGGATTGTTTCAGGAGAACCACCTAAGGGAGTAGACAATGATCTACCAGATGCATATTTGTTCTCCGTGAAAATGATACCTCAATGGTCGGAAAACATGGTATCATTGATGACCATAGCTCAAGGTGATTTGCAAATACCACTTCCTATTACAATCAGATTAATTGAGCAATCGTCTATGTATCAATTACTAGCTGGAAGGTTGTATAAAAGAAATCAAGATGGATATTGCTTTTATGCATTAATCTTGAGGAGAAAACCCAATACCTAAGTCAAGCACAATTACCATTGTAGGACATCACTTTTTAGAAGATCAAACTATGCGACGGATCTTGAGACTTAAAGTATTTTGGCCAACTATGAGGAGTGATGTTCATTCTTTTGTAAAACAATGTCCTCAATGTCAAAAACAAGCACACATACCTCATGTGACATTGTTCCAAATATCACTTGTTCCTAAGTGGACTAACTATCTAGTTACTTACTTATCAAGCCGAACATTTCCTGAGGATATGAGTAAACGCCATCAAAGAGCAATTGAAACTATAGCAAGATACTATGCTCTTATTGGAAATCAATTGTATCGGAGGGGTAAAGATCAACATCTGCGTCTTTGTGTAAATGAAGACGAATATATTCCCATTATAGAACAAGCACATGTCGGATTAGCTGGAGGTCACTTTTCTACTAAGACCACCATAAGAGCAATCATAATGGCAGGCATATGGTGGCCAACACTTTTTGCAGATGCCAAGGAATATGTTTGAAGGTGTGATGCATGTCAACGAGCTAAAATGCCTACCCGTGTAGATAACATGCCCTTAAGACCAATGATGGGGGCTAGAGCTTTCGCAATATGGGGTATAGACTTTGTTGGGCCAGTACAACAACCTGCTTATAGAACCCAAGCTCAATATATCATTGAGATATGGACTATTTGACCAAGTGGGTAGAGGTAAAGCAACTCAAAAGAATGATGCCAGAACCACAGCCGCATTCTTATATGAGTATGTGTTCACAAGATATGGACTGCCAATAGAAATTGTCAGTGATAGGGGAACTCATTTCCTCAATGAGGTAATTGAGTATCTGCTTAATGAATTTATGGTCATCCATAACAAATTGGCTTCCTATCACCCACAAGCAAATGGACAAGCTGAGCATACAACTAAAATACTTAGCTCGGTATTGACTAAAGTGGTTAGTTTAGGAAGGACAGATTGAGAAATGAATCTCCATGCCACTCTATGGGCTTATCGAGTTTCATTCAAAACAGCTTTAAATGCTACACCCTTTAACCTTGTTTATGGTCTTGATGCCATACTGTCGATAGAATTTCTATTGCCGACACTAAGGGTAGCTAAGAATGTTGAGTGGACTGGACATGAATTGTCAGAAAGGCTTGAATATTTAGGAAATCTTGATGAGCAAAGGCTAATAGTTGTAGCTCACATCTATGCACAAAAGCGGAAACAAAGATAGTTTTTTGATTCCCTAGATGGTGAACCAATGGCTAATTGGATTACTGGATGCCGTTTAAAGAAGTATAATTTTCCACTAACCAATGAATTGCTAGAAAGGATGCCTACAGCAAAGCAAAGAAACATAAAATGACAACAGGTTATTGATGAATCTCAAGAAGAATCTTGGCTTCGAGTGCTCAAAAGGAAAGCTGCTCTCAAAAATCAATAAATACCTATTCCCATCAACACTCTGGAACTAGAGGACCGATTATGGGAATTACAGAAAGATGCAGTGTCAAAGATGATGAATGGTTAGATGGAATGGACCTTCGCATCAAAGTACAGTTGAACAATCATATCACAAATGCATTGGTTGATACAAGAGCTGGAGTAAATGCAGTCAGTTATTCTACGTACAAGAAATCAACAAGTCAATCTTTGACAACAGGAATAGCGACTATTAAAGGATACAACAAGAACCCAACACCAACATTGGGAGTGATCAACTTAAATGTGATAGTACATGGATGTTCATGCCCTCATCAATTTGTATGCTTACCAGATGAACACATGCATGAGACAATGATTCTTGGAATCTCATGGATGCGGACATACAAGGTAGTACTAGATTGGGATACCAATCAGCTCAAGCTATCACCTAAAGGTAGACAACTCATTGTTCCAATTGCACTAAGCAAGGAGGAATGGAAAGGAGATTATCAATAAAGAAACCACGAAGCAATAAATCTTCTCCATCCTATCAACAAGCAAATGCTATAAGTAGCATGCAAGGAGTCAAGCAAATTTGGGTACCAAAAGCACAGCTTAAGGACAAGCCGATTCAAATTTGGGTGCCCAAAACATCATCTACAATACCAAAGATGGTTCCAAGGTTCAAAACACAAAGAAGAGCATTTTCAAGCAAGGAACCTAAAACAAAATGGATTTGGAAGAAAAAGGAACAGTTATCTTCTCCGCAAACTGTAAAATTGATAAAGCAATGGAGAGTTAAGTCTCAAAAGACTCAACCACACCATTCTGACCAAGACGAACCAAGATACCAATAGCGTATAAAAGCTCGACAATCATCATTATTGATACCAACAGCTTTGAAAAGTAGCATGCCAAAGCATCCTGATGGTAGAATCAAGAAAAGAGCAC
This sequence comes from Adiantum capillus-veneris, assembly GCF_014529385.1. Lineage (NCBI taxonomy): Eukaryota > Viridiplantae > Streptophyta > Polypodiopsida > Polypodiales > Pteridaceae > Adiantum > Adiantum capillus-veneris. The sequence continues at coordinate 24,970,885 of NC_140959.1, forward strand.
ACAAGCTACAAAATTTGCTCTTTGGAAGACAGCAAAAAGAAACCTCGACATCAGAAACCCTTGAGTTGATTACTCAAGACCCAATTCTTCCACATCATAATGGTTTGAACTGCATTAATCTTCAAAGCATGGTAGATCCAACCAAGGCTATGCATAGACACGATTGTTCAACCCGTGCACATAGTCGTCCCAGAGTACACAATCTAGGAGGGGTGGAAGGGAACTAAGTAATTAAGGGCAATGTTTGAAGAGGGAGGGAAAAGTTTGATGTTAATGTGTGATTTTTTGCAAAATTACCTAATAATGCCCTTGCAAATCATCAACAGGGAAAATTTAAATGATAACATCTCCTTGATGAGAGTAAATAGTGTATATACTATGAGAAAATAATCAAAAAATGGTCTTTTTGGTTATTTTTCATCATTTTTCTTGATATTGGGACTAAAAAATGGAGAAACCCAACAAAATACAATAAATTTGTGTTTTTCAATGGATTATCTTGATTATTGGATTTTGACTTTGCTTTTTTAGTGCATTTTGTTATTTCTTTTGATTTTTTTAATAAACATGTAAAAAATTAATAATAAATAGCAAATGAGCTCAGATGGAAAAACTAAAGATACACTGATGATCAAAAGGACAAGCACAAAAAATTTCAATTGAATCGGTAGATGGAAGCGGGAAGCCTAAATTAGGCAGCCAAGGCCTACTTTCGTAAATTCTTGCGGAATGAGCTACATGAATCCGATTGAGGAAACTTTTGAGTCTAACATAGATTTCACGGCCTAGTAAGACTAACAGGGGAGTTTGGGGAAAAATAGTTTGGGGAGTCCGAGTATAGATACCCAGGGTAGTTTAGAATCACCTCATTTCCACTTGTCGCCCTTGGAGAGAGAGCTTTCGACCTTCTTCACGCGCGATTTTCGGAGTCCACAGTCACCTATTTACAGCGCCGTCCCACACGAGACATGAGGGGTAAGTTCTATACTTATCAATGATCCATTCTATGTGGCCGATAGCTAGTCTAAGCCCAAGGAAAAAACCCTAGAAATCGAGCAGTGCACGAAGACCTACGACCAAAAATTGACCATAGCGGCCTGTCAGCTCAACCAAATCGGACGAGACTTGAACTGTAGCATGCCCCCATATAATAGAACACTTCTATATCATCAGTTGACCATTCAACAGGAGTAGAGGGGGGTCCCAAGTAAAAAATCTAGGTTTTTACTAGATGCCAGAATTGGATTCTAGCTCCACAGACAGCTTATAGACGGGGTCTATACACAATCTATATGGTTGGTTTCATAAAAATAATCAAGGCAAGCTCCCAAAAAGCAGAAAATAGTTCGAAGGCTACAAAGCGTCAAATTTGACATATGAAGTCAAATTGACCCCAAATGGGCCAACACTGGATGAGTAGCTTCAGGACTATGTAGCGGACAAGTCCATAGCTTCAAAAGTGACTAACCAACTCCACAGGCCATGTAGTCACAAAAATCGGTGATTTCAAAGTCAACAAAGCACGAAGTGATGTCGACAAGAAAAAACTTTACCAAATTCAATTTAGGACTTGTTTTAGGTGTATTGAATATGTTTAGGTCAAAACTTCTCAAATTTAGCAAAAGAAGTTGACTGCTGTAAATAATCGCAATTATTTACTTTTGCACTTTTTTGGCTTGAAAATGGTACCTTCACTTCACCTATCATTTGTACACACCTATTACAAGCCACATTTCAAGTATGAGAACTTGGAAAATTGTCAAAAAACGCAAAGAAGTCCTTACAATCCAAATTTTGAGTTATCTGTAACATTTTTTGATCCAAATCACCTCATATCTCATACACAGAGTCTACATCAAGCTTAGAACCAAGTTGCACCAAAAAATGTTCATTTTGATGAAAAATTTAATAATCGCGATTATATACTTTCTTGCCAAAATGGAGGGAAATTGCAACTTTGACTTTATGGGACCAAAGCGCATGATGTCCCAAGCCCATTGACCAAGTTTGAGCAAATTTGGATCTCAAAATCTCAAAATTTGTTTATATCTACTGTTTCAAAGACTGAAAGCCTAAATCTGGCACCATTTTCACCCTGTGCACTCAAATGAGCCCACACTTCACTCAGAGTACCTAATTGCTATATGTTTCAAGCCTGTCATGTCAAAAATGCAAAAAGTTGGAGAAATCCCCAGCTGCAAATAATCACGATTATTTACTTCTGTAGCAAATTTTTTCTTGGACTTTATGATTTTGATCTTTACATGTTTCTATGCATTTATGCATGCTCCAAAATTGATTTGAAGCAAATTGGACTCAATTTGTCAGCATTTCAGATTCAAAGACATTTCAAAGCGGAAATTGCAAAAATTTTCTAACCTTGGCACTGTATTCACTTAACAGGAGCAATGCAAGCTGCGGAGAAGGCCAAGAAGAGGGTGTCCCAAAAAGAGAAGCTGCAAGAGCTGCCACCCTACCAACTGTTGAGATGTCGAGCTCTACATCTTGAGCTGGCATCCACTACGGGTCTTGGCCGCTTACAGTATTTACTCACTGGCGCATTAGGTGACCGACACGGAGGATCTCTGCCAGTGATTCTACAACTGGACTACACTTATAGTGTCAGCCTAGTACGCTTCTAGCGAGTTCACACTTAGTGATCGCATGTACATATGTGCTACTTTTCAGCTTTAGCACTTAGTCATTTTGTACTCTCTTTTCTTAGCAAAGAAGAAGAAGAAGCTTTCTATGTCTGTGTGCTTTGTGCTTGTCTTGTGTAGCTCTCTTGCATCCTCATTCTTTACATGGTATCAGAGCATGGTGCAGGCAAGAGAGGCTAAGAGAGCAAGAGCATCACAATCCCTTCGTTTGTAATCCACGACCAGATGCAGTACAAGTTTTTCGTACAAGTTTCTGAACATGTCTCCAAAGTGCAGTACACAGAGATTTACTATACAAGTACAGTGGTTGTATGTACACTTGATTGTGGACACTCGTTGAATGTAGAAAGCGTTACAGGTACCACGATAGCAGGTTCAGCAGATTTGCAGGTTTTTGCAGATTGCAGCTATTTTGTCTTACTGCTTCAAGATGTCTGACGATTTCAGTCAAATTGTCACTGAGAAGCTTGAGAAAAAAAACTACCCTGCATGGAAGTTCAAAATAACTAATTTCCTAAAAGGAAAAGGTTATTGGGACTATGTAGAAGGAGACAATGAAAAGGAACCAGAGATTCCTGAGGCAAATGCTACGGCAGAGCAAAGAAAAGCTTTGAGGGACAGGCAACAAGGCCAGAGCAAAGTGATGTATTGGCTTTCTATGAGCATCACAGATGGCATGATGGGCTATCTACAGGATTCTGAAACCCCCGCAATTGCATGGAAAAACTTAGGCAGAGTGTTCGAGGTGAAGACCAAGGCCAGGAAGCTTCAACTAAAGTCGGAGCTAAATCAGGTTAAGAGGAACAACCTCTCCATCAATGATTATGCCTTGAAGATCAAGAGTATCATTGAGGCCCTTGGATCTATTAAAGTCTAAGTGGAAGACGATGACATTGTCCGTGCATGCTTGGATGGTTTAGGAGATGAGTATGTACATTTCAGGTCTTCCATGAATACAAGAGACGACATCCCCGTGCTCCAAGATTTGATTTCTATGCTTATTCTTGAGGAGAAGAACCTTGGTCTTGACACATCTTCTTCTCGTGGAAGAAATAGGTCTGAACAGGCCTTCTATTCTAACTCCAATAGAGGTAGAGGTCATGGTCGAGGCCCAAGTGGTTGCAGAGGCAAATTCCAAGAAGGTCAATCAAATCAAAACAATACAGGTGGAAGGGGAAACCAGTCTCAAGGCAGGGGGAGTCAAAGAGGTCGTGGTGCAGGATCAAGCAGGTAGCAACATACTGCAGATAGCAGAGAATGTTGGACTTGTGGTGAAAAAGGTCACATGTCACGTGACTGTCCAAAGGGAAAAGCAAGTGGAAAGAGAGAACAGGGCAACTATGCATCTACTAGTAGAGATGCAGATGACAGAAGAAGCGAGCGCATGTTTGTTATGCAGCATGTAATGAATACAATGACTGCAGAGAATTCCACCCAAGATGATGTTTGGTATGTAGATTCAGGTGCCTCTAATCACATGATGTGTGGTGGAGAGTGGTTTAGAGATATGCGCAAACTAGATGTGTCACGCTATGTGCAGACAGGAGATGACACAGCTCACCCATTGCTCATGTAGGGGACATACCTCTAAATACAAAGAGTGGGAAATCAAAGTACTTAGCAGATGTACTTCATGTCCCAAACATTACAAAGAATTTTGTTTCTGTTGGACAAATGGTTGAGCAGGGTTTGCAGGTTCGCTTCAATCCGAATGGCTGTTATGTAGAAGATTTCCAGAATGGCTGTAAGCTGATCACAGAGGGCAAATGTGTGGGCAGAATGTTTACGCTGAATGTAGACATGCCTGAGGTAAAAGCTGCATTATTTGCACAAGGCACAGGTGTTGTGGCTGATGTTGACATTTAGCACAAACGCATTGGCCATGTCAATGAGTAGAGATTGCGCAGCATGCAATCAAAATAGATTGTAAAAGGTTTGCCCAAATTCAAAGTGGATGGTATGCATAAAGTGTGTGCAGCATGCCAGTTTGGAAAACAGTCAAAGGGCTCATTTCCACATGAGCGCAATGTATGTAAAAAGCCACTTGAGGTGGTGCACATAGATGTTTGGGGTCCAACCGATATTGCAAGCATACATGGTTGCAGGTATTATGTCTCTTTCATTGATGACCATACAAGGAAAGTATGGGTCTACGTCATGCGTAACAAAAGTGAAGTGTTTGGTCACTTTCAGGACTTCAAAGTCATGATTGAGAAGGAGACAGATATGCAAATGAAGACATTGAGGTCAGATGGAGGGGGAGAGTACTTCTCCAATGATTTTTCATATTCTCTACGAATGCATGGTATATGCAGGGAGTTTACATGCAGATATACTCCACAGCAGAATGGGTCGCAGAAAGGAAAAACAGGCACATTGCAGAGGTTGCGCGTGCATTGATGAATGAGAAGAACATGTCTCATCATTTCTGGGCTGAAGCTGTAAATACATCTGTGTACATTATGAACAGGACACCTACAGCTGCGGTGCATGATGTAACACCTGAGGAAAAGTTTACAGGTACAAAGCCTGATTTGGCACACTTGAAAGTGTTTGGCTGCATAGCTTACGTGCATGTACCAGATGAGTTGCATAGGAAATTGGATCCTAAAGCAGAGAAATGTATTCTTGTGGGATATTCCCTTGAACAGAAGGGGTACAGGTGCTACAATCCTACTACACGAGAATTATGAGTGAGCAAAAATGTAGTCTTTGATGAGATGAGCAGCTGGTACAGTAATGCACATGGCACTATTGGGGCTGATGTAAAAGATTATGTGGTTGTACAAAATGTGAGGCCACAGTCACAGGTTTTGAGTGGACCACAAGAGTCCTCTTTTCGTGGCTCTGTTGAGAAGCCATGGAATGGTAGACTACGTACGCAGGTTACTCCACCAGCAGGTACAGGGAATGTATCACAAAAAGGAAAGGAAAAGGTTGATGAACCTCCCTTTATGGCTGATGCATCATCAGGTTTTTCACATATAGACATGGATTCAGATGGTTCTGAACAAAGTCTTGATGAGGAATTTGGAATTCCAGCTGTCAGGACACCTGGTGTAAGGAAAGTACAAGAAGATGCTAGAGGGCAAAGGAGTGACCCAGGACCGCGTAGATCTAATAGAGTCAGAAATCCGGTTCAGAAATTGACTTATGATGGGTATCTAGCGCATCACCAAGCCTACATGGCTAAGGTGATACAGGATGTGGAGCCCACATGTTTTGAGGATGCAGTTGGAAATGTGCATTGGGATGATGCAATGAATGAAGAGATGGCTGCATTGGAAGCAAACGACACATGGGAGTCGGTGCCATTGCCAAGTGGCAAGAAAGCTATTGGCTGTAAATGGGTGTATAAAACCAAGCATAAGGCTGATTGTAACATTGAGCATCACAAGGCAAGGCTAGTCGCAAAGGGTTATGCACAGACGTATGGCATAGACTATGAGGAGACCTTTGCTCCAGTGGAAAAGATGACGACTGTGAGAGCTGTCATAGTAGTGGCTGCATCTAGAGGATGGATTATGCATCAAATGGATGTAAAGAATGCCTTCTTGAATGGTGAGTTGCAAGAGGAAGTGTATATGGATCAGCCACCTAGTTATGTCAATCCAGGTTACCCAGATTATGTATGCAGGCTTCTCAAAGCTTTGTATGGTTTGAAGCAAGGCTCTAGAGCATGGTATGGCCACGTATCTTGGTTTTAGGAGAGCTCATGCTGATCATTCACTCTATGTACGTGAGAGTGATATGGGGATTGTGGTCATTACCATATATGTAGATGACCTTATTATTGTGGGTGACAATGCTATGGAGATTGACCATGTGAAGGGTCTTCTCAAATAGGAGTTTGAAATGAAAGATTTGGGCGAGTTGCGCTACTTTCTTGGCATTAAGGTGATCAGGACTCCAGAGGGTGTATGGCTGTCACAGAGACAGTATGCTTTGGACATGTTGTCAAAGTATGGTATGGCTGATTGTAAGCCAATTTCTATTCCCTTGGATGTGAATGCAAAGCTGAGTGCAGAGAAGGGTGATGTTGTTGAGGATGTCAAGATGTACAGGAAGATTGTGGGTAGTCTAATCTACTTAACTATCACGAGGCCAGACTTGATCTACACAGTAGTCTTGGAGAGTCAGTTCATGCAACTTCCGAGGAATCCACATTTGGATGGAGTATGACACACACTTCGGTATGTGCAAGGGACTCTTGATTACGCATTGTTCTATGCAGCAGATGCGCCATTAGCATTGTATGGGTATACATATGCAGATTGGGCAGGTAGCATTGTTGATAGGAGATCTACAAGTGGCTTCATGTTCTCTTTTGGGAGTGCTGTTGTTACTTGGAGCATCAAAAAGTAGCCTACGGTTGCTTTATTGAACACAAAGGCCGAGTACAGAGGTGCAGCAGTTGCGGCGTGCGAGGTAGCTTGGCTACGCAAATTACTTGAGGACTTGGGAGTGCAGGTGGACCAGCAGATTGTCATCCATTGTGACAACCTCAGCAGCATGCAGTTGGCTAGGAACCCAGTGTTCCATGCCATGACCAAGCACATAGAGGTCCATTACCACTACGATCTTTACCAAGGCCCTCGGAGCTGAGAAGCTTCGACGTTTCCGGACTATGCTTGGACTCTGTGACATGCAGAGCTCGAGGGGGAGTGTTGAGATGTCGAGCTCTACATCTTGAGCTGGCATCCACTACGGGTCTTGGCCGCTTACGATATTTACTCACTCGCGCGTTAGGTGACCGACACGGAGGATCTCTGCCAGTGATTCTACAGCAGCTAGACTACACTTATAGTGCCAGCCTAGTACGCTTCTAGCAACTTCACACTTAGTGACCGCATGTACATATGTGCTACTTTTCAGCTTTAGCACTTAGTCATTTTGCACTCTCTTTTCTTAGCGAAGAAGAAGAAGAAGCTTTCCATCTCTGTGTGCTTTGTGCTTGTCTTGTGTAGCTCTCTTGCATCCTCATTCTTTACACCAGCTGGACCCAAGTTTGGTAAAGACGGCCAAAGCAGCTTACTTGTCCAAAGAACAGCTTGAGGAAAACAATACAACAATTTTTACAAGCAGGTTCAAAAGTAAAGAAGGACACCAAGTAGAGCTGCAAATGCTACCAAAAGAGATCTATGATGTCACTACAAAGCCAAACACAAAGGAGGCCAACAGAAGGCTGGGCCTCAGGGACTTCTACGACTAGGAACCATGTGGCGTAGATTTCCAGAAAGCCTATGAGTTGTTGGCTACAATTAAAGAGGATGGATCAGCCCAAATCACTGACCAACAAGGGCAGAAAGTAGAAGTGGTTATAACAAAGGAAATTGTGGCTGAGGCACTGAAGTTGTCGACAGAAGGGATGACAATGAGGGCCCGAGACAAGAAGACAACAGGCACTTTCACCGAGGAAACTACTGCTGCAACCTTTGCTGACCTCATCCAAAAGCAAGTGGAAGAACCAGCACGTTTGTATCATCAGCACTTCCATTTTCTAGCAAAGAGACCGCCACGGTACACAACACCAAATCATGCAGTTGCAACTACATTCACCCAAGTGTTGAAGTTGACAACCAAGTAATCGATTGATCACGCTTAGTATGTGCTGACAATGCTAAAGGGCACCAAGAAAGAAGCTAAAATCATGTATCTGGGTGCACCTGAAGTATTGACAAGAATAGCATACCATGCTATTGACATGGATGACAATTTGCTACCTTCCCTAGATGAGAACACATGGATTGTGTCTGCACAACCTTCTCCCAGAACCACACGGTTGTCAAAGAGAGTTTATAAATCTGATGAAGAATCTGTTGAAAGCTCCCACAAAGCTCATAGTAGTGAGAGCTCATGAAGAGAGAAGAGCTAGGATTGAAGAGATGAAAAAGAAAGTAGTAGTTGCACACCAAGAGGAACCTCAACAAAAAAAGACGAGGTTTGAAAGAGAAAAACAATCTTACGAAAGAAGCCACCAAGCTGCAGGTGAGGACCCAGAAAGGTGGGTTCCCAAAGAGATCAAGGGCCCTAGAACTAAGAACCCTGCAAGGAAAGAATCAGATGACCCCACAGACTTCCTTGAGCGCATGTATGCAGAGGCAGAACCCCTCAAGATAAAAGAAGCTCAAGAAGCTGAGAGAAAAGCAAGAGAAGATGCAGGAGAGCACATGTGAGGAGGGGGGGAATGTTAGCAGCACGCTAACTCGAATACCATTTTTTGGAGCTTTCATTGTAAAACCACTTATTATTTTGATGAATCCAAATATTGTAACTCCTACTTTCTAGATGAAGATTGTAATTTATGAGTCGGGACTACAAGCTTCCAGATTGTATCAGCCTGTCTTTAGTTAGAGCTCCCAGATTATTAGTTTTGACCACCAAAAACCTTGGCTAAGATATAAAAGCCAATTTTTGTAAGCTTTTCATAAGTTTTGGATAATAGAAACACATCGTGAGCTAATGGCACTCACTTCTCTCCTTTCGCGCTTCCTACTCCCTCCCCGGTTGTCACATTGCAGTCACGTATGTTGCGTTGCAGCCGCAGGTAAGAGCTCTACGCATTGACGTAAGCATTTCACGATATTTTGTAGATTTTGGCATCGTTGACCCGCGGCCTAATCTCATCATAAGTAGGAATTTAAGCTTTAAAATAAAAAACTAAGTACAAGAGGGTTATTGGGGCATCATTGCTAAGAATTTAGATGCATTTTGGGTCGAAAACAACTAGGTAAAAAACTCTGCTGTTAATAATCATGATTTTTGCACTTGATCTAAAGTGAGATTTGAGACCATAAGCATGTGTGCTTAGGTCTTATAAACATGTCCTAGAAGTTTCATAACATGTGGATGTCGTTTGATGCTGTAACAAATGTGATTTGTTTGCCGATGAGCGATTAGCTTTTGGTGATTTTAGTCATTTGAGTGTAGCTTCAGTTAAAGGCAAGTTATTTGTTTTTTTCCAAGAGATTGAAAACCTCTTGTAGCCTCTATGCACTAATCAAGTCAGCTTCGTCCCATGGATTGACAATTATAGTCGTGGTTCTCGCTATGTTTGCAATAAGATAGGAGTGAGGTTAGACACCCGTCCCAAAGCTTATCACAATATTTTTTTGATAAGCATGCATGGCATGCCAATACATTGGGATTCATTCCACTCCATCCTTGTTTACCCTTTTTCTATCATATTAACTACTGTGTTCAGAAAGAGTTGAGGCCGATAAGTTTTCTTGTGATCGTTGTATATGTTTGCATTGGCGAGAACTCTCGGGGGTGCACCTCTTTAGGCATGTAAGTTACCATGTGAGTTCAAATGAATGGAATTTTTTAATTGCCAAAATTTTAAATTTTAACAAGATTATATTAATGAAAGGGGTTTGTTTTTGAATTGATTTTAGAGAAAAACTCGTAAGTTTTTGAAAAAAAGGGGTCATTTTATTACCTTAAGCATGTAAGTAAAGGGGTTTTTTTAATACCCTTTGAACTCATGTTATATGAATGATTTCTTAAAGGTTCACCCTTTGAGTGAGAACTTTACATCTTTGGATTTATACACATAGTGGGGCCAATACAAATAACGTTTTTTTAGGGATAGCAAGTAGGCATGGCCTAGACAACAAAATAAGAGAGCCTCAAAGTAGGGGATCTCTTGTTTGCACACCTACAAAAATCTAGTACGACTAGCTTCTTTGGACTGCTGACAATAATTCTCTTCTATTCATATTTATTACCAGTTTATACTATTTGAACTTCACTAATCAATCATTTAGTATTTGACATGTCATACTAGCTCTTTGAGGCTAGCTTTTGCATAAGACACCTTTCAAGTTGTATTTTTCAGGTTTGCAAAGTGCACGTCACTTCGGGTAAGCCAACGGTATGTTCAACCTTTAGGTACACATATGGTTTGGTTTATTTCTAGTTTTGAATATGCTTTGCTTGATTTTTCTAAGTAGGATGTATCAGCTTGACCACTTTCATCCATTCTGCTCTTTAGAGACATGAAAAGGTCATGCAAGAGCCAATAATTTTGGACCGTAGTGTCTGTAATACATTTTGGCATTTTGCAATTATGGACGTACATGGAGTTCGGTTTAGTCAATGTGGAACAAAAAGGCCCACCTCTCACTCATACAGTAGAGTGTTTACAATTACCTCCACACATAAGTACATCTTGTACTTAAAGGATGTTCTTTTTGTGGACATCCTTATTTGAGACATATCCCACATGTGGTGAAAATGAGTCTCTAAGACTGACACTGACACCCGTTATTTGAATTATGTGTCGTGACAAAGTCCCTAGGTGCTGGTCAAATTCGTTTATTAGACCATTTTGAGCACATTGTCTTAGGAACAATTTCAGTGGCCAAAAATTGTCGGATACTTAGTAAGACTTGTTAAGGTTACAAGTATTGTTCAACGAATTTAACGGATGGTTGTTTATACATGTAGTAAAGCTATATTATGTTAATGAACTAGTTCATTTGGTACCTAGATGTAATGGATTTTCACACTCTATTATGGTCCAACTAAGCTAGCACGGCTTTCATGTAATTGCAAGGGACAATGTTTAGTTCTTTCCCACTAGGATGTGAGAATAAAAGTAGCCATAAGCATTGGCAAGTACGGTTCTGGATATGCAGGTTCGGATCGAGTTTTGCTAAATACATGCACACTAGGTTTTATGGGCCTTAGTATTTAGCAAAGTCTCATTGGAGCAGCATGCACATTCATGACATTCGTAGCTTTTAAAGCATTTTGCACTATATGTGCAATATATCTATGAGATTAATTGTAAATCTAACAATCACCAATAGAGGTCATGGCTCGGTTTGGGTGCTTGAAGAACAACCCACTAAAGTTAACCGAGATGGTTGTTCCTAACATTGTTGATTAGTCAACAATGTAGCAAGGAACTGTGATCCCTGTTTATCAATCATTTTAGAGGACTATCTATAAATGGTGGGGATACACATAGCTTGTGCTAAAGGATATGCTAAGTGCATATGTTAGCACCAAGCAATCCAATTGGAAAGGATATCTCTCTAGTTGGAGTTTGCTTACTATAAGGCAACGCATGTTTGCGATTAAGTTTAGTCTCCTCATGTTTAAGTCAGCTTCTCAACCTTGAATGTCGGTTGTGGTGGGGTTGTCTACTAATGAAGAATGATAACAAGTCAAGGACTTATCCTTTTATAATGAATTATATTAGCCAATTAGTTTCATGGAAAGTGAGAAGAGATATTCTTTTAGATACATCTTAGTTGTAATAACTTGTTTAGCATATTCAAGTGAGTCCTAAATGGAGTCTATACACTAGGTTGGCCGGTTATACAAGACAGTTGTAAGGAACACCAATGTGGAAAATCAAGATACTCATCTTGATTTGATTGAACTTCCTATTGAACTGTATTTTGGTCAAATGGACAGCTAGATCCATGAAGGATTCCACTAAAAACCATTTGAAGATAGCACCACTTTTGTTTTTGAGGACAAAAACGCTTCTGCAAGGGGGAAGTAATGTCAAGCCTAGGGCCAAAGGGTCTGAATGGCTCGGTACGGCTAGGAGCCAAGGGTAAGTGTGAGGTCCCCAACCCGCCAAGACCAAGATTGGGATGGGATCCTTGACAGGTCTCTAGGCCTATTGAAATTCAGAGTCACTCAACAAGAAAAATCCAGGGAATAGACCTTTACCATTGACAATGGCTTGGATCTATATCCCTAGAAGAAAGACCTAGTCCTGTCTCACAACAAAAATGGGACAATACTTAAAAATCTAAGACTGTTTCAGCCCTATAACTTCAACAATTTGGGCTAACGGATTCTCAACCAACGCTTTTTTCCCCCTAACAGATGTGAGGGCACAACCGCTAGTGAACTCCTCTTCCAATTGGAGAAGTTTACTAAATACTTTTAGTACACAAGAGTGAATAATTACCTGACCAATCAGGTCCACCCATCCATAATTGACAACCTTAGTCAATCCCCACTTACCACCCCCACACTCATACATGATCCTTTTGTTTCCTAATTACTACCACATGTGTTTTAACACTTAAAATAATGGATTCCTTTTTAACTTTTCATCACAGTTATTCATTAAGACAAGTCATTGAAATCAGCATTGAAAACAATCTTTTAGAAAACAAACATCTTTAGACTTAAGACAAGGTACTATCACCTATAATATATCTTGAAAAATCTTGACACGTACTCCACTTGTCTCAAGCACACCTATACATAGGGGAACAAACAACACCATTCCTCATTTATAAACAGGGTGGAAACCCGTCACCCAAAAGTTCGGGCGCCCATACGCAAGTACCAGTTGCCCATACAAATGGTCGGTTTCCCTAGGATAAAAACGGTATCGTAAGTAGTACCCAGAAACATACAGATGTAGGAGGTACAAACTCCACATACATGGGGAAAACCAACTCATTAGTGGCTGACCAGCCATCATTACTCATCACTTGAAGTGAAAATATTCCAAGGAATCAGAGATGTCTTGAGACAAAATTTGTCTTAAGGATTACCAATCATTCTTTCCTAAGTCAACCAGCCTTATCCCAAACATTTTCTTCCTAGTTTACAAACAAGTGCTCGTGGGTTTCTTGGAAGAAGTCTTCTGTTTCGGCCAATTTTACTTTTCCTAATTCCTTACTCACTCTTTATGTATGCAATGTTAATAATTAAAGAGAAACTCAAATTAACTAAACTTAATTATAATGAAGATCCACCTGGGACTGATTTGGCATTTGTTGTAGTGTCGGGGCGTGTACACTCTCATCGGTACTACTAGGCCCGGCTTCGTCGTCGTACGACGCTCTACTTGTTTCTGGAGCTCCGCCCTCATCATTGGATGTAGGATTTGCTCGGGTCCTTTTAGGTGCCATAACTTCTTATCCTTATAAAATACGACGTCTAATCATTAGGTAAATTATTTGAAAGCTAGATTTAACCTTTGTATTGAATCTTAACCCAATCAAGGTTAATTTGTAGTTTTAATTGGTAAATTCTAGACCTAGTAATTTCTTATTTACCTCTATAGGTATGATAACTTTTTCCAAAGCTTCCCTAAGTATTTTTTTCTAAGCTCTTGTAATTTTCTTATAATTTTTTATATCTCTTTCCTAATTTTCTCATCGAGTTTTAAGCTTGGAATATACTTATTTTGAGCTTAATATTTATTCTATTTATTTTTTCTTAAATATTTCCTTTCCTTAACTTTATATTATTGCTTTACACGTACTATAGTTTTCCTAGAAAGTTTTGACCGCAAGGTCTATTTATTTTGATTAATCTTTAACTACAAATAGGACTTTTGATCAATTATAATTTTCAAACTAATTAATTATTTATGGTATAATTATCACAAGTAAATAATGATAATTTTTTACCTTTGGTAATTATCTTTTAATTTTTCAACATAATTATCTTATTCTCCTCTTTCTTTTTCAGCAAGAATTGATCTAATTTGACTTAGATAAATAACTATATTAATTTTCTAACCTTAAGATAATTATCACAAGTGTTTTATAATGTAAACTAACTCTAATAAATAGAATCTAGTTATCTAACATGATTTACTAATTTGCCCCTTTAATTTTCATCTAGGGATAGTTTAATTTGACTTAGCTAAATATCTATATAATTTTTTCTAATCTTAAGATAATTATCATGACTTCTTTATCATGTAATATACCTTTGATAACTAGCACATAATTAGCTAACATGATTTACTAATTTCTCCCTTTAATTTTTAGCTAAAATTAGTTTAATTTGACTTAGATAAATAGATATATTAATCTTCTTACCTTAATATAGTTATCATGAATTTTTTATCATGTAATATAGCTTTGATAAATAGCATCTAATTATCTAATATAATTTACTAATTTTCTCCTTTAATTGTTAGCTAGAATTAGTCTAATTTGATTGAGATAAATAGCTATATTAATTTTTTAACCTTAAGATAATTATCAAAGCTTCTTTATCATGTAAACTAATTGTGATAAATATTATCTTCTTATCTAAATTGATTTACTAATTTCCCCATTTAATTTTTGGCTAAAAATATCTAATTTTAGCTTAATAAATACTTTAACTAAAGATCTATTAATAAGTAATTTACCTTTTGTTTTTAATAGTATTTTCTAACTATGATAATTAACTTAGGAATTTTTAAGTTAATTAAGTAGGTTTTCCATCAGTTTTTTAATATGGAACAGCTAATTTCTGCCTAATTAACTACAAGAACTAACCAAAAATCAAAATATAGTTTTTCTAGCTTCTTGACATTCTAATCCAACTCTAATAATTATCTTATACTAACCTAAGTTTAATTAGTATAATTATCTTTAATTTAAGACCAAAAAGATTAATTTCAATCCTAATATGGCTTAATAAATAACTAGATTAATATCCCTAATCTTAATCTTGGTAATTAGTAGAATATTAAAAATTAAGAGAGATTTAGATTGTAGATAAGTTCAATCTTCTTAATTAATTAAAATTAATTAAGAAAATAGAGATAAATTAGCATAATTTTGCTAATTAAAAAAGGATTAGGCTAATTACCGTGGATAATCAGCTAGAGGTTTGCTCTCTAGTGACGTTTGAGTAGAGTTCTCTCTATGTGAGACAGAATAGCCAGGACTCCGAGTCTGTGAGAAAATGTGAAGCAAGGGGCCCTATTTATATTTTTTATGGGTATTCTGGACCTTCCTTGGCTGGAACAGGCAGCTGCTTGCAGCTCAAGCATCCCCCAAGATGAAAAATGCACCATCTGTTGCTATTCATATCTTGGCAGTTCTTGCAACCTCCTCCCACAGCCTGCCTGATTTAAAAATCAACCTTGCTAATTTTTTTGTTATTTTTTGTTAATTTCATATTAAATATATGGGAAAATTATATGGGAAGCCTTAGTAAAAGTCTATGCTTAATGATTATTGCAACCATCAAGTCTATGCTTAAATGATTACTGCAACCATCCAATTTTTCTTAACAATTTAATTTACA
This sequence comes from Adiantum capillus-veneris, assembly GCF_014529385.1. Classification (NCBI taxonomy): domain Eukaryota; kingdom Viridiplantae; phylum Streptophyta; class Polypodiopsida; order Polypodiales; family Pteridaceae; genus Adiantum; species Adiantum capillus-veneris. The sequence continues at coordinate 24,986,565 of NC_140959.1, forward strand.
TTAAACCTTTCTGTGGAACTAGCGGGGTCAGTTTTTGTCCGATTTTAATTTTAAAAATTCCTAGCCCGGGGTTTGTTGTGCTTAAGATTCCAAAATTACTATTTTTTATTGCTTTTGAAATAGTATTTTTACCTGATTTCTAGACTGATTCTTTCTCCTAAAGCTTGAGCTCATTCCTGGCTGCTAGAAAGGTGGAATCACCCAAACTTAAGTATTTGAGATACCCTCATCTCAACCGAAATTGGGAAAGTCTTTGAGAAGAGAGGTTTCATCTTCCCAAGTGGCATCTTCAGTGGGATAAACTTTCCATTTTACCAAATGTTCCCTAATTACTCTATTTCTAAGATTTCTTTCTCTAGTTTCCAGGATACAATCTGGCTGAAGCTCCAACACTCCTTGCTGATGCATTATAATCTGTTCATCCTCCAATGCATGGTTGGGATTTGGGTGTAGGATTTTAGTAGGCTGACATGAAATACATCATGAACTTTGATGTGTTCTGGCAGCTTTAATTTGTAGGCTTGATCACTGAGGACCTTGAATATTTCATAAGGACCGCAATACCTGGGACTAAGCTTTTTGAATTTTCCGAGAGATAGATTGCTTCTTTTTGGACGTACTCAAAGAAAAACCTTGTCTCCTTGTTTGAAGATCCGATCGGATCGCTTTTGGTCTGCATAATGATTTTGATGATCCTTAGCCGCCTGAATATCTTGTCGTATGGCTTTGGTCTAGGCTTCCATTTCCTCCAGCATTTTCTTTGAGGCTTCCACACTTATAGTAGGGTCTGAAAAATTTAATGGTGATATGCATTCATGCCCATATAGAGCATTGAAAGGTGACATCCCAATGCTTTTATGAAAAGAGGAGTTATAGGCAAAACATTTGCTCATCTTGGCATACAACTGATGTTGTCGAAGAATACTCAAGACCTTGCATACATGTTTCTCATGCTCTTTAGCATATTTAGAATAGACCAATATATCATCGAAAAATACCAGAACAAAATCATCCAAGTATTCTCAAAATATATCCTGCATTAGCCGGTTAAAAGTTACTGGTGCATTTGTAAGACCAAAGGGCATGAATATGAACTCATAGTGCAAGTGTTGAATGCAGTCCTGTATATGTCTGCTTCTTTGATCCGGATTTGGTGATACCCTAACCTGAGATCAATTTTTGTGAACATTTTGGCCCCGTGAAATCTATCTAGAAGTTTGTCTATGCGTGTGATAGGATAATTGTCCTTTATGCATACATGATTAAGGCCTCAATAATTTATGCAGAGGCGTAAGGATCCATCCTTCTTTTTCTGAAATAAAATAGGTGCTTCCCAGGGAGAAATACGTGGTCGGATGAACCCTTGCTCAATTAGTTGTCGAATTTGTTCTTTGAGTTTTGCTTCAAGTAGAGACATTTTGTAAGGTCTTTTGGAAATAGGTTCACTACCTGGAAAAGTTTCTATCTCATGGTCTATGTCCCTTGGGGGAGGTAAATTTGAGAGGTCCTCTGGAAACACATCTAAAAATTTCTTAAACCACTCTAGAAGTTGGTTGGCCCTTGAATCTTCGGCTTTGTTTAGTTTGACCATGAAGATTTGTTGTCCGTTACATAGACATTTAATAAGTCTACTAGCCTTAACTAGATGGGCTTTTGGCTTCCCATTACGTCCTTGAACTAAAATCTCCTCTCCTAGTTCATTCCTAAAGGATATGCTACCTTCGGCGTAGTGAATGTGCACTTGATTTTTTATTAGCCAATCCATTCCCAAGATACCATCGTAGATTCCAACAGGTAGGGTGCAGAAGTAAGATGAGGTAGAAACTCCTCCTAATTCAATTTCTACTTTTTCGGTTGAATGTTGAGAAAGAACTTCTTTCCTGTTTGCTAATTACCATTCTTTTGACTGGGTACTGATTCAACTTAAGCTTCCTTAAACATTTTGGAGATAGAAAAGAATGGGTTCTACCACAATCTATATGTAATTCAAACTTTTCACCTTGTCGGTTTGCTGTAGTTTGAATGATCTCATATTGCTGGCACGCTCCAGGATTGTCAATTGCAAAAAACAAGGTTTCTCTTTCATCTTCCTCATTCATTAGAGTAGGCTCACCTACTGCTGCATAATCTTGGGCTCCTCTTCCTCTTCCTCTTCCCCTGCCACGTCCTCCATTTCTTCCTCCTCTTTGTAAGTTACCTTGGTTGACTTGAGGTTGGCGGTTAGGCCTAATCGTAGCTCTCGGGTCTAATTCTTGGGGACAGTTGTGCTTGTAGTGTCCCATCTGACCACATCTTATATCAGGGAAGGTTTGATTCAAAGTTGCTGCAACAATTACTGTACGTCGTTGAATTCCTTGGTTAAAATTTCCTCTTGCTCTTCCTCTCTATAATTGCTATAGTTGGGATAGTTTCTGGTGGGGTTGTTTGCTTCAGCTGCAAGAAGTTTGGCCCTAAGAAGGGCATCCTGAATTGACGTAGGCCTCATGGCTTCAAGACGTGTACTTAAGGGCTTATTGAGGCCTTGACAGAATTGGGAAATTTGTTTCTCCATGGTCCTCTGAGGAGCATAGCGTCGTAAGGACACAAATTTTGTGTAGTACTCCTCCAGAGAGAGTCCTAGCTAGCGTAGACCAAATAATTCGTTCATCTTGATAGCCTGATGTGTAGGAGGGAGATAGCGTTCTTTAAATGCCTGCTTCATTTTCTCCCAAGACGAACTACTCGTGGGGTTACCTTTGCAGTGTTACTTCCACCAAACTTTGGCATCTCCGCTGAGACGGAACATACCCAGCATTGTTTGGTTTCCCTGAGCAGTTCCTGCGGCTTGAAATAGTCATCCGTAGCATCTAACCATGCTTCATCATCTCGCTCTAAATTCAGTCCCTCTCCTTTGAAGGTAGGGAGTTGGACTTGCTTTAGTTGTAATTTTTTCTCTTGAGTAACAGTGTAAAGGCTATTTACACGAGTATTACCCTATGATTAACTTAGGGAGTTTAGTGCTTATTTAATTTTTCTCTTCTTTACTTATTATCAACACCTTTAGCAATTCAACCACATTGCAATGATTAAACAGTAAATCCACTAATCTTTATTCCAATAACAAGACATACAATATTCCAAGAAACTCATGGTATATATAATGACTGATACAAGAAGAACTGATATGTAGAAGGACATCAACACTCCTATAACAAAAGCCTATGCACCATGGGAGTGTCGGATATAGAATCACAAAATACAACATCTCTCGGTCCTCTAAAACTAGGACCTACCCTCATAGGCCTAATTTTTCCAGGGTAGAATATGGTAGTTACTTGGTCAAATACCCATTGGTTTTCTGACACTAAAACACCACCATCTATTGCTATCTTTTCAGTTGGATCTTCTATTCTTGTGATTAAGTATAATTCAATCACTTGAAGCCCTCTGCCCATTTGAGTCTTTTGAGATTTAAACCAAATCCTTCCAACTCTCTTGCATCTATGAGAAAAACTCCACCAAACCTTCCCTAGCTAATTCCCCAAGTGGGTGGGGAAAACATGTAATCCAATAGCTTCATTACACTCTTTTGTATTGTGTATTTTTGGGATGTGCATGCTCCCATAAACATGATGTTGAAAACCAAAAACTTGCGGAAGGCAAGATGGAATTCTTCCTGCACAGATGGGGACAATGTTTCTCTTTCACTTTCTCTCTCATATTTCAATTACACTCTTTTAATCAATTTTTTTTATAAAAACCCAGTTCTCCCTAATACCTTAATGTTTTTCTTCTAAGTCCAAGACCTTGATTAACCTTGCTCTGATATCACTTGTGAGGTCCCCAACCCGCCAAGACCAAGATTGGGATGGGATCCTTGACAGGTCTCTAGGCCTATTGAAAGTTAGAGTCTCTAAACAAGAAAAATCCAGGGTATAGACCTTTACCATTGACAATGACTTGGGTTCATATACCTAGAAGGAAGACCTAGTCCTGTCTCACAGCGAAAATGGAACTATACTTAAAAATCTAAGACTGTTTCAACCCTATAACTTCAACAATTTGGGCTAACGTATTCTCAACCAACGCTTTTCCCCCCCTAGCAGATGTGAGCAGTCGCTGGTGAACTCCTCTTCCAATTGGAGAAGTTTATTAAATGCTTTTAGTGCACGGTAATGCCCTGGGGAGGTCACCTAATAAAAATGTAACCTATCACGTGAGTTCAACAGAAGGGTATTTAAAGTTCTTGAAACTTATAGAAATATATATACAAAAGGGTATTATTTTTTCACGTTTGAAAAAAACTTACAGATTTTAAAAGAAAAGGGTACATTATATTCCTAACAAAATTCAGAGATAAGGGGTTTTACAAGCATGTCTTGAACGCACGTGGTATGGTAGTTTTACACATAGTGAACCCCCCGAGGGTAATGCACATGTGTTTTAACACTTAAAATAATGGATTCTTTTTTAACTTTTCATCACATTTATTCATTAAGACAAGTCATTAAAATCAGCATTGAAAACAGTCTTTTAGAAAACAAACACCTTTAGACTTAAGACAAGGTACAGTCACTTATAATATATCTTGAAAAATCTGGACATGTACTCCACTTGCCTCAAGCACACCTATACATGGGTGAACGAACAACACCACTCCTTATCTATAAATAGGGTGGAAACCCATCACCCAAAAGTTCGGGTGCCAATACGCCAGTACCAGTTGCTCATACAACCAAGCGGTTCTCCTAGGATAAAAACAGTATCCTAAGTAGTATTCAAAAACATACACATGTAGGAGGTACAGACTCCATGTACATGGGGGAAACGGACTCATCAATGGATGGCTGACCAACCATCATTACTCATCACTTGAAGTGAAAATATTCCAAAGAATTAGAGGTTTCTTGAGACAAAAGCTGTGTTAAGGATGACCAATCATTCTTTCCTAAGTCAACTAGCCTTATCCCAAACATTTCCTTCCTAGTTTACAAACAACTGCTCGTGGGTTTCTTGGAAGAAGTCTTCGTTTTGGCCAATTTTACTTTTCCTAATTCCTTAATGCCTCTTTACATATGCAATGTTAATAATTGAAGAGAAACTCAAATTAACTAAACTTAACTATAACGAAGACCCAGCTGGGATTGATCTGGCATTTGTTGTAGCATCGGGGCCAATACACGCTCATTAGTTGGCCTACTACTAGGCCTGGTTTCGTCGTCGTAAAACACTCTAGTTCTTTTTGGAGCTCCACTCTCATCATCAGATGTAGGATTTGCTTGGGTCCTTTTAGGTGCCATAACTTCTTATCCTTATAAAGAAAGACGTCTAATCATTAGGTAAATTATCCAAAAGCTAAACTTAACCTTTGTATTCAATCTTAACCCAATCAAGGTTAAATTTGTAGTCTTAATTGGTAAATTCTTGACCTAGTAATTTCTTATTTACCTATATAGGTATGATAACTTTTTCTAAAGCTTTCCTAAGGATTTTTTTCTAAGCTCTCCTAATTTTCTTATAATTTTCTATATCTCTTTCTCAAATTTCCTATCAAATTTTAAGCTTGGAATATACTTATTTTGAGCTTAATATTTATTCTATTTATTTTGTCTTAAATATTTTATTTTCTCAACTTTATATTATTGATTTTACACGTACTATAATTTTCCAAGAAACTTTTGACCGCAAAGTCTATTTATTTTAATCAATCTTTAATTGCAAATAGGGCTTTTGATGAATTATAATTTTCTAATTGATTAATTAATTATGGTATAATTATCACAAGTAAATAATGATATTTTTGAAAAAAAATTTAATTTTTTAACATAATTATCTAATTTTCCCTTTCTTTTTAAGCTAGAATTGGTTTGATTTGACTTAGATAAATACCTATATAAATTTGCTAGTGTAGAGATAATTTTCACAACTTCTTTATCATGTAAAATAATTGTTTTCATGACTTCTTTATCATGAAAATTAATTGTAATAAATACTATCTAATTATCTAACATGATTTACTAGTTTCTCTATTTAATTTTTGGCTAAAAACAGCTAGTTTTAGCTTAATTAAATACTTTAACTAAATATTTATTAATGAGTAATTTACTCTATGTTCTAATAGTATTTTCTAACTATGATAACTAACTTAAGAATTTTTGAGTTAATTAAGTAGGTGTCCCATCAAATTTTTAATATAAAACAGCTAATTTTTGCATAATTAATTACAAAAACTAATCAAAAAATTAAGATATAGTTTTCTTAGCTTCTTGATAATCTAATTTATCTTTGATAATTATCTTATACTAATCTAAGTTTAACTAGTATAATAACCCTGAATTTAAGACCAAAAAGATTAATTTTAGCCCTAATATGACGTAATAAATAATAATATTAATATCCCTAATATTAATCTTAATAATCAGCACAATATTAAGAATTGATAGAGTAATTTATATTGTAGATAAGTGTATCTTCTTAATTAATTAAATTAATTAAGAAAATAGAGCTAAATTAGCACAATTTTGCTAATTAAAAAGGGATTAGGCTAATTATCGTAGATAATGAGTTAGAGGTTTGCTCTCTAGTAATTTTTGAGAAGAGTTCTCTCTATGTGAGAGAGAAATAGCCAGGACTCCGAGTCTGTGAGAAAATGTGAAGCAAGGGGCCCTATTTATACTTTTTTTAAGGCCTTTTGGACCTTCCTTGGCTGGAACAGGCAGTTGCTTGCAGCTCAAGCAACCCCCAAGCTGAGAAATGTGCCATCTATTGCTATTCCTATCCCTGGCAGGTCCTGCAACCTTGTCCCACAGCCTGCCTGATTTAAAAATCAACCCAGCTATTTTTTTGTTATTTTCTATTAATTTCATAAATATCTGGGGAAAATATCTGGGAAGCCTTAGTAAAAGTCTAAACTTAATGATTACTGCAACCATCAAGTCTATGCTTAAATGATTACTACAACTATCCAATTTTTCTTAACAATTTAATTTACATTAAACCTTCCGGTGGAACTAGCGGGGTCAGTTTTTGTCTAATTTTAATTTTGAAAATTCCTAGCCTTGGCTTGTTGTGCTTAAGATTCCAAAATACCATTTTTTATTGCTTTTGAAATAGTGTGTTTACCTGACTGCCTGACTGATGCTTTCTCCTAAAGCTTGAATTCATTCCTAGCTGCTAGAAAGGTGGAGTTCTTACAGTAAGGTCACATGGTTAAGGGGTCCTACTTGCAAGAGCTAAGGGCTATAAGTAGAGATGTTGTGAGGAGATCAAAATGCCTATCCACCCCTAGGTCTCACAATAATCTCATCCTTGATATAGTGACCTTGAAATAGATCACCCCATGAATGTATACGATCCTTGTGACATTTTGTGGGCTTTTCTGGATAAGGATAGCTTGCATAGATATGCAAAACATCCATACCAAGGTGAATCTTGAAGGGGAAATAAAACCATTAGCCCAAGATTCCTCTGAATCCAGACTCCTAAAAACCCATTTTCTTGCCATCTTTTGGAAATCTAGCATAAATCAGAAGGCCCAATACTCCATTTGATTTAGGAAGGGAGTAAGTGTCCCAAGCTCCTTTGGGTAATTTTTGGATCCTCTAAATCTCCACCCCACAAAGAAGATATGAACATAGCAAATGATTTTTGTAATTAATACTTTGCCAATTGCCAATAAGACAAAAAAATATGTTAGTGATGGCATAATATAATGATTTAGTACAAAATCCCTCATGGAAAGAGAAGATTGGCAGCTTTAAAAATCTAAGATTTTTTGTCTGGTCATGATTAGTACCCATCCCCAACTCTGGTTGAAGGTGACTCTAAAGGTATCCCCAATAGTATGAGTATCTGTCCATCCTCATTTTGAGTACATCCTATTTTTGTGACAATTGGGGGTATGGTTTGAGAAGAAGCTTTGAAACCTATTTTGGAGTGATTGATCACTGAGCCACTAGCTTCACAAAAATTGTTAAGGCATGCCCAAAAGTTTTCCACAGTTTGTTCATCATTGTGCATTAAGGCATTAGTATCATCTGCAAACTACTGCAAGAAGAGCTTTTTTCTAGTACTAGGGATATCTATCCCTTTCATCTTACCTGATACATTGGCATCTTTCACAAGCCAACCCAAAGAATCTTAAAAAATGGCATAGAACAAAGGAGCTATAGGACAACCTTTTCTGATAGAACTCCTTAAGGGAAATTGCATCTGTAAGCTCACCATCTACTAAAACTTTAGAACATAACATTCCCAAACAATATTTTAGTAAATGTAATAAATATTTTTCCAAAACCTATGTCATACAATGATTGGAAGGTAAAGTCCCACTCAATCCTATCATATGCTTTGTCAAAATCAATTTTAGAAAACATGAAGATTTTATCGGTATCAATTGCATGGTCTATAGCTTCCCACAAGGTGATTATGGCATCTTGGATAAATCTCCCCTTTATAAATCCTTTAGTTTCAAGAAGAATAATAGCATGCACAATAGGGCTGAGTCTTCTTGCTAGGGCTAGGGAAAAAACCTTATAAGAAGAAGCAAGATATTAATAGGTCTCCAATTTCCTAAGTCCTCCTTCCCCCCTTTTATGTATGAGCATAATATTTCTAGTGTTAAGAGAAGAGGGTAGATCTCCTACTGTGAAGGATTCTTGACATACCTTCAACAAATGGGGAACTAGAAAATCATATACTAATGATAAAATTCACTGGGCAATCCATCTATGCTAAGGGATTTGCATGCCTTAAGAGCATCAATAATGCTTTTCAACTCCCCTTTTGTGAGAGGATGGTCCATTATTTTGGCCATGGATGGCTGCACCATCCTTTCTGTTTTTGATTCTAACAACTGTTGCTCTGGCCTTGGTTGCAACAAACCCTTTTTTGGGTGGAGATGCTAGAGTAATAAGCCATGGCAACTTCTAGGGTTTCTTTATGGGATTGCACACCATTGCCATTTTGATCCTTGAATGTGATGAAGTCTTGATTTTCTTTCTTTTGAGAATATTTAACATTTTATTGTCAAAGAGTATCATTTTTGCTTAGCCAATATTCTATGGTCCAGCTTAGAGAAGCCTTGGTAGCTAGGATCTCTTCTTGTCTAAGTTGATCCTTTAGATCTATCATGGCAGCGAAGGAGGACTATTAGGTTGGACACTATTCTCTAAATCAAAGATTTTTTATATATATCGTCATCCTTATGATCTTTCGTATGTCCCTAGTCCTATTCTTAAAGTTTGTAAGAATCCTTTGGGTGTCTTTGAGAAACTTGTCCCAAGATTTAGAAGCAGAGGGATGAGGGCTAAAAGCTGAGTCAAAGGCTTTGACTTTTTTGCTGACATAGTGAATAGTGAGAACGGATTTATATATGTGGGCGTTGTGCATACATGCATCCTTATGAATTCAAACAAAATAGGTGCATGACCATACCAAAGCATATCTCTTTCCAATAATTGACTTCCCATAATTCTTGAAGAAGATCAAAATTCATGTAAATTCTATCAATTCTTTGTTGGGGTCCCCATGGCCATGTACACATCCCAAATGATGCCCCTACATGTATAGATGGCGCAACATTTTTAACATCTTTCCAAGTGCATAAGAAGCCAAAAAGGAGGTCCTAAAAATGTGCATATGTTTATCCTGTTTTGGGCTGATCCTTGAACCCTCTCACACCTCATCTATGATGTAAGCAACAAGATCTAGCCTATGCCTCTATAAGGCTCTCATGTACTCATTTCTATGATGAATTGAATCTTAACTATGCTCTATTTAACCTATGATTTCCTCATTCTATTTTCCCTCTTAACTTATCATGTGGTATCAAAGCCTTGATGATGATTGGTACCTCCTAATCCTCTTGGTAAATCTAAGGCATATTTTAATCTCCCTCTATGCTAGACCAAGTGGGCTCTCTCCTTGGTCATTTTGGTTCAATCAACCTTCATGGCATCAACCATATAGATTTTTTATTAATCTCCTCATTTTCTATGTGTGGGAATGTTCTTGGTGAAGTCCAACAAGCCTCTACCCTACATAGTTTCATTAGAATTTATTAGCATAGCCTTTGCATCATTTTGTATGCTCAATTTTATTCCTTATTGAAGGCCTTTTTTTCTAATTGTATGTGTGTGTATATGCCTTGATTTTTTGCTACCACAACTCTCTAATGAGCCCTTAACCCCTAAAAAACCAAGAGGATTACCCCCTTCTAATCCACTTCCAAGTTTAGGTGTGTATTTGTGTGTGACCTCCTACAAATCCGTTGCTATATTTTGAGTGAAGGCAGAGATCGCTCGTGCGTGTGTATGCAGTGAGGAGGAAGGAGAAGATGGGAGGAGCACACTTTGGGGGAAACACACAACACATTCCAAGTATCCTTGTGTGTGTCTCTTTATTTTTTTGTATATAAGGGAAATAAATGTTTAGTGAGTTGGTGAGTGTAGGGAAGATGTTCGAGCGGTTGGCCACACGGTCTTTACCCAAGAATCTCCCACTTAAAGGACAATATAAGTGGTGACTAAAGCTAGTATGTACTTTTGTAAAGCACGATGACTTCACCCTTGTATAGATTTGTTCAGTGTGTACCTTGAGAAGATCCAAGCGCTTATCCATCAACGCATCCGGAACAAGATGATACCTCACCTCAATGTGTTTCAACTTGGAGAAAAACATGAGATTCATTGCCAAAGCAATGGCACTTTGACTATCACAATGCAAATTCAGAACCTACTGAATGTCTAGATCTCCCACTAAACGTGCCAACCATATAGCTTCCTTGTTGGCATCTGATGCTACAATGTACTCAGCCTCTATAGTGGAAGAATACATAAATTCTTAGAGAGAAGATCTCCAAGAAATGGATCCTTCTGCAAATATGAAAATGTAGCCAGACGTAGATCTCCTACTGTCTCTGCAACCCCCATAATCTACATCTGTGTAACCAACAAATAGATGCATCACTGTTATCAAATCCTAAACATCCACTGTTTGTATCCTTCAAGTATTTGAGGATGGTTTCATAGCTATCTAATGTTGTTTGCCAAGATTAGCCATATATCGACTAACCACTCACATTGCAAATGCAATGTCTAGCCTACATAAGACTGCCTAAAATAGAAGAGTATGGCACACTTGCCATTCTTTCTCTCTTAGCATCTGACTTGGGAGAATCTTCCTTGCTAAGTTTCAAATATGACAGTAGTGTTTTATTTACTACCTTCTCCCTTTGCATATATTGAAACGCTGCAAGACTTTGTGGATATAGGATTCCTGAGATAACTCAAGAATGCCTCTTTTCCTGTCTCTCTTGATACGCATACCAAGAAAATGATATGCTTTGCCCAAATCCTTCATAGCAAAGTTTTTTCTCAACATTTGCTTCAATTTGGAAATCTCCTCAATGGACTTTCCTGCAATGAGCATGTCATCTATATATAAAATGAGAATGACCAAAGAACCATCCCTGAGTTTCTTTGTATACAAGTAGTGATCCTCTTAACTCCTTCTAAAACCTTGGTACCACATAAAAGCGTCAAAATTTTGATACCACTACCTTGAACCCTACTTTAAGCCATAAAGTGATTTCTTGAGTTTTCATACAAGCTCCTCCTTGCTAGGCTATTCAAAACCTTTAGGTTGCTTCATGTAAACATCCTCTTCTAGATCCTCATGAAGAAAGTTTATCTTCACATCCATTTGGACAAGCTCCATGTCTTCTATGGCTACTAGGCCAAGCACTATATGTAATATAGTCATCTTGACCACTTACAAGAAGATTTGATCAAAATCAACTTGTTTTTGTTGCTTGAATCCCTTAGGAACCAATCTAGCCTTGTACTTAGTCTTATGATCATCATATGTAAACTTCTTCTTGTAAACCCATTTGCAAGATATGTCCTGCTTTCCTTCTGGAAATCAACTAAGTTCCATGTCTCATTGTTCAGAATCAAGTTGTACTCAGATTGCATGATCTGATCCACTTGACCTTGTCATCCATTTGCATGGATTCTTGATAACAAAATGACTCATCACAGTCTATTAGAATAATGTAATCAAACCTTGGCTAAAATCACTCAGGAGGATGTGAGGATCTAGTAGATCTCCTCAAAGCCTGAGTACTACTCTCTGACCTATCAATTAGAGTGCTGCTAGTGGAAGGTATATCACTAGGCTTTTGAGTTGTCTTAGATTTGAGGCAATGTCCTCATTTGTGACCTTTCTATATTCAATCTCTTTAATAGATTTCTTATGCATCTTTGATTCATTGAAGATCACATGTAAGCTATGAATTACTTTGTTGATTTTGGGTGCCAAAGATGATAGCCCATCTCTCCATCAGCATCGTAACCAAGGAAAATGCACTGCTAACTTGGGAACATGCCTGACATTTTTGACTATGAAGTCTGTGCCATTTTTCATGACTAGTTTGATGTCTCCAACACCATGTATCTCAAGCTCATAGGCATCACCAAGCTTGACTTTGCCACTAGTATGTGCATACGTAGAGAACCATTATTTGTGAGGAGTCACGTGGAAACTGGTTGCAAAATCTATGACCCAATTCTCATTCAAGAAGAGCATTTGGACTAAGATCTGCTATAAAAATGAGAATATCTGAGGAACTCAAACACGTCTGCAATTTTGGAAGGCTCTAGTGTTACCATATACATGTGGTAGTATGTGTGTGAACACATTAGGACCGCCGGGGCATTTTTTCCCTCTTTAGGATGTTTTCCCCCCCGTGCATTGTATATACACCCATCACTCTAGGGCTATCTATCTTTCCATTGCATACTAAGAAACACACTCTCTATTGTGTGCCTTGAGCTTCCTTCATCTTCTTCAAGCTGTGTGTGTCTCTCTGCAACCCTAATTCCAACAATTGGTATCAGAGCAGGTTACGTCCTCTCGGGCTTAGTCGCCATCTGCTCCAGCACACACTTGCTCACTTTCTCCAATTACAGTGAGTATTGGCGAGCGTTCTCAAGTTGACAAATATTTTGGGTTAGCTCGTAGAGCTTGGTCTGCTCAGATTTTTTATTTGGGCTCATTCCGGCCTCCGTTTCCATTACAGGCAGTGCTGCAGAGGCTATTTCGTCATTTTGTGTAGAGTTTCTTTCAGTGCCGTTTTTTGCATAACAGGTGCCTTATAGTCTTCTACGGTTTGTGCTATATAGAACGTGTTGTTCCCGCTCTATTTCTTCTATTTTTGGGCAGTTTTCACATCAGGTGCAGCATTTCCATGGCTGACAACAACAACACAGATGTGTTCAAGATGTTTGTTGCTGAGGACAGGTTGGATGGGGACAACCTGTGCAGGCTTATATGATGCAACATGTTCTTGTGTCAAAGGGCGTCTGGAACATTGTGCATGGCATTGATGTACGTCCTGGTTCCGAGGATGTAGGCGATGTTGAGGATGTTGCAGGCCTTGCCGCAAGGATTGCTGTTGTTAGAGTTGTTTTGCCTACGGTAGAACAAGCTCGTTGGGATGTTAAGGATGCACATGCTCATGCATTGATTGCGTTGTCTGTGAAGCGCACCATTGTTCCTCACATCCGTTCAGCAAAATCTATAAAACAGGCTTGGGATATTTTGGTTGGTCTTTAGATGAAGCACAGAATTCAAAAAATTGGATGGCTGCCATGCAATCAGAATATGATGCACTTATAGAAAATGACACATGGAATTTATGTGATTTGCCTCCTGTCAAAATGGCCATTGGTACGAAATGGGTTTACAAGTTGAAACGCAAGCCGGATGGTCAGATCGATCGCCATAAGGCTCGACTTGTTGCAAAGGGTTATGCACAGCAAAAAGGCATAGATTATGAAGAGACTTTTGCTCCCACTTGTCGTATGACTACTATGCGTTTTCTATGTGCATTGGCATCTCATTTTGGTTGGGATGTACATCAATCAGACATTGTTAATGCTTTCTTGAATGGTGACATATTTGAGAAAGTTTATGTAACGCAGCCTCGCGGTTTTGTCATAAAAGGACAAGAGGACAAAGTGTGCAGATGTAAGAAGGCTTTGTATGGGTTGAAGCAATCTCCTCATGCTTGGTATGAGAAATCTGACACTCATTTGGTTAAACGAGGCTTTCGTAACAGTCCAACAGAAAGCACATTGTATGTAAAGCGTGAGGATGATGTACTTCTCATTGTGGTTCTTTATGTCGATGATTTGCTGATCACTGGACCAAATGAGAGACATATTGTTGAATTTAAGGCTGATTTGAATGCTACTTTCAAGATGAAAGATTTGGGGCTATTGCATCATTACTTGGGTATACAATTTAAGCAAAGTAATGGTGGTATTGCCTTGTGTCAGAAAAGTTACATAGAGACATTGCTATGTAAGTTTGGACTTGAGGATTGCAAACCTATTTCCACTCCCATGGAAACAGGTTTGAAGTTGAGTCTACATGATGCTGGTGATCCTGCTGATGTCACTCTTTACCAAACTGCTATTGGCTGCCTCATTTATGTATGCAGCACGAGGCCGAATATTCAGTTTGCAGTCTCACAGGTCAGCAGATTTATGCATAGCCCAAGGTCTAATCACTGGCAGGATGTCAAGAGGATTTTTCGCTACCTTAGTGGCACTTTACATCTTGGCTTGTTTTATCCCAAGGGGGGATCATTTCTGCCAGACTTACATGTTTTTTCGGACTCAGATTGGGCAGGTTGTTTTGACACTCGAGTGTCCACAAGTGGTTTTTGTTTCATGATTGGTAGTTCATGTATATCATGGTTGAGCAAGAAGAAACCTACTGTGGCCACTTTGAGTTGTGAGGCTGAGTACAGCGCAGTCTTCACAACTACGGTTGAGTGTGTATGGCTCAGATGCCTTATGGATGATTTGGGTGTTGGACAGGACACTGCCAACACTATCTACACTGACAGTCAGAGCGCATTGGCAGTAGCGAGGAACCTAGTTTTTCATGCTCGCACAAAGCACATTGAGGTGCATTACCGCTATGTCATGGAGAGGCTCTTAGCAGGAGAGATCATCTTGGCTTATGTGCCAACACAGGACAACCTTGCAGATCTTTTCACAAAGACATTGTCTCGTGAGAAGCTTGAAGCTTTCCGCAAAGCTTTGGGCTTACTCCCCTTTGTGGACTGATCATGTCCTTAGGGCATGGCACTTCCC
Organism: Adiantum capillus-veneris; assembly: GCF_014529385.1. Classification (NCBI taxonomy): domain Eukaryota; kingdom Viridiplantae; phylum Streptophyta; class Polypodiopsida; order Polypodiales; family Pteridaceae; genus Adiantum; species Adiantum capillus-veneris. The sequence goes on from NC_140959.1 coordinate 25,001,711, forward strand.
TTTACTCATGTGCCAGCTCTCATTCACCGCATCACTCCAGGGGGGATTTGTTACCATATACATGTGATAGTGATGTGTGTGAACACACTAGGACCGCCGGGTCACTTTTTCCCTCTTTAGGAGGTTTTTTCCTCCGTGCATTGTATATACGCCCATCACTCTAGGGCTATCTATCTTTCCATTGCATACTAAGAAACACACTCTCTATTGTGTGCCTTGAGCTTCCTTCGTCTTCTCCAAGCTGTGTGTGTCTCTCTGCAACCCTAATTCATATACATGTGGTAGTGATGTGTGTGAACACATCACTTCCTAGTGTGTGAACACACTAGGACTGTGGGGGCATTTATTCCCTCTTTAGGAGGTTTTTCCCCTCGTGCATTGTATATATGCCCATCACTCTAGGGCTATCTATCTTTCCATTGCATACTAAGAAACACACTCTCTATTGTGTGCCTTGAGCTTCCTTCATCTTCTCCAAGCTGTGTGTGTCTCTCTACAACCCTAATTCCAACATCTAGCACATTGAGCTCCTCAATATTAGCTTTGCCCTTGCTACCATTGTCAAACTTATATTTTCTTGAAACATTTTCTTTTCTTTTTTCCATATGCAACAATATTTCTTTACATGTCCCTTTTTATGGCAATGGTAGCACTCCACATTGTGTAAAGAACCTCTAGATTTTCTATGAGAGTTCCCTCAATCCTTACTTTTGACATGTTATTGAGTACGACCTCTATGACTTTGCAGCATATGGAACTTTAGACATATAGGCTATCTCCTCTTGTGTCTTTGGACACATATCTTTGGTTAGTTTAAAGTGACTAGCCAAAGGTGTAGAAATCATTTTTGCATTTTGCATTGCAAACCTTTCTAGTACCTTCTTGATGTAATCCTCTTGAGATAGCTTTATTGTCTTCTTTGTCCTGTCCCTTGATATCTTCATACCAAGTATCCTCTTTGCAACACCTAAATCTTTCATTGAAAAAGATTTAGACAGCTCCTCTTTTAGGTCTTTGATGTCCTGCATGTTAGCACTTGCAATCAGCATGTCATCAACATACAACATTAAGATGATGAACTTCCCATCTCCCAAATTCTTTGTGTAGACACAGTGATCCAAGTTGCATCTTGTGAATCCATGATCCAACATCCATCGATTGAACTTCAAGTACCATTGTATTGATGCTTGCTTTAAACCATACAAGCTCTTCTTTAATCTGCAAACCATTTTCTCCTTAGCTTTTACTTCATACCCCTTTGGTTGAAGCATGTAAGTTTCCTCCTCTAAGTCACCGTGAGGGAATGCCGTATTTACATCCATTTGCTCAAGATTTAGATCATGAGTAGCCAAAAGGCTTAAGACAAGCCTAATTGAGTTCATTTTTACAACAGGAGAAAATATTTCATTGAAGTCAATACCTTTCTTTTGAGAAAAACCTTTTACCACAAACCTAGACTTTTACCTTTTCTTTCCACCTTCTTCTTCCTTCAGTTTGTACACCCATTTGTTTTGAAGTGCCCACTTACTTTTAGGCAACTCAACCAACTCCCATGTTTGGTTGCAATGTAGTGAGTCCATCTCCACTTGCATGCTCTTCATCCATTCTTCTTTGGATTCATGAAGCATAGCTTGTTCATATGATTCTGGATCTCCAGAATCTGAGATCAAGAGATGGTTGAAGGATGGAACAGACCTTTCTGGAGGTCCACTTGCTATTGAAGATCTTCAGGGAATAGGTTGACTCTCCTCATTTGGTTGACGTTGTTGCACATTGTCACTGTTTGCTGTCATTGAGTCTTCATCGTCCTCAAGCTCCATGTACTCATCACCTGTTTCTTTTTTTGTTTTCTTTCCAAGTAATCTTTGTACATATGTTGCTTCTTTGCCGCTTCTTGAACCACCTGTCAAACATGTTTGTGAAGGCTGTATTCTGGGTAAAATGCAACGTTCTAAGTTTCCAAAGGATGGTTTAGTTAGAGCCACATGCAGGTTGCTGCTTGTGCATAGTGATGTTTGTGGGCCCATGCAAACTTAGTCCTTGGGCAATTACCTTTACTTTGTGACTTTCATTGATGGTTACTCCAGGCATGCATGGGTATTTCCACTTAAAGCGAAGTCCGAAGTTTTTATGTGCTTCAAACAATTTTTGGCTATGGCTAAAAATGTATCGAAATGTACTATGGGCACCCTTCGTTCCGATCAAGGGGGGGAGTATATGTCTCATGAATTTCTTGCTAGTCATGGGATAAAAAAACAACGTACAGTGCCTTATACACCTCAGCAAAATGGTGTTGCTGAGAGGGAAAACAAGTCACTTATGGAAATGGCACAATGTACGATCAAAAGTCAAGCTTTGCCGCATTCTTTTTGGCTTGAGGCTATCATGTGTGCGACTTATGATAAACAGGTGTCCTACAAAAGTTTTGCAGTCTATTACTCCATATGAAGCATGGCATGATAGAAAGCCTTCTATTGAGCACATGCGTGTTTTTGGTTGTTTGGCATATGCTTTGGTGCCACAAACACAACGTAACAAATTGGATGATAAGGCTGTCAAACGTATTTTTGTTGGTTATAGTGCTAAAAGCAAAGGTTACAGGTTGTATCATTTGCAAACAAAGTGTATTCTAGTTTCAGGGGATGTAGTGTTTGTGGAAGATTCTGTTCAGCCCTTGCTGTCATGTACTAGAGACATTGCACACTAAGTAATACACTCTCTGTTGTGTGCCTTGAGCTTCCTTCGTCTTCTCCAAGCTGTGTACGTTTCCTTGCAACCCTATTTCCAACATATAGTTCTTCATTTGCCATCATGACAAGATAGGAAAATCCCTTGCTTTTTTTCTTATGGTTAGAAGCAATTGAGGTTGATAAGGCCATGAACTTCTTGGGAATTTTTTTGCTAGCTTCTCCTTGAGCTTGAGAAGAGATCAAATTGATAAAGTTTTAGTAGCCTTCTTACTTTTATTAGAGATGGCCTTGCATGCCTCAATGAAAACAAGTATTTGATAAGAGCTAATACGAAATTAGGTTGATGGAAGTTGATGCCAACATCCTCTGAAGCAATATGTTTACATGAAATTCTTTGTTGCAAATATTGAGTTGCATGAGGATCTGCGCTACCCACCTTCGATGGCATGTATGAGGGTAGATCTCTAATGCATGGTCAAGTGGACTAAAAATGGCATTGATGAAGGGGTAGTGTTGCAAAGGAAGGTTTAGCTCCTCCTGCACGAGAAAGAGTGATGTCGTGGCATCCGTGGAGCAGTTAGGATACCACAAAAAAAGACATATCTAGAAACGTGCCATTGATGCTTTAATTGTCATGTTAGCTATTTTTGAACAAAAAACTGTAAAACTTTTTTTAAAAGGGAACGGCGCACACTTCCATAGCTATTGGTGCCAAAATGCCCTATGTGGAGCTTTTTGATTGCTACTAAGGGTGGGTGAGTCTAAAAGGAGGAAAAAAGTTGCTCTAACTGCATGATAAACCTGATGCTTTTTATTGGTTACTTTATTATTACTAAGGTGGTCAAAGAAGTCAACAATTACTATGGGCAACGAGGACAACAGTGAGCAAAGTAAGCAATGAAGGAAAAAAAAAAAAAAAAACGATGTGTGACCACATTTCCATTAGTTTTTTTTTCATGTCACTAAAATGACGAATATGAAGTGAGAGTTGGCTCTTAATAAAAAGTGCTCTCTCTCTCTCTCTGTCTCTCTCTCTCTCTCTCTCTCAACACTTGAATATTTTTCTAGAATGTTCTTTTTGGTCTTTCTATGCATGAGAATACCACTACAATCTTTCGATAGGTGGGTCATAATATACTATCCATTAGCTTCATTAAAGAAGTTGGTGAATTGGCAAGATGAAATAACGTTATCAAAAACCCATTGTGCCCATATCTAATCGAAGCTATCTTAGAGATCTTTAGGTCTCATTATGACTCGATGATAACCTAAATATAAGGTCTGTCTTTGAGGCCTACCCACATGACTAAAGAACACGGGATCTTTAATGAATACCTCGTCTTGGGATCGACGACGGGCATGGCACACGTGAATCTCGAAGGAGATGGATATCCAATAAAAAACGCAGGCCAATGTCCGCTCGGCGAGTCGAACCCACAACCTCGGTCACGATAACATAGTGAGCTGACCACGCATACGCGTGCATTTCGGTAACAACAAAGCGAGAAATAAACTATATAACCTAAACTTCTATGGGAAAAAGTAAACTAGGATAGAAAATGTAAACTCGGACACGTCCGTTTAAAATCGGACGGTCGAGCTTACCTCTGCTCTTGTGTGCATAGCTGCTCGCCATGGATCCCATGACGGGGTCTTCATTTAAGACCTCGTGTTACTTAGTCTTGAGGGAGACGTGCTTTAGTTGCACTGGAGTCGATCAATGAGATTCTTTGTATGTGACTGAAGGTACCTATCCTTGACCGTAAAATCATTTAATGCTTTAAAATCAACACATAGTCACAAAGAGCCGTCTTTTTACTTCGCCAAGAGGCTTAACTAAGCCCTTGTCTAAATATTCCTTTACCTATCTCCCTATATTTTAAGCATTGGGTCTTTCCTAATCTACAAAGAGGTTTGTATACACATTTTGGCATCTTGTACTGAATCAACTGCTTTGCCAAAATCCCCTCTCTCTAGTGGCATGTCACTAGGGAGATCAATAACAAAGCATTTTGAATTCAACAAGGATACCCTTACCTTCCCGTTAACATCATACTCATCAAACTCGGATAAGTAAGAAAGATAATTCATAGGCACTGGAAGATAGTACATCAGATTGGGACCAAACCATACACAACTTGCGTGAAGTCTATTAATTAAATGACGACGCTTAGTAAAACAAATTAAAGGAGATTATGTTCACCTTGTATCACATATATGTTTTACGTTCTCTTTCAGATTTTAATGAGTTCATTTGATATATTTATTATAGAGAAGGGAACGGTTCCATAACCACTCTCTCCCTAAAAGTTGGTCTTATAATTTGTAAGTTAAGTGTTGTTTTGTATCCCATATTTTATTATCCTCTCCATGCATTTAGGTCTCAATCTCAGAAAAATAAAAATTATTTCAAAACATATTAAGTGCAGAAATGAAGGGTGAGTATAGGAAATGAAAAGACAGATGAAGGTGGAAAGTCAAAAGACAAATGAAGATGGAAAGTCAAAAGACCTTTTGTGCCCATATAAATAGGTGTTTTCCCTCTTTCGTTTACTTTTTAGCGTCTTTTTCTCTTCTATTTAGCGTTTTTTTCTCTCTCTCTCTCTCTCTCTCTCTCTCTCTCTCAATGTTGTACGTCCTTTCAAGCTAATATTGTTGCAAATCTATGTGCTTTGTCATTGCTTGTTGTTTTGTGCTATAAATTAACGTATCCTTTTTCTTGTTGTTGAGAGGAATCTTTGAATTAAGAATACCTTAAGACTTTTTTGAAGCCATTAGGAATACCTTTTAATATGTAGATTAAAAGGTATTATGGGACAATACATTAATGCACGACTGGTCTTTGGGGAGGATCTAACTCTTTGATAATTGATGAAGCTACATGTGGGTGAGTCATCTATCAATATCCTAGCCCTTTACCTACTCATAAAGCAATGCAATTTAACTCGGTCACATAGCACTCGACAAACAACATGTAAGTGCCTGGGAGACGTTAGTAAATTTGTACTTTTCTTCCCTGATCGAAAATAGGATTTGAATGATATGAAATGTTTCCTTTCCTTGTCAAATTCTTCATCCCTATCCTCATCCTCCTTTTTCTTAAGCTTAGGACAATTTCTTTGGATTAGGCGGGAACTAGGTGTAACAAAGAATGTCTTTGTTCATTAGAGCTCCTCTTGCTAAACTTGGGCTCCGTATTTTGGTGGGATTATAGACGCCACTAAAGTGTGTGTGATCTTCATAAATACATGCCAACTTGATCGTCTTGTCGAGGCCCTTCAATGCACTCATTTTCACTTCCCTCTTGAAATGTTTATGTGCACATATCATGCATTTACAACTATACAGTGATGTATAGTTTCTCCCTACTACCTTCCCTGCGCTGATGGAGAAAAAAAAAAGAAAAGTTTATTTAACACCGGCACAAAACCCTTTTGTCTTTTGAAAGACACTAATGCTTTGAAGTTTCAAAATAATATCTCAGTACTGGGGGCAACATAGGTGAACAATGGCCTCCATGTCAATGCTTGTAGTTTCTTTCAAACACGCCTTTTCAAATCGAGCCCTATCCTTTTGAATTTTGTTAGTATCTTTGAGACCCATTAGAGGCTTTCGCCCTAAGGATAGGTTTGCTTGCAAAACTTGATATCTCAATAGGTGAAGTGAAGGCAGATGTGAATCTTGGCACTTCTAAAGGGGGGAGGTTATGAATCTTTCTTTCTATCTTTGTCCTCGTCTATGAATTGAGCGGGCTACACGTCTTTCAAATGGGTAGATTGTGTTGATCGATCTTGCCAAGAGGTGGGCTTGCCTTTGGTTGTCATGCAAGCATCTTTAGAAGTTGCTGATCCGCGAGTTCATGCATGTGGAGTAAGTATATTGCCACACTCTATAAGATCCACAAGTTTACCACCTTGTGTTTTCATTAGATCTAGCATGTCAAGAAGTGTTTGCATGAGGATGTGCATGCTGGCTTCACGATTTTCCAAGTGCTCGTATAATAAAGTGTGATGACAACATGCTTTCTTGCATCTTCATCTAGAAAGTGTGTGCTTTGGTTTTGACGGTGTATGTTTAATGCTTTATCCATTGCTACTCTAAAATATTGTTTTGGTTTTGACATTGTATGTTTAATGCTTTCATCTTCGAGGCTTAATGCTTTATCCATTGCTACTCTAAAATATTGCATGTGTTTTTCTTAGTGAGTCAAGCAAAGCATTTGCTTACAATAAGGAGGGCTACTGCTTATGTTTAGAAGTAGCCCCTCTACTTCTGTACCTTTAAAACATGTATAGTCTGTTGGCTAATTGAGGATGAGCAACATACTGACCAACGGTTTGAGGTAGAGTATGGCATGAAGAGATTGAGTAGCATGTCCCCATTTCTTTGTAGAGAGAGAAATGCATCTGAGTGGGAGCCCTCATTTAGACTTCTCATTTCGTGGGTGCTGAACCCTAGCTTTAAAAAAGAAAAAACCGTTAGAGCAAGGTAAGGAAGCAGGGAGAGCTCTATATTGTTGTTGTATATTATACCAACAAGGGGCCATACTGTGTGAACAACTTCCCCAATGGGGAAGGATGGCACCCATTGTTGAGTGTTTGAAGCTCACTGGGCGTTTTGAACCTTAGCTTTAATTTATGAATATGAAACTTAGCGCTAATAAATCTAATCTTTGATCAAATAGGTGATTCAATTTATTTAAGAGGAGAATCAAGGGCGATTCTCCTGCAGCTTTGCTAAGTGGAAATTGCCGCCAGTTGCAACGTGCGGAGAGGGAGAGAGAGAGAGAGAGAGAGAGAGAGAGAGAGAGAGAGAAGTGCTGAGGATGCTGCCAGTTGCAACGTGCAAAGTGCTTCCTGAGCATGGAGCCATCATCTATTGGGGACCATGGCAAGCTGAAGCGGGAGGACGTGTAGGGGGCGCCTTTTTTTTCAATGTTGGGGTTAGCCTCTGCAGCACCATCACCTTAGTGGTGGGTTGGTTACAGAAGTCGTTCCATGTGTGACTAACTCAACCTGCGCAAGTTCCATTCTGACATTTCCATTTTAGAGAAAACAATTGAGATCAAAAGCCTTGACGTAAGGAATCTTGAGAGGAATCTCCTCAAGAAATGAATAAAGTAGAAATAGAGCCAGTAGGAGACACAAATAAAGTAAGAGAGCAAGGTTCCCTTGAGACACAAATAAAGTAGAAACCAAGTCTCCACATTCTTTTTCTCCCGCATACTACTATTACTGGCCCGTTGCTTTGTTTATTCATTTCTTTAGGAGATTCCCGGAATCCTTGCATTCAACAACTACCTAGGAACTCAGTTCTCCCACCTCTAAAACGGTTAGGAGGGTCGAACCCAGATGGGGATGTAGATGCCAACAATCCGTGACGACGTTCACAACCAAGTAACCATCCAGGCGATGCTGCAACACCTACCTTGCCAAGTTTCATCAAGTTTGCAAAGCATAACTCAATCATTCACCACCTACCTCCCCTTACCCTCGCCTGACACTAGGCGCCCCTTCCTCACCTGATGCCTTTGCACTTGCTCGCATCACTAAGATTCTCGTTTTTTTGTGTGGAGTTTTTTCGGGTCCCTGTTTCTTACTTTATTTTATTAGATTCCATTCTTTCCTCCCAATTCAAACCTCATAATTTCTATTGCCGCTTCTAAAGTAAGTCGCCCTCAAACCAGGTCTTGTAACCACTTAAGCTAGCATGCGTATCTGCAATCCGTAAGCTAAAGAAATGCTTGGTTGGCCACCCCTCGCGTGCAACCTCCACGTCCTATCCCGATTCCTCATTGCACAAGCCTCCCTGCACTGGAGAGCTCACCCTCCCCTTAACTCCTATGTGTGCCAAGCATTTCATTAGTCGCAACAATGCACGACAAACACAAATGCAGGGACATTAGGCCTAGGAAAAAAAAAGTCTCTCCCGACTCTTGGTGATGAATCACTGCGATCTCTCTCCCTCGCTCATTCTGATGCATGGAATCTGTCTCTCTCCCATGTGTGTGGTCTCTTTTTCCCCTCAAAACGCATAGAAGGATCCAAGGAGATTCGCTTTAATAAACCCAGTAGTATATTACTACACGTAATATACTATATTGGCTCGCTAAACTGCTGCTTCCTACGCCCAGTGGCACCTATTTCGGCCTACCTGCGCAGAGCTCATGCACAATTGCACCTTGCCCACTTGCCCAGTTACGAGGCGAGCCGTCAACGATGGAGTGAGGCCTGGCCTAAGAGGGCTCCCCCATAGGCCCTTTAAGGAGCATGGACCCATTACTTTTTGGAGGCCCCTTAAAAATGACATATCCCCAAACGTGACTTGCTATAGCCCTTTGTTTTTATTCTATTTTTAGCATCCCTACCCCTTTTACCTCTTATAGCTTATACAAATGGTGCTTCTTTTGATGTACGGGGTGGTTGAGACACCCCCCTACCTAAATTGTAGCAGTCACTACAGGTTACCCCCAAAGTTTGTGGAAGAGGGTGCCATAAAACTAGGGAAAGCTATGGGGCATACATTTTCGTTTTTGAAGGCCCTCTACAAACGCTTTTAGAGGGTGTATGGGGGAGCCCTCTAAGCGATCCAAGCCTCCTACGCAGAGAGAGAGAGAGAGAGAGACGTGTGCAAGAAAAAAAACAAACTTCTTCCCCAACCTCACTTACACGCAAAAGGATTCTGATTGTTTAACAGCTGGTACTTCCTGCTCCCGCCATTTTCAACTCGACCTTGCAAATTCGAATGGGGCGAAACAAAGCCTCGCGACAGCGGGCCGAACCGACGAAGCAGGCAACAACCCCCTCTACTCTCAAGAAACGAAAATCCGATCAACTAGCCTCTCCTGACAATGGAAGCCTAGTCGCGGTCTGTACAGTTCACACTCTCTCTCTCCCTTTCACTCTCTCAAGCAAATTTCATGTTCTCTGCAATAATCTCACTATCTCACTATCGTGAATCTCATCTTCGCCTCAGGAGCTGCCCAACAATCCTGCAGAGAATGATAAAGAGGTCGTGGAGGATGACGAGGCATCCTTTTCTCAAAGTTACTTCCGAGCTCGAGAAGCTTCATCAGAGGGGCTCAAGAGTTCATCAAAGAAGATTTCTGACTTGGATATAGTGGAAGAAAATGTAAGTGTCCATCCCAGATTGTATATCACTCCTAAGGTTTCAATTGGTGTCTGCTTGAGTTTGGCCAAATGTACTTCTGTTTTGTTTTGAATATCTTCACTGCAAATAAGTGCAGGCATAATTATGCCCATAGCTGACACCTTTCTGTATGTAAAGCTTACCGACCCAAAAACATTCAGCCAGCTTAAAAGATTTTGTCAAATGAAGGCGTCATGTGCCACGAAGCACCCCTATCAAGAATTCAATCGAGTTGCATACCACAAGAACTATCACAACCTCCGTTATTGTAGGAGAAGTCTTAGGTGGAATGATCTCCAAATGGACGAAGGCTGGGGCCTTAATTGCAGCGGAAGACGAAGAGGACTCTCCAACTTGTCTTCTCGAGGTTGGCCTCTTCAAGAACTCCTCCTCCAAGGCGAGGAAACATGAGGCTTGTGACCTCATGTTTTAATATTGTTGACATCCTTGAGACCGGTGACCCTCACATGTAAGGCACGTACCCGCCTTCTTTGCTCTTCTTCGAAGGTCATGTTAATGATGGTAGGTGTAGAAGAAGCCTCTTTACCTTTCCCTTTTTTGGCGACCTCGATCCACTTCTCGGCCGCCTCCACTTTCTTTTGTGTCTTGGTGATGACCTCGACCCAAGACGACTTCTTTTCCTCGATGATCCGCACTTGTTCTTTGATTGTGTTCAGCTCCTCCATCACACAAGGTCGAATTTTTCCTTCTTCAAGTCGCCCACTTTTGGCTCTCCCACACACACACACACACACACACACACACACACACACACACACACACACAGAGAGAGAGAGAGAGAGAGAGAGAGAGAGAGAGAGAGAGAGAGAGAGAGAGAGAGAGAGAGAGAGAGAGGCGGTGTTGTGTGTGTGTGAGTGAGAAGCTTGCCCCCTGCTTGAGAAGCTGGCCCCTGCTTGAGGTTGCTCCTTTGCTTCTGAGAAAAAACCCCTTTTGGGTTACAATTGGAAAAAATCATATGCTAGTTGAAAGCTCGTTGCACATTGAAGCAGGTCAAGCACGTGGATTAATGCCTGGCGTGCCCATTCTACAATGCACAGCATTTTCAGATATCCAGAGAGAGAGAGAGAGAGAGAGAGAGAGAGAGAGAGAGAGAGAGAGAGAGAGAGAGAGAGAGAGAGAGGCGGTGTTGTGTGTGTGTGAGAGAGAAGCTTGCCCCCTGCTTGAGGTTGCTCCTTTGCTTCTGAGAAAAAACCCCTTTTGGGTTACAATTGGAAAAAATCATATGCTAGTTGAAAGCTCGTTGCACATTGAAGCAGGTCAAGCACGTGGATTAATGCCTGGCGTGCCGATTCTACAATGCGCAGCATTTCGAGATTTCCACAGAGAGAGAGAGAGAGAGAGAGAGAGAGAGAGAGAGAGAGAGAGAGAGAGAGAGAGAGAGAGAGAGAGAGAGAGAGAGAGAGAGAGAGAGAGAGAGAGAGAGAGAGAGAGAGGGAGGGAGGGAGATGAATGAAATGAAATTAAATCAAATGTGAATTTAACGCTTGCACAAGGCCAAAATGACCTATGAGACGAAAAGTCAACGATATGGAGCGTGATACAACGGTTTGAAGCGAGGTACAAAACAAAGCGAAAATCCACTAACAAGAGTGAAGGCTTGTTAAGTTGTTTTGCCTAACTACAAAACTGCAAAGATGTCAGGTGTTGTGGGATTGAAATGATGAAGATCTAGGATTTACACTTCCACAAATCTTTACTTCTTTCCTTGGGTTAATGATTGCTTTAGCATGAATGATGGTTCCTTTTACTTTCCCAAAGAGAGGGAATGAGAGAGAACGGTAGAGATGTGCAGAGGGGGGGAGAGAGAAAAAGAGGAGAATGACATCCGATGAGGTCCCAACCAACCCTCTCAAGGACCCTCCACACGGTTGCTGATTTAGTATTTGCTTTTGATTGTGTAAATGGAATGTACACAATGCAATAGCTCAAGTGCATACTCTATTGACTCGAATGGTGGTTATCGCCGCGGTAACTCCTCAAGATGAGGCACCTCCGGGGCTGATTTGATGCCCCTTTGGATCCTTCTCGATGTGGGATTGCGGATGGCCACTAAGAGGTAGATCTGGGGCTGATTTGCGTTTCTGGTGTGATTTGCGTTTCTGGTGTGAGAGGAATGAAGGGCTAAAAACGCAAATCTCGATGATGCCGATGATGGACAACAATGGGAGCACTCGATGACGGCAAGGGAATGGCAGAAGAGAGGCATGGGCTGCCGAAGTGCCGACCTCATTTAAAGGGCTAACGCTTGCAGATCTTGCACGTCTCCCGCAAGGAAGAGGGCTGAAAATTGCAAACACTAGCTGATCTGCTGCAGATTTGGGATCGCTGGCTGATTTGCTACCAAAACGCTCGGCTGATGTGTTGCTGCAAAAACGCCAGCTGGTCCTTGGCAAACATGCTGGGGCTGAACTGGTGCTTCTTGATTTGATGTGAAAATGCTGGGCCTCCTACTCCTCATATAGGGAAAACTTGGGCTTAAGAACTTATGAAGGCTTAGGTACGGTAAAACTGGGCGTCTCCCATGTTGTGCTAGAATAGTCCTCATTCTCTGATGGAGCCTCCATCGATGTCGTGGTCGCCCCCGTAGACGTGGGCGTCTAGCTCTCCCGAGCTCAGTGGCTCTGTCCACTAATATACCTCTGGTAGAAGCGGGCTCTAAAGTTTGCCGGAGAGAGAGAGAGAGAGAGAGAGAGAGAGAGAGAGAGAGAGAGAGAGAGAGAGAGAGAGAGAGAGAGAGAGAGAGAGAGAGAGAGAGAGAGAGAGAGAGAGAGAGAGAGAGAGAGAGAGATCATAGAGACTAAAGCCCTCTCCATACATCTCCATCCATCAGTGCTACCAAATCTGCTATGGTGGTCCATCGAGGGTCCCCAAATCTGGACTCCATAAAGCATAGCTGAAGCCACTAAAGTATCAAAAAGCCAGAGCTTTGTTCAAGGTTTCTTAAACTGAACCTGCGAACACATCTTCTCCAATCCTCCCACGGCTGCATGAGCTCTCGTCAATCTGGTCTCTACTGCTCTCCTCAATGAAAACACTGGTCCACTGAAGACTACCTCAAGATAGGTGTATGCATCTGTATACTCCACCGTCTCTTGGCCATATGAAAATGTGGGTGCTGACCTCCTGACCCACTATGGTGTGGTGAACACCATAACCTTGGTTTTCCCTAGGTTAACAAACAATCCACTATTGTTGGCAAATGTGTATAAAGCATCTAAATGATGCGGCATCCCCTCCGGGGAGTCAAAAATCAACACAATGTCATCAACATATAACAATAGTGGGATCCATGTCCCTGCCAACTATGCTCCTCTATCACCATCCCTCTCAATGTAGTCAGCAACCTCATCCACATACATGCCAAATAGTGTAGGAGATAGCGGGCAGCCCTATGTCACCCTGTTAGTGGATTGAACCAAATTAGAAATCCCCTCTAGAGCGCGTACATGCCCCACTACTGACCTGTATAGAGCCATGATCCCCCAAATCAACTCGGTGGGTACCCCCATCTCTTGCAATATGCGCATCAATTTAGCTCTGGGCACTGTATCAAAGGCTTTGCAGAAATCCACAAAGCAACAATAGAGCCGTCTCCCACGCGATCTTCCCTCCTCAATAATGGTTCTGAGTGTCAGAATATGATCAAGAGTAGAGAAACCTCTCTTGAAAGTTCCATAGTAACATGGAACGATAGGTCGGGGTTGGGAACGAGGACGGGGACGGGGGTCGGAACGGCAAAAGAAAAACACAGTTTTTTTGGCATTTTTAGACCTACACACATGCCACACATAGAGCATCACTTTGACCACAAATTTACTCTAAATAGACCAAATAACATGAGTCATATAGACACAAATGTGCTAATAAAACATCGATGGCATGAGAATCGAGATGGATACAAAATGAAAAGTACATGCCACAAGGGTGGCTTTTATAGCCATGGGGGTGCAGCCCCTTGAGGCTTGAAAGCTTCAAAGTTAAAAAAATATGGTTGTTGGAGAGAAACTGACCGTCCCTTGCCGTCCCCTACCATCCCCTTCCGGCCCCGAGACGTTCAGGTTGCGACCCAGCTGGCAGTCCGGTTGTCGTCCGTCCCAACACGTACCCACCCGTCCTTGTCCCCGTCCCCGTCCTAGATACGGGCGTCCCTCGCCTCTAGGGGCCGTCCCCTATGACTGCTTGAAACCCGCCTGTCTTGCTGTCCGTACACCCTCTCTCTCTGCCCATCTACTCAACTGCTGCTCAAGGATGGATGCATGCAACCGTGCCAATGTGTGTCCAATCATGATAGTGCGGTAGTTCCCAGGCTCCGTGGGGTCCCCTGACTTGAAGATAGGTACGATAGTAGACAGACTCCAAGTATTAGGTAGGCTCTCGCACATGGCATGGTTGAACATCATTGCTAGCAGCTCTACAAGAAAATCTCTAGCATGTATAAAATGCTTTGCTGGCCATCGTGATCATATTGTCTCTGAGTCCTCATTCTGTCAGTGGCCTTCTTTACCATCTCGGTGGTAAAGAAAGCACATGTATGTTGGCATGGTTCTGGCGGATCCGGAAGAGGTGGCTGCCTCAAGAGTGTGTAAAAAGATGATGCATACTGACCCCATATCTCCGTAGGAGTGATGATTGGTGGGGGAGAATGCCCATGGAAGAGTCGCTGAAACCGGCCCGTAGGGCGGTAGGCGTTGGCTTTCACCCGAAATTCTTTACTTTATACACACACACAGAGCACTTTGCAAAGAGAACCTGCTATGGGAATTAACACTTAATCACACACACAGCTCGGAAGCTAGAATGCTCCGAGTAGACGCCGACAACCTGTAGGCCCCAAAATTGGCGCCCCTTTCGGTATTTCTTTATTCTTTAGGAGGGTAAATTACAAGGTAAGGTCCTGGGAATCCTTCACGTGTATCCACCTAGATACCATTTGATTTGGCCAAATTTCGGCAGCATAACAGCCCCAAAACTTGCGCGAAACCAATTCCCTTGCTGGAACTCGCTTGCACTGTTGTATACCCTCTGATTCCTGTCCAAAAACAGTAAATTCAGCATGCTGTATTTACTGGTTTTTGCCCTGTTTTCAGCCCCAAACAGTCCCCTAACTGTCCTTTGCCAGTGGGGCACGATTCCCAATGATCCTGGCGTCCGTATGGCTGAAAAACAGTGAATTTACAGCGCATACACAGCGCTGATTTTGCACCTGTACGGTGAGGTTATGACCCTCACCAGTGCTTGCTTTGGAGCAGCAGTTAGCTACCCCTGTTCCTGCTCAAGGAGGCTCTTGCCTCAGCACAAAAGTATGAACCCACACAACTGTACATCAGTCAAATGAGTAGCCCTCTTGTGGGGCATCACATAACTGCACGTAGGGGAGAGAGAGAGCAGTGTGTAGTATGCAGGGCATCACTCCTAGCACCACACTGTACATGAGAGGGAAAGAAAGCACTCCATAGCTCTTAACCTGTGACAGGTTGCAAATGAGGCCTCTCCCAGCATAAAAATCAGCGCCCATTTTTCTGCAAGAGGAAAGTTCACCAAAATGTGACACTTGGCGCATTTTCAAGCATTTTCCCGTTTCGGGTTCGCCGCTTAAAAATATCCCAACCGACGCGTCAGTTGACTTCGCGGCAGAGTTATAAAGTGTTCCCCTAGTCATACCGGAGGTAATGACGCGAACACATTTCACGGCCCAAAATAGCAGTTCCCTAAATTTTAGGAGATGCTTCCGTTGGGCTCCCACTGGTCTTCTGACCATCTATCCTCATTGGGACCGCATCCAAAAGTGCAATGTGGCCCAACTGTTGGATACTTTTTGTTGGTAGTCCCACCTTGACTTTACGCCTTAATTGAGTTCACTTCCTAGTATCCACCAACTTGCTAAGTGCGACGGGGGGACCTATATGATCTTGCTCTGAGCCTAGACATCCTCTTACCATACGAATTCCAGTGCCGACCACTTCCCGTCTGCGGGTGAATCTACCGTTCACGTTGGCCATACAATGTCCGACCGTTTGCTACTTCAAAAAGAGGGTCTTAAACAAATAAAATAAACCCCATTGGAAAGAAACCAACAACCAAGGTTAGCAGTTGCCACATCTCTGTGACATGGTTAATAACTGCTACGTCCTCGTGACATACCCCCCTCTTGAAATCGCAAACGTCCTCAATTGCATGCCATAAATACACGCCATTGATGATCTTGTGCTATTAACACTCTTTTATCATCGCATGTATCCGCAAGAAAGGTCGTAACATACATAGATACAAATGACTTAATGAGGCCTTCATACTTTTGCCATTTCCATCTATGGCACTGAATTCATATGTACATTTGATGTACTAGCTCTATCATTACCCCTCCTTTGCACACGTTGGGTTGGGGCATAAGTAGGCTGTAACCCAAAGGCTTCAAGGTAAAGCTGCAATACATTTGGTGACTCTGATAGTTCATGCTCTTCCATCCACTTTGCATCCATAGGCGGATAGTTCTTGAACTTCACCAAATAGCGTCTTGCAACTTGTCCTTTAACTTTTCTGTCCTTATGTGCCAAAACTTGCTCAGGTACCAAGATCTCATCAAGTTCTTCAACTTCTGGCTGATCCTCAACTGGCATATCTTCTGGCACATCACCCACGAAGGGTCTTAGAAGACTCACGTGAAACGCATTATGAATCTTCCATGCATCAGGCAATTTCAGCCTGTAAGCCACATCGCTGATCTTGTCAAGCACTTGAAAAGGCCCATAGTAACGCATGCTGAGCTTAGGAAACAGCCGTTCCTTGCCCTTCATCTTCTTTAACCTTGCCTTTTCGAACCTTAAGAGAACCCAATCACCAGGTGATAGTAGCAATTCACGACGGTGACGATCAGCAGCCTTTTTCTGTTTTGCCTGAGTCTTGTCCAAGGCAACTTTAATCTTCTTATACATCTCATCCATGTTCTCAACATATCGATCTGCCTCAAAGATCTTGTCCTTTGTATGCAAAATGGGAGGAACCTTTTTGCCGCCTTTAACAATTTCAAAAGGTGCTTTTCCAGTAGACGAATGCACCGTATTATTGTACGCATACTCAAGCATAGGCAAATACTGTTCCCACTTGCCCTTATTATCTGACACATAGCATTTCAGCAGATCTAAGACAGTAGAATTAGCCTCTTCTGACTGTCCATCAGTTTGTGGATGAAACGAAGACGAGAACTTGAGCGTAGTACCCATGTTCTCAAACAATCCTCTCCAGAACAAACTGGTCATGCGAGGATCACGATCATTGATAATCGATTGTGGCATACCATGGTACTTAAACACATTGTATATGAACAAGCGTGCCATCTGATCAGATTTTATCTTCTTCCTGACAGGGATAAAATGGGCCTGCTTGCTGAACCTGCAGATAATGGTCCATATACCATCATTCCCTGTTGGCGTTCTTGGAAGATCAAAGATAAAGTCCATAGCAATGCTTTCCCATGGCTTATCCGGAATCGGCAGTGGTTGTAACAACCCTGGTGCCTTTTGCCTGTCAAACTTGACCTTTTGGCAAACTATGCATGCTCGCACAAAGGCATCCACATCTCTCCTCAAGGTAGGCCAATAGAAGAACGTCTCTACCGCTTTAACTGTTGCATCAATGCCACGATGCCCTGCATACGGTGGGACATGACTCTCTTCCATGACCTTATGTCGCAGTGGCCTAGTGACACAAAGTCTGCCATGCATCATCATAAAACCGTCTCTGAGGAGGTAGTGCTCGTGATGTTGCCCCTCTTGTAACTGTTCAAAGATCCTTGCAAAATCTTCATCAGCAGTATACTGTTCCTTCATGTCATCTAACTCATGATGATAAGGAATTGACACAGCTGAAATTTGTGGCTTTCTTGATAACGCATCAGCCACAACATTCTTCTTGCCTTCCACATGCATAATCTGGAAGTGGAACATGGAAAGAATGTTTGCCCATCGCATATGCTTTTCGGATAACTTTGACTGTGTCAAGAAGTATCGCAAGGTCTGATGATCTGTTTGGACAACAAAATCAGCACCTAAGAGGTAGTGCTTCCAGCTAGAAAGCGCATGAATCACGGCCAAGAGCTCTTTCTCATAGACTTGCATAGTCCTCTCTGGCCCTTGCAAAATTCGGCTTTCATAGGCTACTACCCGTCCATCTTGCATTAGCACTGCTCTGATGCTACTGCCACACGCGTCACATTGGACCACAAATGACTTCCTGAGATCTGGCAAAACAATAACTGGATCTGAAGTCAACTTTTCCTTTAAGAGACTAAAAGCTGAAATCTCTTTTTGGGTCCATCTGAAAGTGACCTCTTTCTTTTGCAATGCGTGAAGAGGCGATGCTATCTCTGCAAAATTTCTGATAAACCTTCTATAGTAGGAACACAATCCCAAGAAGCTTCTGACATCGTGCACAGTCTTCAAGTCTGGCCATGTCTTGATAGCTTCGACCTTTGCGGGATCCATTCTAACACCATCCTTTGAGACTATGTGGCCCAGAAAGTGGATCTCTTCCAGGAAGAATTCACTTTTCTTAGGATTGACAAGTAACCTGTGACTGCGCAGCTCTTCGAACACAATGGTCAAGTGACGCCTATGCTCCTCTTCATTCTTCGAATACACAATCATGTCATCGAAGAATGTTCCAACAAACTGTTGATGCGAGCGGAAAATCCGGTCTATCATTCTGTTGAACGTGGCAAGAGCATTTGTTAGCCCAAACGGCATCACTAGAAACTCATAAAGACCAAATGTCGTTCTAAACGCAGTCTTGTGCACATCCTCTGGGCTTATACGAATCTGATGGTACCCACTCTTCAGGTCTATCCTGCTGAAAATTGCAGCACCCTCTAAACGATCGAGAATATCATCAATGCGAGGAATAGGAAACCTATTCTTGATGGTATTCTTATTCAACGCACGGTAATCAATACACATGCGCCATGAGCCATCCTTCTTCTGCACTAGGAGCACTGGGGAGCAAAAGGGTGAAGAACTAGGTTGAATCAGCCCCTTCTCTAATAACTCCTCAACCTGGCCCATAATCTCTTTCTGCTGCGCCGCACTAACCCTGTAGGGAGGTCTATTTGGTGGGCTACACCCTGGCACCAAATCTATCCGATGGTCCTCAGGTCTCTCTGGCGGTAATTGCGACGGTAATGAATCAGAAAAACAGTCACTAAACTTTTGCAAAAATGCTGACCTTTCTTTATCTAACACAGATAAATTTGACTGATCCCTATCTGAGACATCACGTGCAAAAATCAAGTACACAGAAAGATGATTCTTTATTACAGAAGTGATAGCAGAAGCAGATACAATAGGGACTGACTCTCCTTTAAGCTTTACATCCAAGATGTGAGTTTTGCCCCTATGCTGTACAGTGATCTTTTTGTTGTAGGCATCCAAGACTCCATGCACTCGGAACATCCACGGGATCCCTAACAAGGCGTCACAACCTTCCAGCGGCATGATGTAAAACTCTTCAGTGTCCACATACGACTGAATATGCAGACGCAGTTTTCCAATGATGGGAGTAACACACTCTGAGTGGCCAGGACATGCCAACCCTGCCTATGCGGTGTACCCCATCTCTTCAGCTTTGATGCCGAGCTTCATAGCTAACTCTGGTGAGATAAAGTTGGCTTTGGCACCTGGATCAAAGAAGATGATTGCCGTCTGATCCCTAACTTTACCCCATGCCCTGCATAACTCACTGGCATCTGTGCTGGGCCTGTCACCCACCATGTCTGGCACTAAACCTGCCGTGGGTTTAGGCTTCTTGCCTTTCTGGTCTTCTTTATCCTCTGAGTCAGCTGGCCTTTTCCTTTGTGGACAATTGATAGAAAAGTGACCAGGCTGCTCGCATATAAAGCATTTGTTCTTAGCCATTAGGACCTTCTTTTCCTCGAGCGACTTGCGCACAAAAGGCTTCCTTTTCTGTTTCTTTGCCTGCGCTCCAGAAGTCCCAGCTGAATCCTTGTCTTTGGTGGCCTGTTCTGACCCCTGTGACGCATCAGGAGCCGTTTTCACAAAGGGCTTCTTCGCTGAATTTTTCTTTTGCTGCCCTCCTTTATCATTGCTCGGAAATCCACTGTCCTCTCCTTTCAACAGGGCAAGACCAGTGTTCGCAACTTCCATAAGCTGAGTAAGGGTAGCCACTCTATTCTTTGTACAGTAATCGCGAAGCCCTTTAGGCAGCCCACAACAATACTTCTCTATCTGCTCTGTCAATGGCACAAATCTGTAGGAGGTCACTGAGAGTAATGCTTTACAAAACCTCCTATTGTACTCCAGCAAGCTCTTGCACGAAGCTGCCGTAAGCTGGTGCCAATCTGTCAAGACATTGGCTTCAAATTCATTTGATAGCCAAGCAGATGCAAACATTTGCTTGAAGTAAACCCAAGTGGCGGGTGCCTGTCCTTGCATTAACAATGTCGTCCACCATGTAAGCGCATTGTCCTTTAAGAAAGTGGCAGCTTTCCTGACCTTCGAGGCCTCTGTAAAATTCCCTCCCGCATAAGCTGTATCAAACTGCTGGAGGAAAGTGAGTGCCTTTGTCTTGTCCTCGAAACCACTGAAGGTACTGAACTTTACTGCTGCACCACCTTCTTTGTAAGCCTTCGGCTTCTCTAGTGCCCCCAAGTTGTCATACGGAATGGTCTGCAACATGGGCACTGTACTAGGCATGATCGGCACGTGTTGGCCATTCACTTTTTGCGTCAGAGGTGCGATATCTGGCTGCTGTCCAGAAAAACCAGCCATGCCAAAATGACCCTGTGGCACCCCAAACTGGCTCTGGTTGCCGTGGAAACCTTGCTGCATGCCGATAGTACCATACATTGGGTTTGGCATGATGCCTTGCATACCCCCGAACACTGTTCCTGGCATGTACGGCTGACTTCCAGACGCATAACCAGCCATACTTTGGAACACTGATCCACCCCCGAAATACCCAGGATGTACCGTGGGTGGTGGAAAAACTGAGTGCATAGCCTGGTATCCAGCTCCCTGTCCATTCAAGACAGCATGCTGGCTCTGAAAGGTGGCGGGCTGAACTGGCATAACCTGTGGAATAGGCGTTCTAGCCACCTGTTCAAGCACGGGAGGAACCTGCTTTGGAGCCCCCGACTCCGCAACATGCGAGTGTTCCCTTTCCTCCTGCGCCTCATGAAGTACCTGGGCTTGAGCTTCAACAAGCTCTGTACGCGGCGTAGGTTGCCTATTTTGCTGTTGCACTGGTGGCGCTTGCAAGAATTCCATAAACCTCGGATTCTGCACCAGCTGCGAAAAGACATTCACCGCGGCAACTAACTGAGTCTTAAACGCATCATCCTCAATTTGCCCTGTCATAAAGCCTTGTACTACTGGAGGGACATTCACGTTGACAGTAGGTACAGACTGACGTGGCCGTGAGCTCTCGCCAATCTCAAAAACCATAGGAATCTCCTGCCTGTCCTTTGGAGAGGAACCCTCTTCCATAATTCCCTTCCCCTTGTCGGCCATAGTGTAATCCCCGTGTTCTTGCACTGTGTGTCTTTACCCTGAACAATCCAGGCTCACTCTTTGAGGAAAAAGTGATTGACATCCCGGCAATGGAACCATGAAACCGGCCCGTAGGGCGGTAGGCGTTGGCTTTCACCCGAAATTCTTTACTTTATACACACACACAGAGCACTTTGCAAAGAGAACCTGCTATGGGAATTAACACTTAATCACACACACAGCTCGGAAGCTAGAATGCTCCGAGCAGACGCCGACAACCTGTAGGCCCCAAAATTGGCGCCCCTTTCGGTATTTCTTTATTCTTTAGGAGGGTAAATTACAAGGTAAGGTCTTGGGAATCCTTCACGTGTATCCACGTAGATACCATTTGATTTGGCCAAATTTCGGCAGCATAACAGCCCCAAAACTTGCGCGAAACCAATTCCCCTTCTGGAACTCGCTTGCACTGTCGTATACCCTCTGATTCCTGTCCAAAAACAGTAAATTCAGCACGCTGTATTTACTGGTTTTTGCCCTGTTTTCAACCCCAAACAGTCCCCTAACTGTCCTTTGCCAGTGGGGCACGATTCCCAATGATCTTGGCGTCCGTATGGCTGAAAAACAGTGAATTTACAGCGCATACACAGCGTTGATTTTGCACCTGTACGGTGAGGTTATGACCCTCACCAGTGCTTGCTTTGGAGCAGCAGTTAGCTACCCCTGTTCCTGCTCAAGGAGGCTCTTGCCTCAGCACAAAAGCATGAACCCACACAACTGTACATCAGTCAAATGAGTAGCCCTCTTGTGGGGCATCACATAACTGCACGTAGGGGAGAGAGAGAGCAGTGTGTAGTGTACAGGGCATCACTCCTAGCACCACACTGTACATGAGAGGGAAAGAAAGCACTCCATAGCTCTTAACCTGTGACAGGTTGCAAATGAGGCCTCTCCCAGCATAAAAATCAGCGCCCATTTTTTTGCAAGAGGAAAGTTCACCAAAATGTGACACTTGGCGCATTTTCAAGCATTTTCCCGTTTCGGGTTCGCTGCTTAAAAATATCCCAACCGACGCGTCAGTTGACTTCGCGGCAGAGTTATAAAGTGTTCCCCTAGTCATACCGGAGGTAATGACGCGAACACATTTCACGGCCCAAAATAGCAGTTCCCTAAATTTTAGGAGATGCTTCCGTTGGGCTCCCACTGGTCTTCTGACCATCTATCCTCATTGGGACCGCATCCAAAAGTGCAATGTGGCCCAACTGTTGGATACTTTTTGTTGGTAGTCCCACCTTGACTTTACGCCTTAATTGAGTTCACTTCCTAGTATCCACCAACTTGCGAAGTGCGACGGGGGGACCTATATGATCTTGCTCTGAGCCTAGACATCCTCTTATCATACGAATTCCAGTGCCGACCACTTCCCGTCTGCGGGTGAATCTACCGTTCACATTGGCCATACAATGTCCGACCGTTTGCTACTTCAAAAAGAGGGTCTTAAACAAATAAAATAAACCCCATTGGAAAGAAACCAACAACCAAGGTTAGCAGTTGCCACATCTCTGTGACATGGTTAATAACTGCCACGTCCTCGTGACAGTCGCCATGCCTTGTCTGAATCCTGGCTCAAAAAGAGCTGGTAAATCCTGCTCTAATCGAGCTAGAAGCGCCCTCTTCGTTCGTCGCACCAAACACCGAGAAACAATCCGTGACTGCCTATGAGTGATGACTCCTAGAAGTACCTCCCTCTAAAGTCGGGCTCTGGTCTCTCTACATTCCTCATCATACCAGCTATTTTGGGGTATGCTCTCAGAATGTCGTCGTTGCCTAGGCTCATTGTGTGGGTATGCCTCTGCTGTTGCATCCTGTATTGTCTCTGTCAATATATAAGTGAGCTCCTCTAGAGGTCTCCCGGGATCCTCTGTGCATAAGCGTCTGTAGATACCATCAATGTAGATAGAATCAGTCTCTGAAATAAAACTGTATCAGGTATGCGTAGATGTATGTGCCAGTCGAGCTGTGCTGAACTGGAATGAGACAGCAAACGTGAGGAGGGCATGATCTACTGCTACCCCGATAGGCTTGGGCCCGACTGTAAAGTCCTGAATAGAGGATATGAAACTGGGCTTAGCCAAACCATAATCCACTGTGCTAGCCCCATGTCTATGAGAGAAACAAGTGAACTCATTCGACGTCGGAAATCTTTGGAGGCCATTAAAGATAGCCAGTCCATGTGCTGTCCCCATATCTGTCAAATATCCCCCATATCCAGTGTGCTCCTCATCTTGCGAACACCTGGCCAATCCCATATCATTGACATCCAATTCTCTCAACATTTCTTCTGAGATATCGTAGAAAGCTGTCTGAGATTGGCCCGTCCTCCCAAGAGAATGACATCTCCATCCCTAGAGAACTCCCATATGTCCTTATCCAATATCATGTAGGGTGACTTTCCCTTGGGTGATGCATAATGAGATGTGTTGGGGGCGAAATAGCATATTGCAATGTAGAGTGGCCTCCGTGTCTTCGCTCACTCTGACCCACATATATCTGGCCTGCTCATCTCTCCGAACAATACGAATGAGGGGCTGAAGCTCCTCCCTGAAAAGGACTGCCACACCTCCTGACCCACGTCCTCTATGCGTTGATCTCACATCCTGCCTACAAGTAGTCTCCCAATGGTATCCTGTCACTCTAGGTAATTTGCTGCCAGGGGTTTGATGCGTTTCCGAGTAAAAAATAATGTCTCTTCCCTTAAAGCTATCCTCAAATGCGCCTACATCCAGCTTCATTGATCCATTACAATTCCATGCTGCCATTCTAAGGTTAGTCCCATAGGTCTCGCACCGTCGTCAGGTGCGTGTTTCCAACATCACTACTCTCCCTCCCCTTGTAGAAAGCAACTTTCTCTTCTCCCTCACTCTCTTGATCTCTGGCATCAACTCTTGCATGTGTGCCAAGGGTGGATCAAAACGTACGTACGGATCGGTTCCGTACTGTACGGACATTCTGTATGGATCCGTACCGTATGGAACGATCTGTACGTCGTTTTTTTTTTTTTTGGGGTGGTGTGGGAAGCCCATACGGTGCTGATTTAAAATAAAAATCCAAGTCTCTTGCAATAGTTACACAGTATGTGGTTGTCTTGTAAAACGTGTCTTTGAATGTCTCTATAAGTTGTTGGCTTCTCTCGTTTTTTATTGGAAATGTCCTAGAAAATTTAGTACTTTGCGGTTTTTTTACAAGAGTACGTATTTTTACGTACATAATTTTTTTTCTTGTACGGAACAACGTACAGTACGTACATATACTCCACGTACAGTACGTTTGGTACCACCTTGATGTGTGCTACTTGTGTTAGAGTGAGGTCATCACCCAAAAATTTCTTGGTTTGCTTGAGTGTTGGTCTCTTCTTCAGGAATTCCTTCCTAGCTTCCAACGTAGGGAAACATATTATGAGTGCTCTTTCCTTGGGACTTGCTTTCTCATCACTTCCCTTCTTGCCCACTCTCTAAGCACCTGTGTGTGGGGGTTTAGAAATACCCATGCGCTTCAAGAACTCCTGCACTTCTTCGTCTACTTTTCCAGTGTCTTTGAGACTTGTAACACGCACATGAAGGGCTCTAGTCTTCCTCTTTTACTCCTCCTCAATTGTCATATTGATGATAGTGGATGTCGGTGTGGCTTCATTCATCTTATCTTTTCCTTTCTTTGCGTCCTCTATCCACTTTTTAGCTTTATCAACTTTCTCTTGTGTTTTGAATAGGTGCTCCGTCCGTGAAGAGGTTGTACGTGCCTTCTGCTCTTCCTCTTCCCGTAGAGTTTTCACATGATCCTTAATGCTTTCGAGCTCCTATATCATTGAGGGTTGATTTTCTTTCTCCTTCACGACGGCATTTTTGCAAGCTGCGAGTTCTCCCTTAAGTGCTTCGATCAATGCATCCTTTTCATTCATGTGTTCTTCCATTTTTGATTTCCAGAATTTGAAAGCAGCAAGTGCATCGTCTGTTAGGTAAAGGCGGTGTGCTCATACAAAGATTAAGGAGCTCTCACTCATTCTCACATTGTGCTCATACAGTGAGATTTGGGAGCTTCACCCACATACTGTGTACTCTCTCTCTCCTCTTCTCGCTCTCCGCACACGTACCGCATTCGCGCACTCACAATTGGTATCAGAGCTTTGGTGATGTGTGCGACGGCTTCCCGACGAGACAGAAGCGATAGAGCTCGGCTATGGCGGCTTGAGCTCGACGGAGGTGGATACGGCTCGACGGTGTCAGATCTCAGCTTAAGCATGTATATTCAGCTTGTGTAGAGCTTGTGTAGCAAGCCATTGCTGAATTTTGCAAAAAAAGAGCAGGAACAAGAAGTGTTGCAGCTCGTGTTTGCTGTTTTTGGCTCCCGAAACAATGTTTTTTGTATATCTACGTCACACGGAGTTGGATGGATATGATCCAGAGTCTAGGTTGGGGTTTTGGCACATTCTGGACGTGGTGGTGATGTCCGTTTTCTGAAATTCTGCTCTGAATTACAGCAGGTGCAAAAGTAGCAAATTTATGCTGCGTTTTTGGGCCGAAAATGGAGGCTTTTGGCATATCTCACATCTGGACTCAGATACATGTGATCCAAGAGTCTACCCTGAGGTTTTGGCACGTTTCGGACGCGTTGGTCATATCAGAAATTTGAAATTCCGAGCGTTGAATTTTCTGCAGCAACCTGTCAACAATCTCGACATATCGAGGTTTTGCTGTTTGATTCTTACAGTGTAGAGAGTGATGTGGTTTGCATCTTTGGCTATGTATGGCACACTATGGTGCTATTTGAGAGAGAATTCACCTTGTTTTTGCATATGCAAGTGACACTTTGGGATGTGACTTTCGGATTGTTACACATTCGGATGCTGTTTCATGCGCATTGTTTGACTGTGTGGGGCATTTCAAAGAGTTTTTTTTTAATACGATTTTGTGAGGTTTTATGCTATGTATGCATTATGCGGATACAGTTGGTGTTCTTGTATCCACTCTCGCAGGAGAGGATTTGCAAATGCTTGTGTGGCTACAATACAGACTAGTCACACGTTTCACAGGTTTTTGCAGATTTCTGAAGACAGTTTCTCTTGTGGGACGCGTTCTGAGCTAGTTTGCTCTCTACTTGCGTATATGGTTATGCGCTTTACGCTCAGTTGAGCAGTTTGTCTCAGTTTATGCTTGCAGAGTTTGTAGATTGTGGAGTTGTTTAATGCATATGTGAGCATCAATATTGATGCGACTGATCATGCTTTTGAGCATTGTGTAGTGGTTGAGCTACCTCCCACTTTGTTTGCCATAGTTTTGGCATGGATATGGAGACGCTTCACGTTAGAGGCGGTTCTCGCTCACGATCGCGACTGACATGTTGACACTGCGGCTACGATGGGCATATTAGGCGCTGTTGCTTCATGCATATGAGGCAGCGGAAGAGGCAGATGCATGGTGCTACTATGAGGACAGATGCTAGAGAGTGCATGTGACGGGCATGTCACTTTTGAGTCTAGCTTTTGCCTTCAGACTACTTTGTGCCTTGGGATAGCACATTGTTTACGCATTTTCTACTAGACAACCATGCAGTTTTTCACGTGACGCCACGTCGTGATTTGTTTTGCTCTTTCTCTTGTGGGAGACTTAGTTGTATGCAATTTGTTGATGGTTCAACACATGACATAGATGAGTGCTGGAGATGTATGCATGTCTTTACCTAGCGGTGCATTGCTTACGCTACGAGATGTAGGTTATGTACCAGGACTCAGCTAGAGTCTCATTTCAGTGCGTCAATTGCAGAGTAGTGGACATTGTGAACTGCTTGGCGAGCGGTCATTTCAAATGCATAGGGGATCAGTGGTGATAGCCAGAGGTGCTAGGAGTGGTCTGGTATACCCTTTGCATATTCTGACACACGAGGCGGTGTAGTCTCTGTATATTTGCAGCCATGTTTGGAGCAAGAGGCGAGGCGTGTCTCTTTTGCGGATGTGCTGCATGGAGAGCAGGTTGTGCATTTGTCTTGTGGTGACGCTCAGCAGACAGTGGTATCTCTGGGGATGTACAACTTTGTCAGTCATCAGTTGAGGTGACATCAGTTGAGCCAGAGACCGATGCATTGTTCTATGATGCGTCTGATATGTTTGAGGGTGACGGTGTCCTTCACATAGCTGTGTGTGATTGAAGTGGTGCTGATTTTTCGGTTTTGTGGTCATTCTCAACAGATATGCCTTTGCCAGACGATGCTGACATGGTGATGCATAGTCAGGTGGTTCCTGATGAGGATGCATATGGCACTGAGGTTGTTGACAGGGATAGGTTGGCACACATAGTGCATGTTTCATCGGCTTTCGGGTCTCTCATGTCTGACCTTTTGGTTTCGAGACCTGAACTTGCTTATGCGGTTGGTGCATTTGCAGTTGGAGTTGTCAGTCGTGCGATGACTGACACTGGCATTGTGCATTGTGGAGCCATGCAGGTCGTCACTCGATACCTACATCAAGAGTGTCGTCGTAGCTCTAGCCCTAGTGGTATGTATATTGTATCTACACTAGGGCGGTTACAGAGTGAGCCAGTGGGCTTAGGTTGAGAGCCGTCTTCTCTCACCTCTTGTATATACTAATTGTAGGCTACTCTTCTCGCCACTTATCGGCACACAGCCTTTAGTGGGAGAATGTTAGGTAAAGGCGGTGTGCCTCACCGTGCTTTGCCCGTGTCTGTCGGCCAGTGGCCGATCGCCCACATTTATCTCCTTATTCTTTATACATACAAAGAATGAGGAGGTCTCACTCATTCTCACATTGTGCTCATACAGTGAGATTTGGGAGCTCCACCCACATCCTATGTACTCTCTCTCTCTCTCCCCTTCTCACTCTCCGCACACGCACCGCATTCGCGCACTCATATCCTCTAATCTTTTTTGCATCTTGCATTCCATTACATTCACTTCTGCCCTCACTATGGTCTGTATTTCGGCCTTCGATGATGTGTACATCTCCTCACGCTTACCAAGCATCTCTGTGCCACTCTTTCCTCATATCTGTATATATAGCTTTTTTGTAAGTCTCCGCATTTGGATACATCTCTTTTTCAATGTCACCCCTCAAAAGGCTTAGCTCCGCCTTAATCATCACCTGCACCTTCTCATACATTAAGTCATCTTTGACTCTAGAAAGTTTCTCTGCTCTCATAAAGCTGGCGACAGTGTGCTCTCTCGAATCCTCCGCCTAAATGTTGCTTTTGATTTAGGCGGGGTTTCGTAGATATCATCATCCCCGAGGTCAATTGATTTGTCCATCCTCAGGCACTTCGCGTGAGGCCTTTCTTGTTGCTATCCACCGTCATGCACCCTCTTGGCCTGAAACTGTACGATGACTGTATTCACTGACTGTGTGCCGGTTTGCCGCCCAAGCCAGATCACTCACTGTTTTCAGATGAGAGAGTAAGGGGGATTGGTTGCAACCCAAAATTGCCTAGCAGACCTTTGTCACAGTGGTTGTAGAGTGCTTAGCAGACCCTAGAGCTGCTGTCACCCTATACGCTACCTGTTGGGTGCTTTGCACGTGCTGCTAGTGCTTGCTGTACCTGTAGCATGTGCATGGCTGTTGCATTTGCTTGCGTGCACTTGTTGCAGAGGTGGTGCGAGCACCTAGTGCTCTCCCACTCCAAAGCTGATGTGTAGCGTGAGAGAAGAGCTGTTGGAGCTCCGTGCAACGGGTTGGTTGGAGCACCTGCACACGATAGCTGGAGCACCACACCTTATGCGATGGCTGCACCACACCTTGAGAGAGAGAGAGAGAGAGAGAGAGAGAGAGAGAGAGAGAGAGAGAGAGAGAGAGAGAGATGAAATGTTATATTAACGTCTTGAAAAGGCCATAATGACCTATGAGACCCGAAAGTTACAAAGTGATGGATCTGATACCAAGTCAGAGTAACAAGATAACCTAACAACAATACAAAACAAAGATATATACTATGGGGGTCCTAAGTTGGTCGATGTGAGCCAAGCAAAAAACTAAGCAAAAAATGGGCGGCTTGTTGGGATAGCTGAATCACAAGAGATCTAGCATCGGTCGTTGGCGAATCTCATCAATTTCCTCCATGGTTAGTAGTCTGACCGGGCGTCGTGCATGCCTGGCCAGCGTGCTCCGAATTTTCTGTCGTAGCCTCCGTCGATGCTGTGTAGTTCTTTGCTGTCGCGGGCGCCTGGATTTCCCAGTTTAATCGCTCGGTCAATCAGTGTGCCTTTGGTGTGAGACGAGGGGGAGCTCTGTTGTGGGAGTGGCTCTTGCGGCTGTCCCGTGTCTGCTCTGAAGAAGTCTGTGATCCGTCTTTGAGATTGGCTAGCCTTGCCATTCATCAGGCTATCTCTGTGTCTGCGCAGCTCGAGCAAGAACAAACCCAGACATCTCTTATCTTCGTATCCCATGACTCTTGAGAGTGGTCCAAAACCTTCTCTGAACAAGCAATGGAAGCGGCCTCGTATCTCGTAGTAGACGGGGCAGCGGCATGTATAGTGTAGCTCTGTCTCAGGTTCCATGTTACACAAGGGGCATGTCTTGTCCTCTGCTGGTACTCCGCTGTATCTCCTAGTCTCAATCTGCAACTGGTGAGAAGATGTGCGTAACTGGCCAATAGCACATTGTATCCCATGAGACAAGTGGGTATCCATGTATCTGGGTCTCGCCACAAAACATTTTCCGTAAGCTGGAGAAGGTGGTCTCTGTAGAAAGCCATCTTCGTGCCCAATTCCTGTGCTGGTTGTATCCACGTCCTCCTGGTGTCTAGCTGGGTCAGGTCTTGGCGGATGAGCTTGGTGATCTCTGACTGTGTAAGAGTGAGAGATGGTGCATCTAATGAGTAATGGAATGGTGGCAGCCTGTCTATGCTGAACCCATGTGCCTGAAACCATGATGTCATCTCCCCATACCAGCGTGTTGTATCTCCTTGTATAGCTAACTGTCGAGAGGATTCAAGTGCTATGCGAGCATATCTGTCTCTAGGAAGTTCCCATGTGCGGTTTATGAAGGAGATTGATTTGGTGAGCGCCTCCACCACAAGTGGGGGGGCCGCTAGCTCTGCTTGGATAATGGCCCGTGGTACTGATGCCTTGGCTCTAATGAGCCGCGAGATTATAGAGACGAGAGGTTTCTCCATGTTCCTCCATCCATCTGACCGACCCGGCCTCCCGTGGTGATCCAGTGAAGGTCCCCATATCTCGGTTCCATAGAGCAATGCTGAAGCTACCAAAGTGTCGAAGAGCCAGAGCTTCGTCCGGGGCTCCTGAAACTGAACCTGCGAACACATCCTCTCCAATCTACCCAATGCTGCGTGGGCTCTAGTAAGTCTGGTCTCTGCTGCTCTTCTGAGTGAGAATGCAGGTCCGCTAAAAACCACTCCAAGGTAAGTGTAAGCATCTGTGTACTCCACAGTCTCCTGGTCGTATGTGAATGTAGGTGCTAACCTCCTGATCCACTGTGGGGTGGTATTAAACACCATAACCTTGGTTTTACCCAGGTTGACAGACAAACCACTTTCGTGGGCAAACGTATGCAAAGCATCCAATTGACGTTGCATTCCCTCTGGGGATTCGGAGATCAACACTATGTCATCAGCATATAACAAAAGTGGAATCCATGTCCCTGCCAACTGAGCACCTTTATCCCCATCACTGTCAATGTAGTCAGAAACCTCATCCACATACATACCGAAAAGAGTAGGAGAGAGCGGGCAGCCCTGCTTTACCCCAATAGTGGAGTGAACCGGTGTAGAAAGTCCCTCCAGGGTGCGTACATGCCCTACTACTGATCTGTACAATGCCATGATCCCCCAAATGAGTTCTGTGGGTACTCCCATTTCCTGTAATCTGCGCATCAGTCTAGCTCTGGGTACCGTGTCGAAACCTTTGCGGAAGTCCACAAAGCTACAATAGATCCGTCTCCCATGAGATCTGCCTTCCTCGATGATGGCCCTGAGTGTTAGGATATGGTCAAGAGTAGAGAAGCCTTTCCTGAATCCTGCCTGCCCAGTTGCACGTATTCCTTCCCTCTCTGCCCATCTACTCAGCTGTTGCTCAAGAATGGATGCATACAACTGTGCCAGTGTGTGCCCAATTATAATAGTGCGATAATTCCCAGGCTCCATGGGGTCTCCTGATTTGAAGATAGGTACGATCGTAGATAGGCTCCAAGTGTCCGGTAGGCCCTCACACATGGCACGGTTAAACATAACTGCTAGAAGCTCTGCTAGTAGGTCTTTGGCATGCATGAAATGCTCAACGACTAGGCCATCATGATCATATGCTCTCCCAGTCTTCATCCTGTCAATAGCTTTCATTACCATCTCAGCGGTGAAAAAGACACATGCGTGTGGACATGGATCGGGGGGGTTGGGGAGGGGCGGCTGTCCAGGTACTGTGTACAAAGATGATGCGTACTGACCCCAGGTCTCTGTGGAGGAAATAGCAGGGGGGGGGACTGCTCATGAAAGAGCCGCCACGCCTCACGCGAGTCCTGACTCAAGAATAACTGATATAGATCCTGCTCGAGTCGAGCCAAAAAAGCCCTCTTCTTCCGCCGCACCAGGCGTCAGAAGTCAATCTGTGACTGTCTGTGAGTGACGTCCCCCAACAACACCTCCCTCTGAAGTCTGGCTCTAGTCTGGCGGCACTCCTCATCGTACCAGCTGTTCTGAGGCATGCTCCTTGATCGGCGGCTCTGCTCAGGCTGGGTGTGTGGGTATGCTTTTGCTGCTGCCTCATGTAATGTCTGTGTCAGTATAGTAGTTAGCTCCTCCAGAGGTCGCCCCGGGTCCTCAGTGCATAGGCGTCTGTAGATTCCGTCCATGTATACAGAGTCCGTCTCCCGTGTGAATGTATAGCGAGTAGGGGCTGCTACTCGTGGCCTGTGTGCTACACTGAACTGGAAGGAGATGGTCATCGACACCAGAGCATGGTCCACTGCCCACCCGACTGGTCTGGGCCCAACTGTGAGCTCTTGGATACTAGAGATGAGATTCGGCTGTGCCATGACATAGTCCACTGTGCTGGCTCCATGTCTGTGTGGGAAGCATGTAAAACCTCCCGCAGCAGGAAATCTCTGTAGGCCGTTCAAGATGGCCAATCCATGTGCAGTGCCCATGTCTATCAGGTGTCGCCCATACTCAGTATATTCCACATTGTGTGATAGTCTGGAAAGGCCCGTCTCTGCAACATCTAGCTCTCTTAGCATTTCCTCTGAAGTATCATAAAACACTGCCCGGTGATGGGCAGTCCTAGCATTGAAGTCCTCGAGGATAATAATGTCACCGTCCCTAGAGAACTCCCATATGTCATCATCCAAAATAGAGAAAGGGGACTGTCCTCTGGGTGATGCATAAACTGATGTACTCGGGGGAAAGTAGCAAATAGCTAGATAGAGGTATCTGCCTGTCTCTGCTTTCAGTCTCACCCACATGTACCTAGCCTGCTCGTCCCTGCGGGCTATATGTATCAGTGGCTGCAGATCCTCTCTAAATAACACTGCCACTCCCCCCGAGCCCCGCCCTCTGTGCTTTGAGCGTGTCTCCTGTCTGTAGGCTGTCTCCCACCTGTATCCACTGATGTGAGGCATGGATTGCCCAGGGGCCTGGTGTGTCTCAGAGTAAAAGATGATGTCTCTTCCAGTAAAGCTATCCTCAAAAGCACCCACATCAAGACGCATAGATCCATTGCAGTTCCAGGCAGCTACTTTGAGTGTGGTCCCATAAGTCTCGCACCGTCATGTGGAGCGTCGCTCTAGTATTACCACTTTTCCGTCTCGGTAAAAAGCGATCTTGCCTTTTCCCCTTGCCGCTCTAATCTCCGGCATAACTTCCTGCATATGAGAGAGAGAGAGAGAGAGAGAGAGAGAGAGAGAGAGAGAGAGAGAGAGAGAGAGAGAGAGAGAGAGAGAGAGAGAGAGAGAGACGTTTGCATCACGAAAACCTGTCTTTATTAAATGAAATGAAATGAAATGTTATATTAAACGTCTTCAAAAGGTCAAAATGACCTATGAGACCAAACTGATACAATCCTTGTGGATCTAATCCAATGTCTGGGTACAAAAATAAAATGGAGTAAAGTGAAGACTAAACTAAAAGACTAAAATCGTCAGACTGAAATCATCATCATCATCATCCATGTCCCGAGGATGCCTGGCATCGGGCATTGTCCGAGAAAGTATTGCATCGGTCGTTGAAGAGCTTTGTCAATGTCCGCCTCTGTAAATAGTCATACTGGGCGTCTCCCATGTCGTGCTAGAATTGTCCTGATTCTTTGATGGAGCCTTAGTCAATGTCGTGGTCGCCCTCGTAGACATGGGCGTCTAGCTCTCCCGAGCTCTGTGGCTCTGTCCACTAATATACCTCTGGTAGAAGTGGGCTTTGAAGTCTGCTGTGAAGCATGCTCATCTGGTTGCTGAGTCCCTGCTCTAGAGAAGTCAGTGATCTCCCTCTGTGAATGTCTCCCATTACGTGGTCTCCTAAAGAGACTCTCCCTATGTCTGCGCAGCTCTAGCAAAAACAACCGGAAGCATCTTTGATCCTGATATCTCATGACTCTAGCCAACGGTCCAAAGCCCTCTCTTAATAGACAGTGAAAGCGGCCTCGTATCTCATAGTATACCGAACAATGACAAATGTGATGTAACTTTGTCTCTGGCTCTATATGACACAGTTGGCATATCCTGGCTTCTGCTGGTACTCTCCTAAATGTGTCAGTCTCAATCTCTAGCTGATGCGATGATGTGCACATTTGACCAATAGCACATCGTATCCCATAGGATAAATGAGTGTCCATATAGGCCAGTCTGATCACATATCCATCCTCTGTTAGTTAGAGGAGATGCTCTCTATAGAAAGCCATCTTCGTGCCAACTCTTGTACCGGTTGTATCCATGTGCTTCTGATATCTAGCTGAATTAAATCCTGACGTATAAGTCTAGTGATCTGTGTCCGTGTGTGAGAAAGGGAGGGTGCATCCAAGGAGTACTGCAATGGAGGCAGTCTATCCATGCTGAAGCCATGTCACTGAAACCATGATGTCATCTGCCCATACCAACATGCTGTGTCCCCTTGTAGCGCTAGCTGTCGGGACACAGCATGTTGGTATGGGCCAAAACGACCTATTATACCAAAAGGAGACAATCCTTGTGGATCTAATCCAATGTTTGGGTACAAAAATAAAATGAAGTAAAGTGAAAGACTAAATTGAAAGACTAAATTCGTCAGTCTGAAGTCATTGTCATCATCATCAATGCCCGAGGATGTATGGCATCGGGCGTTGTCCGAGAAAGTATTGTATTGGTCGCTGAAGAGCTTCGTCAATGTCCACCTCTGTAAATAGTCGTACTGGGCGTCTCCCATATTGTGCTAGAGTAGTCCTTATCCTGTGATGGAGCCTCTGTCGATGGTGTGGTCGCCCTCATAGATGTGGGCGTCTAGCTCTCCCGAGCTTAGTGGCTCTGTCCACTAATATACCTCTAGTATAAGTGGGCTCTGAAGTCTATCGTGAAGCATACTCATCTGACTGCTGAGTCCCTACTCTAAAGAAGACCGTGATCTCCCTCTGTGAATGTCTCCCATTGCTTGGTCTCCTCGAAAGAGTCTCCTTGTGTCTCTGTAGCTCTAGCAAAAACAACCGGAGGCGTTCTGATCCTGATATCTCATGACTCTAGCCAGCGGTCCAAAGCCCTCTCTGAATAGACAGTGAAAGCGCCCTCGTATCTCAATAGTATATCAGACAATGACAAATGTGATGTATCTCATAGTATATCGGACAATGTCAAATGTGATGAGAGAGAGAGAGAGAGAGAGAGAGAGAGAGAGAGAGAGAGAGAGAGAGAGAGAGAGAGAGAGAGAGAGAGAGAGAGAGAGAGATAGATGAAATGAAATGTTATATTAACGTCTTCAAAAGGCCAGAGTGACCTATGAGACCAAACTGATACAAAAGTGGTGAATCTGTTACAATGTCTGAAAAGTGTGAAAGTGTGAAAATAAATGCGAAAAACTAAATACAAAGTATTAGATAAACTTCTTAGGAGCATTCTGGGTGTCTGGCTAGAATACTTCTAATCCTTTGTTGTAGTCTCCTCCGATGAAGTGTGCTTCTGCATCTCGGTCGTGGTCGTCTCGATTTCCTAAGCTCAATCGCCTTGTCAATGAGGGTGCCTTTGGTATGAATGTGGGTACTCCTTTGTGCTTGCTGCTGGCCTCTTGCTTCTCCTTCCATTCCTGCTTCTCTCGATCCGAAGAAATCTGTGATCTGCCTCTGAGGCTGTAGTGCTCTTTGTCTTCTCATTAGATTATCCCTGTGCCGATGTAGTTCCAGTAGGTACAGGAGAGAAATGAAATGTTATATTAACATCTTCAAAAGGCCAGAATGACCTATGAGACCAAACTGATACAAAAGTGGTGAATCTGTTACAATGTTTGGGTACCTTAATACTTAAAGTACTAAGTGTGAAAAGTGTGAAAGTGTGAAAATAAATGTGAAAACTAAATACAAAGTATTAAATAAACTTCTTAGGAGCATTTTGGGTGTCTGGCTAGAATGCTTCTAATCCTTTGTTGTAGCCTCCTCCGGTGAAGTGTGCTTCTGCATCTTGGTCGTGGTTGTCTCGATTTCCTAAGCTCAATCGCTCTGTCAATTAGGGTGCCTTTGGTATGAATGTGGGTACTCCTTTGTGCTGGCTGTTGGCCTCTTGCTTCTCCTTCCACTCCTGCTTCTCTCGATCCGAAGAAATCTGTGATCTGCCTCTGAGGCTGTAGTGCTCTTTGTCTTCTCATTAGATTATCCCTGTGCCGATGTAGTTCCAGTAGGTACAAGCCTAAGCATCTTTGATCTTGGTATTGTATGACTCTATCTAGAGGTCCAAAGGCTTCTTTAAATAGGCAATGGAAACGCCCATGTATCTCATAGTATACGGTGCAATGGCATATGTAGTGTAATTCTGTCTCCGGCTCCATTCCGCATAACTTGCAAATTCTACTCTCAGGTGGGATTCCCCTAAATCTCCCAAATTCAATTTTCAGCTGGTGTGAGGATGTACGAATCTGACCAATAGCACATTTCAAACCATGAGACAGGTGGGTATCCATGTAGCTCGGGCGAATCACAAATCCATCTTCAGATAGCTGTAGGAAGTTTTCTTTGTAGTCGGCCATCTTCGTGCCCAATTCTTGTGTAGGGTCTACCCATGTCCTCTTAGTATCCAACTGTATAAGATCCCGACGGATGATTTTATTAATCTCCGTTCTTGTAATTGCCAGTGATGGAGCCACAAGAGAGTATTGGTAGGGGGGTAATCTTTCCATACTGAACCCGTGTCTCTGAAACCACGAAGACAGTTGCGCATACCAGCATGATGTATCCCCTTTCATTGCTAACTGTCGAGGAGGATTCGAGGGCCAATCTAGTATATCGGCAATTATTTGTATCCCACAAACCATGTATAAAGGACATTGATCTGGTAAGAGCTTCAATTTCTATCGGAGGGGCAACTAGTTCCGCTCGGATAATCGCGTGTGGTACGGAGGCCTTGGCTCTAATCATTCGGGAAATCATAGATACCAAAGGTCTCTCCATTGGCTTCCAATTATCCTGATCCACAGATGGTCCCCAAATCTGGACCCCATAAAGCATAGCCGAAGCCACCACAGTATCAAAGAGCCAAAGTTTTGTTCGTGGTTCCTGAAATTGCACTTGTGAACACATCCTCTCCAACCCTCCCAAGGCCGCAGAGGCTCTGGACAATCTAGCCTCTGCTGCTTTCTTAACAGTAGACTTCGGTCCTGCAAATACCACACCAAGGTATGTGTATGCATCTGTGTACTCTACTGTATCCTGGCCATATGCAAATGTAGGTGCCGATCTTCTAACCCACTGCGATGTGGTGTTAAACACCATAACTTTGGTTTTACCCAAATTCACCGACAGTCCCCTGTCCTTTGCGAATTTATGTAATGCATCTAACTACCTCTGCATTCCATCTGGTGATTTTTCTATCAATACAATATCATCTGCATACAGCAACAAAGGGATCCATGACCTTGCAAGTTGAGCACCTCTGTCACCCTCTCTATCAATGTAATCTGATACCTCATCTATATACATACCAAATAAAGTAGGGGACAGTGGGCATCCCTGCTTTACTCGAACGGTGGAATGAACAATGTCGGAATCCCCTTCTGGAGTACGTACATAACTAGTTACTGACCCATATAAGGCCATGATCCCCCAGATAATCTCTTTGGGGACCCCTAACTCTTGCATTCTGCGCATCAATCTGGCCCTTGGTACTGTATCAAAAGATTTCCGAAAATCCACAAAGCAACAATACATCCTTCTCCTGCTTGCTCTTCCTTCCTCAATAATGGCTCTGAGCGTAAGAATATGATCTAGAGTGGAATAACCCCTCCTAAATCCAGCTTGTCCTGTTGCCCTTATGCCCTCATTCTCTGCCCATCTACTCAGTTTTTGTTCCAGAATGGATGCGTACAGTCGGGTCAATGTGTGACCCACCATAATGGTACAGTAGTTCCTGGGTATCATAGGATCCGTTGACTTGAAAATAGGTACGATAGTAGATAATTTCCAAGATTCAGGTAATCCTTCACACATGACCCGATTAAACAGACGAGCAAGGACTTCTGAAAGTAGATCCCTTGCATGGATCAGATGTTCTGCTACTAGACCCTCATGATCATATGCTCTTCTTGTCTTCATCTTATCAATGGCTTTTTCCACCATTTCCGTAGTAAAGAAAGTACTAGTAGCAGGGCATGGCTCTAGCGGATCTGGTAATGGAGGCTGTCCAAATACCATATATAATGATGTTACATATTGACCCCAAATCTCAGGAGAAGTAATTGTCGGAGGCGATGAGTGCTCGTGAAATAAACGCCAAGCCTCATGTGAGTCCTGACTCAAGAAGAGCTGATATAAATCCTTCTCCAGTTTGGCTAAAAATGCCCTTTTCTTGCGACGTACTATACGCCGAAGAGCAATCCGAGACTGCTTATATGTGATGATCCCAAGTGTAAGCTCTTTCTGGACCTGGGTTCTCGTCTCTCTGCATTCCTCGTCGTACCAACTGTTTTGAGACATGTTCCCAGATCCTCTCTTCTGATCAAGCTGAGTATGTGTGTGAGAGAGAGAGAGAGAGAGAGAGAGAGAGAGAGAGAGAGAGAGAGAGAGAGAGAGAGAGAGAGAGAGAGAGAGAGAGAGAGAGAGAGAAATGTTATATTTGTTAGATTTACACCACTTTGCTGCTTCACATGTCTAGGGCACACTTGTACGGCTAGTATGTCTCCGGGCTGGTCACCCATAGTCTAGGTTGTACCTGGTTCCCAGCCGCCCAGTGCCCACACATATTTCCATATATCATTTTTTTGCTGGGTCGTGGAGATTTTCATCAGGCCTTGCCCTACCTCCCCTTGGGCACCTATTTATGGGGCAAGGGGGGTACCCACTTCCACATCTCACAGAGATCATATATATTGATTGTACTGAGGGTCTTCTGCTCATGGTAGTCATGGGGGGACTGATCGCCCCTGTCACCAGCGTGTGACTACTATCTATCCTTTTTGTTGATTTCTTTCTTATTATCTATTTACTTTCACTTTTTGGAAACACCCCTCGGGAAATCTAACTGCCCTGCATTGCATAGCTAGTGTGGAACTGTCCAGAGGGAGTCCGGGCCTGAGGGCAAGAGAGCACTAAGGTTGGACAAGGACTATGGTTAGCCAAGTGGGGTCATTGACTAGCCAAAGTGGAATCCTTTGCTACAGAGGCTACATTTCAGTTCTGGATGTGGCCGCAGTGTACAAAGAGGGTCGGATGACCTAGAAAGATACAATGGCAGCATCTCCTAAAATTTAGGGAACTGCTATTTTGGGACCTGAAAATGTCTTCGCGTCATTACGTGCAGTTTGACATGGGGATCATTTTGTTACTCTGTGGCCAAGTCAACAGAGGCTGCAGGTGAGATATTTTTAGACCCGAGGGTCTAAAGCGGGAAAATGCACAAATGAGTGACACTTGGCACTCTGAGGCCAGTTTACTACTTATAGAGAAGGCAAAAACGTGATTTATAGCTGGGAGGCTCATTTTGCAAGTCTCTGTCACAGGTTAAGAGCTATGGAGTGCTTGCTTTCCCTCTTATGCACAGTGCGGTGCCAGGAGTGATGCCCTGCACGCTACGCACTGCCCTCTCTCTCCCCTTTGGCAGTATGTTATGCCCCTCTAGTGGGCTCTTCATTTGACCAATGTACAGTTGTGTGGGTTCATGCGCGATTGCCGAGGCAAGAGCCTCTTGCACAGGTACTGGATTAGCTAGCGGCTAATCCCCCCGCAGGTACAGGTGAATTCGGAGAGGTTTCACGCCAGAAATCTCGTCCAATTCAAAGGGCAAGTAGCCCTACAGGTGCGGGAGCTCGAGGACTTGCTAGGGATGCGACCGGCACGCGAAACGGAGCCCGAAACAGTGAATTACAGCCTGCTGTGTATTTTTGCAGGTTTAGGGTTTTGGCCCTAAACGGACCCTAATACCCCCAGGAGGTTCGGGGACGCAAGGGGACCGCTGTACAGGCGATCTGGAGCATTTTCAGGGCTGAAAACAGAGAATTCAGCGTGCTGCAGATTCTCGCCAGGTTTTGCAAAGTGCCCGTATGCGTCGGGAAAGTCAGTCAATGCGTGGGAATACTGACCGTGAAGGGTTCTAGTACAGTTATGCTGCCGAAATCGGGCTGGAACAGTGGAAATTCAGCCGAGTTTGTGCGGGGCAGCTTGTAGGAACCACAGCGTTTATTCCCTCTTTTGAATAATAAAGAAATACCGAAAGGGGCGCCTAAGTTAGGGGCCAATCTGGTGTCCGTCTACTCATACAGGTGCAATCTAGCAGCCTGTATCCCTCTCCCCTTTGATGTGTCTTGAAAGTACAGGTAAAATAGACGACTAATAATGGGTGAAAGCTAAATCAAGGTTTAAAGTAAAGTCTACCGCCCTTTTTGGATTGAACAGGCCGGTTTCATGGTTCCATCGACGGGATTAAATCACTTTTTTCCATAGAAGTGAGCCTTGGTCAGTTTTGGGCTTGAAGACACAGGGGATCATAGACGAGACACAGGGAATTGTAATTATGGCTGACAGACCAGATGATGTGACTGAAGAGGTTTCCTCTTCACAGGGTCAACAGACACATGAAGTGGGTGAGTCCTCAAGACCACCACAGACTGATGATGATATATTCAGGACCCAGTTGGCTACTGCTGTGGCTATGTTCACACAAGTAATGCAGAATCCGAGGTTTTTAGCCTTTCTGCAACCTCCGGTTCCGTCTCAGCAAGTTGGGTCACTGGATCATATTCAAAAGCCTGTTAAGGCTCGAGCACAGGTGATTCATACCGCACAGTCAATGGAAACACCTGTACACTTGACGGAGAACATGCAGTCTCCACAACGTATGCCTAAGGTGCAAGAACAGGTGGCTGAGATGCCAGTCTTTCAAGCTGTACCAGTTCAGCCCGCCACCTTTCAGCAGCCTATAGCTGGTTCTAATGGGCAGGGAAGCAACTTACAGGCTATGCAACAGGTCTTCCCACCACCTTCAGTACACCCTGGCTATTTTGGAGGTGGATCGGTATTTCAGAGCATGGCTGGTCATGCACCTGGAAATCAGTTTTATACGCCAGGAACAGTGTTTGGGGGTGCTCAAACGATGATGCCTAACCCCATGTACAGTGTCATGGGTATGCAACCAGGGTTTCAAAGCACTCAGGGACAATTTGGGATGCCACAAGCAAATTTTGGTATGGCTGGAATTACAAATCAGCAGCCAAATATGGCATTTCCAGGTCAAGTTAATAGCGGCCAAGGAACACAGATGAACCCTATTAGTGTTCCCATGTTTCAGTCACTTCCATATGACAATTTAACGCCGCTGGAGAGGCCAACTCCGTACAAAGAAGGTGGCAAAGGAGTGTCATTCACGACCTTTACAGGGTTTGATGACAGGAAGAAGGCTCTTTCATTCCTCCAGCAGTTTGACAAGGCCTATGCAGGGGGAAACTTTACAGAGGCTTCAAAGGTCCGCAAGGCAGCCACTTTCTTGACAGGGAATGCGGGACAATGGTGGACAACTTTATTGCTTCAAGGGCAAGCTCCGTCCACATGGATTTACTTTAAGCAGATTTTTGCAGCAGCATGGTTATCTGATGATTTCGAAGCAGATGTCATGACAGAATGGCACCAGCTTAATGCTGCCACTTGCAGAAATCTGGATGATTACAATCGGAAGTTTTGGAAAGCTCTACTTCCAGTAACTTCCTATAGGTTTGTGCCATTGACAGAACAGATAGAAAAATACTGTTGTGGCCTACCCAAAGGATTGAGAAAATACTGCACAAAGACCAAAGTCACTACTTTGACGCAGCTCATCGAGGTAGCAAACACTGGCAATGGTTTGCTCAAGGGAGAAGATTGTGAATTTAACACTGGCGTCAAGGCAGGATCAGGCAAGAAAAATTCAGCCAAGAAGCACGTTCCCAATGAGGCTCCTAAAGGGACTCGGGAGTCGGCCAACGCAGGGAAAGACAAAGCTACGGCTGAATCAGAAAAAGGACCCGCAAAGAAATGGAAAAGACGTTTTCCTCGCAAGTCAGAAGAGCAAAAGAAGGTCCTGAGGACAGAGAACAAATGCTTTATATGTGAGCAGCCTGGCCACATTGCTTACAACTGTCCTACAAAGAAAAGGCCAGCTGATTCTGAAGACAAGGAGGACAGGAAGGGAAAGAAGCCCATGGCTGGTCTAGTGCCAGATATGGTGGGCGACAAGCCAAATTCAGATGCAAGTGAGCTTTGCAGAGCATGGGGAAAGGTTAGGGATCAAACAGTGCTTATCTTCTTTGATCCAGGTGCCAAAGCCAACTTTATTTCCCCAGAATTGGCTTCAAAGTTGGGAATCAGACCTGAAGAGATGGGGTATACAGCAGAGGCAGGTTTGGCATGTCCTGGCCATACAGAGGCTGTGACACCCATCATTGGAAAGTTGCGTCTACATATCCAGTCCTATGTAGATGCTGAAGAATTTTACATCATGCCACTGGACGGATGTGATGTGTTGTTAGGTATTCCTTGGTTGTTTCGTGTACAGGGAATCATGGATGCCTACAACAAAAAGATCACTGTACAGAGCAGGGGAAAGACTCACATTCTGGATGTAAAGCTTAAAGGGGAGTCTATTCCTACTGTATCAGCTTCTGCTATTACTTCTGTAATGAAAAAGCATCTTTCTGCGTACTTGGTTTTTGCACGTGAAGTGTCAGATTGTGATGAATCAAATTTATCTGTGCTAGATAAAGAAAGGTCAATGTTTTTACAACAGTATAGTGACTGTTTTTCCGATTCATTACCGTCTCAATTACCGCCAGAGAGACCCGAGGACCATGCGATAGATTTGGTGCCAGGCTGTAGCCCACCAAATAAGCCTCCGTACAGGGTTAGTGCGGCTCAGCAGAAAGAGATAATGGGCCAAGTACAGGAGCTGTTAGAAAAAGGGCTGATTCAGCCCAGTTCATCTCCATTCTGTTCTCCAGTATTGTTGGTGCAGAAAAAAGATGGCTCATGGCGTATGTGCATCGACTACCGTGCACTGAACAAGAATACCATCAAGAATAGGTTCCCTATACCTAGAATTGATGAT
The DNA here is from genome assembly GCF_014529385.1 of Adiantum capillus-veneris. Lineage (NCBI taxonomy): Eukaryota > Viridiplantae > Streptophyta > Polypodiopsida > Polypodiales > Pteridaceae > Adiantum > Adiantum capillus-veneris. The sequence continues at coordinate 25,044,796 of NC_140959.1, forward strand.
ATTATGGACAAATTAGAAGGAGCAGCTATGTTTAGCAGGATAGATCTAAAGAGTGGGTATCATCAGATCCGCATTAGATCAGAGGATGTGCACAAGACTGCTTTTAGAACAACGTTTGGCCTTTACGAATTTTTAGTGATGCCCTTTGGTCTCACAAATGCTCCTGCTACGTTCAATAGGATGATGGACAGAATTTTCCGTCCACACCAGCAGTTTGTTGGTACGTTCTTTGATGACATGATAGTCTACTCAAAGAATGAAGAGGAGCATAGGCATCACTTGGCCATTGTGTTCAAAGAGCTACGCAGTCATAGGTTGCTCATCAATGCAAAGAAAAGTGAGTTTTTTCTGGAAGAGATTCACTTTCTGGGACACATTGTCTCAAAGGATGGTGTCAGAATGGATCCTGCAAAAGTTGAAGCGATCAAGTCATGGCCAAATTTGAAGACGGTGCATGATATCCGAAGCTTTTTGGGACTATGCTCCTATTACAGAAGGTTTATCCGAAATTTCGCTGAGATTGCTTCACCTTTACATGCTCTTCAAAAGAAGGCAGTCACCTTCAGATGGACACAGAAAGAGATTTCAGCTTTTAATCTCTTAAAGGAAAAGATGACTTCAGATCCAGTCATTGTGTTGCCGGATCTTAGGAAGTCATTTGTGGTCCAATGTGATGCCTGCGGTAGTAGCATTGGTGCTGTGCTAATGCAAGATGGCAGGGTAGTAGCCTATGAGAGCAGAATTTTGCAAGGGCCAGAGATGACCATGCAGGTCTATGAGAAAGAGTTACTGGCTGTGATTCATGCGCTCTTAAGTTGGAAACACTACCTGCTAGGTGCAGATTTCGTTGTCCAAACGGATCATCAGACCTTGCGATACTTCTTGACACAGACAAAGTTATCTGAAAAGCATATGCGATGGGCAAATATCTTGTCCATGTTCCATTTTCAGATTGTGCATGTGGAAGGCAAGAAGAACGTTGTGGCCGATGCCTTGTCAAGGAAGCCACAAATTTCAGCTGTGTCGATTCCTTATCATCATGAACTTGATGATATGAGAGAACAGTATGCAAATGATGAAGATTTTGCAAGGGTCTTCGAGCAACTAATGGATGGACAACGTCATGAACACTATCTTCTTAAAGACGGGTTCATGATGATGCATGGCAGATTGTGTGTCACAAAGCCATTGCGACGCAAAGTTATGGAAGAGAGTCATGTCCCACCGTATGCAGGGCATCGTGGTATCGATGCTACAGTGAAAGCGGTTGAGACATTCTTCTATTGGCCTACATTGAGAAGGGATGTGGATGCCTTTGTGCGAGAATGCCTAATATGCCAAAAGGTCAAGTTTGACAGGCAAAAGGCACCAGGGTTATTGCAACCACTACCTATTCCAGATAAACCATGGGAAAGTATTGCTATGGATTTTATCTTTGATCTTCCAAGAACGCAGACAGGAAATGATGGTATTTGGACCATTATTTGCAGATTCAGCAAACAGGCTCATTTTATTCCTGTCAGGAAGAAGATAAAGCCAGATCAGATGGCACGCTTGTTTATGAGCAATATTTTCAAGTATCATGGCATGCCACAGTCGATTGTTAGCGACCGTGATCCACGCATGACAAGTTTGTTCTGGAGAGGTTTGTTTGAGAATATGGGCACCACGCTCAAATTCTCTTCGTCATTTCATCCTCAAACAGATGGGCAGTCGGAAGAGGCAAATTCTACTGTCCTAGATCTGCTCAAGTGCTATGTGTCAGAGCATAAAGGAAAGTGGGAGCAGTATTTGCCATTGGTGGAGTATGCATACAATAATACAGTGCATTCATCAACTGGCAAGGCACCCTTTGAGATAGTTGAAGGTGGCAAGAAAGTTCCTCCCATACTGCATACAAAGGACAAGATATTTGAAGCAGATAAGTATGTTCAGGACATGGATGAAATGTACAAGAAGGTCAAAGTGGCCTTAGAAAGGACTCAGGCAAAGCAAAAGAAAGCAGCTGATCGTCACCGTCGTGAAGTGGTATATTCACTTGGTGATTGGGTGCTTCTACGGTTTGAAAAGGCAAGGTTAAAGAAGATGAAGGGCAAGGAAAGACTGTTTCCAAAGCTCAGCATGCGTTACTATGGGCCTTTTCAAGTGTGCGACATAATCAGTGATGTTGCATATAGGCTGAAATTGCCTGACAGTTGGAAGATTCACAATGCGTTTCATGTGAGTCTTCTCAGACCCTATGTGGGTGATGTGCCAGAAGATATGCCAGCTGAAGATCAGCCGGAAGTCGAGGAACTTGACGAGATCTTGCTCCCTGAACAGATTTTGGCACACAAAGAAAGGAAAGTGAAAGGCAAGGTTGCTAGGCGTTACTTGGTAAAGTTCAGAAACTATCCACCAATGGATGCTAAGTGGATGGAAGAAGGTGAACTTGCAGAGTCACCAACTGTGTTATCACTTTACCTGGAAGCCTTCGATTTGCAACCTACCTTGACCCCTTGAGTTTCAAAGCTAAATGGATTGTCAGTGTGACAATGGCTTTTGAAACAAATGATGTACATGGTATTTAAAGTGAGCTCAAATCAAATACCTGTTACATGAATGTTAGAGCTGTACAGATTGTCAGTTTGGCAATTGCTCTTATGGAATGTCCAAAAGTTTGGTTAGTGCTATAGAAGTGAGTATTTCTTGTCAGTCTGTCAAGGATACAGTGATTGCTTCTATTAAAGAGTACATGTGTAACTGCATTCTTAAACTGTCGGTTTGGGTATGCTCGAAAGTGTTACGGGATCCAACGTGTACTATAAGACAGTGGCAAAATGTGCAGCTACCATTTTGTCATTGGAAAGTTAGTGACTCAAAACAATGGCAGAGTGCGAAGCTACCACTATGTCATTGGGACAGGGTTCACACGCAGGCAATACATGAGTCGACGAGGTGTTGAATACACCAGGGTTGACAATGAGCATGTATGTGTCGTATATGTGTCGACAGGTGTTGAATACATCAGTGTTGACAGTAAGCATGGACGACATAGATGCAAACGAGGACGTTTGAGATTTCAAGAGGGGGGTATGTCACCAGCGTGTGACTACTATCTATCCTTTTTGTTGATTTCTTTCTTATTATCTATTTACTTTCACTTTTTGGAAACACCCCTCGGGAAATCTAACTGCCCTGCATTGCATAGCTAGTGTGGAACTGTCCAGAGGGAGTCCGGGCCTGAGGGCAAGAGAGCACTAAGGTTGGACAAGGACTATGGTTAGCCAAGTGGGGTCATTGACTAGCCAAAGTGGAATCCTTTGCTACAGAGGCTACATTTCAGTTCTGGATGTGGCCGCAGTGTACAAAGAGGGTCGGATGACCTAGAAAGATACAATGGCAGCATCTCCTAAAATTTAGGGAACTGCTATTTTGGGACCTGAAAATGTCTTCGCGTCATTACGTGCAGTTTGACATGGGGATCATTTTGTTACTCTGTGGCCAAGTCAACAGAGGCTGCAGGTGAGATATTTTTAGACCCGAGGGTCTAAAGCGGGAAAATGCACAAATGAGTGACACTTGGCACTCTGAGGCCAGTTTACTACTTATAGAGAAGGCAAAAACGTGATTTATAGCTGGGAGGCTCATTTTGCAAGTCTCTGTCACAGGTTAAGAGCTATGGAGTGCTTGCTTTCCCTCTTATGCACAGTGCGGTGCCAGGAGTGATGCCCTGCACGCTACGCACTGCCCTCTCTCTCCCCTTTGGCAGTATGTTATGCCCCTCTAGTGGGCTCTTCATTTGACCAATGTACAGTTGTGTGGGTTCATGCGCGATTGCCGAGGCAAGAGCCTCTTGCACAGGTACTGGATTAGCTAGCGGCTAATCCCCCCGCAGGTACAGGTGAATTCGGAGAGGTTTCACGCCAGAAATCTCGTCCAATTCAAAGGGCAAGTAGCCCTACAGGTGCGGGAGCTCGAGGACTTGCTAGGGATGCGACCGGCACGCGAAACGGAGCCCGAAACAGTGAATTACAGCCTGCTGTGTATTTTTGCAGGTTTAGGGTTTTGGCCCTAAACGGACCCTAATACCCCCAGGAGGTTCGGGGACGCAAGGGGACCGCTGTACAGGCGATCTGGAGCATTTTCAGGGCTGAAAACAGAGAATTCAGCGTGCTGCAGATTCTCGCCAGGTTTTGCAAAGTGCCCGTATGCGTCGGGAAAGTCAGTCAATGCGTGGGAATACTGACCGTGAAGGGTTCTAGTACAGTTATGCTGCCGAAATCGGGCTGGAACAGTGGAAATTCAGCCGAGTTTGTGCGGGGTAGCTTGTAGGAACCACAGCGTTTATTCCCTCTTTTGAATAATAAAGAAATACCGAAAGGGGCGCCTAAGTTAGGGGCCAATCTGGTGTCCGTCTACTCATACAGGTGCAATCTAGCAGCCTGTATCCCTCTCCCCTTTGATGTGTCTTGAAAGTACAGGTAAAATAGACGACTAATAATGGGTGAAAGCTAAATCAAGGTTTAAAGTAAAGTCTACCGCCCTTTTTGGATTGAACAGGCCGGTTTCAGCCCCCTCCACCATCTCTTGTGTTTGTGGTCTACTGTCTCCCTCTCTCTCTCTCCTCTCACGCTTCCGCACACGTGCACACATGGTATCAGCAGCTTCAGGCTCTCCATGGGACCAACGCTTCATCACTTGCAAAGGTTCTCCTCCCAAGGGATCACAACAACTAGCGTTTTTGGAAAGCATCAGTGTTTCTGCAAATCTGCCTGCAAGAGGGGGTGGCGCCAACATTTGGATAACTTCCATCGCGAAGGATGCTTTGCAACTTGCGTTTTTGCAAGAAACATCAGATCTGCCGATTTCCCTGCTAGCGCTACCAATTGTGGACATTTTTGTCGCAGAAAACCCCTCCAGATCCATTTGCGTTTTTGACCTTCATCTGCGTTTTTGGGTTTTTAGCCCATTTTCGGCAGTTTTATTGGTCACTTTGTGTCGTTGACACCTTCCACAGGTTGCTGGGCACCTAGGGTACCCATCAAGCCTTTGTTTTTTCAGCAAATAGATGGTTTTTGGTGCCAAAAAGTGCAGCAAAAGTGGGATGCAAATTGACCTGCGTTTTTGCAGCAGGAGGGCAGCGCTCAAGTTCTGGACCCCGAATCCCGCCACCACCTACCCGGCTTTGCATCTGGTGCATTGCCGGCGAGTATCCTCTATGTCTTCACTAGATTTCAGCCATTACCCCTTGCTATTTTCTCTGTTTTCAGCCCATCTCGGGCAGTGACAGTGATTCACCACCCTTCCCATACTCCTCTGCACCGCTCTGGACCATGCCAGGAGCATACGAGCATGCTGAAAATCGCTGGACAGCAGCGTTTTCATCTCCTCGCAGTTGTGTTTTTGGGTGGACAGTAGACACTTGGTTGAAGTTTTTCACAGAGGATGAAGTTACCTGTCACAAACTGCTGACGTGTCAAGCCCTAAAGAATGGATCCAACTTGTAGATCATGGCCGAGGAGCCTAAACCCTAAGTGAAGAGGCAGAAGCAGCAGAAGATGAACCCGCAATTCACGCTGGCTTGTTGACGTGGCAGATTGTACGGATTTCCGAAAAATGCGTTGACATGATGACGTGGCAGACTGTACGGATTTCCGCGATTTGCGTCGACTACTGACGTGGCAGTTATACGGAATTCAGTGATTTATGTTGGCAGCTTTTTTGCATTGCTTTTGGACCAGAAGCTTTTGAGTTTGAAGGCTTTTCATGTAAAACTGCTTTGGGGCCTAGGGCCTTTAAATATGAGGCTAGGGCTCATTCTTTGGCATGCTTCTTGGAGAAGGTGCAGAGTCTGGAGTACCGGCTTGTACTGAGTTGATGCAATATAAAGAAATACCGAAAAGGGTGCCAAGGTTTGGGGCCAATACTCTCTGGGAAATGATTGCACCCTCTTGGCCTTTAAACATGATTTGTTCTGGGTTTGTATCAACACATCCAAAGTTGTTCCACAATTCAGCCAATATGTTTTGCATTTATGTTTTTAAACTGTCTTATGTGATATCAAATTTGTGGCTTGCTGCATTCCATAATTACATTTTTTTCATGAACAGATTATCTTTTTTTGGTAACAGTTTTGAAAAGAGTGATGCACTAGTTCAATTTGCACTTCCTCACTGTTTTCAGATGCAATCAGGAATTGCGATCAGCTATTCTGCGGGTTCCTAGTAAGCATGAAAAGGAGCAGGCAACATTGTTTGACAGCTACAAGGCTTTATATCCAAAATGGCACTTCCAGTTGAGGTAAATACACTCACCCTTTAAGTGATGCTGATAATGCTGAATAATGTGAGATCTTAAAAAGGGTGGCAAGTAGTCTGGATCTGGAGTATTACCTGAGAGGTGTGCCCCTATTTTCATTTAAAAGAAGGGGTCCCTTTTTTGGTGTGTGACAGGACTTCTGCTTCTAGCTCAAAGATTTGTAGCTTGGTGGTTCACTTGAGTTGTTTTGAAGTTAATGTATCAATAGTTTTCAAGTTCCGATGTGTGTCTGCTGTTGATTCACTGCCTCGCCAGTGGCTTGCCGGTTAAAGTGGTATCAGAGCTTCAACCGATTTTTTTTACAAAGGATTTGATCCAACTTTTTGTGGCATACATCATGGATAGGGCATCCAGCCGAGAACACTAGAGCGACCTGGAAATGGAACATATGGATTCTGACAAAGAATTTGGTATAGAAGCTGAAGGGGGTCACTGAAGAAAAGTAGGCAGAGGAGGCTGAGTTGGAGGCTCAGCGTGAGGAACTTGTAGAAGATGATCGAACTCTTGCAAATCTCAAGCGGTAGATGCAAGTTAAGTCCTATACGAATCAACTTCTTACCTTCACAAAGAATTCTCTCTATGCTAAACATATACAGAATCAATTGTTGACGGAAGTTTATGAACGATGACATTGCCAACCCTAAACTATAGTCGGCAATGAAGACAAAAACAAGGCCGAAAGCTGCCAAGAATTCACACCCTCCTGTCTCAGCATAGGACATTCAGAGAGAGGTAGAGTGCCAAAATTATGAAGAGTTTGGGACATTCGACAACATGCAAGGGACATAAGTCAAAGTCCCAAGTATTTTCCTGGCCACTTGGGAAGAAAGCTCACTTTTTCTGACATAGCAGAGAAGGGGGCAAGAAGAAAACACCGTCAACTGTTGACTTTGAGGACGGGACTCTAGTTCAAGTTCTACTGACGAAGAAGAGGAGCCATGGAAACAAAAGCATCGACGAACTGAGTTGCGGAGAATTAGAAGGCACTATGACAGCTCGGATGAGGAGGATGATTTGGATGACAGATCCTCTACCTTTGGTTCTACATTTGGAAGAAAGCATAGCCACATACTTCAGCCAACCAAGTATGATGATTTGGAGCCTCACAAAGGCAAGAAGAATCCAAGGATAGTGATCAAAGTGTCGAGCTTGATACTTTCTCTGGATTCAAGGATACAATGAAAGAAAAGCGACAATATAATAGAGGCTTCCTAACTTCCCATCTTAAGGGGAATGCATAGACATGGCGGTCGACTCTTTTATTGCATAGCAAGGCACCTGACAATTGGGTGGGGTTTAAGAGATTGTTTTAACTTTTCGGCGCTTTGGTTGACACCACAGTACGAAGTAGAGATTTTGATTGCATGGAATCATCCGAGGATGAAAGAGGAAGATACCGTCTAAAATAGAAGTCTTCCAGTAAATAGCAACTTATAGTTTCGTCTTTCCCTTCTTTGCCACTCTCTCCTCTGCCACTTTGGATATTCAGGGTTGTCTTTCCATAGCACTTTCCTTGCTTGTAATACTCCGCCTTTCTCTTGACAGACATTTGTGGGAATGTGGACTTCTCTTTTTTATATCAACTTTTTACCCTTCTTCTTTAACTTGGAAGTCTCTCTATCTAAAGATTTGACTATAGATGTATACCTCACAAATGTCAAGGATCCTGTCAACATTGAATAATTATCTAAAGCTTGCTATGCCCAAAGACCACAATGATGACCGTACTGAGCTTTGCAGAGTGTGGGGCAAGGTGCAAGATCAGGATGCTTTAATCTTTTTTCGACATGGGATCCAAGGCCAACTTTATTTTTACCAAGATGGTGGCTCGTCTTTGAGTCAAGGCCCAAGGATATGGGACCACAAATGGATGCAGTGTTGGCGGCACAAGGGCATGAAGTTGCTGTGGCGTCTCTCATTGCAAGCTCCGCTTGCATCATAACATGCCACTTGAGAGGTGTGATATGCTTTTGGAAGGTTAAGGAGGATTTGGAGAAGTCTCAAGAATGGCATAAGAAGGTGGCAGGCAAGCATCTACGTGATGTGCTGTCAAAGGTGCAATGGAAAAGGGTGAATTGGGTGATGATCTCGTCTGCAATCGCGAGAAAACCTCCTCTCGAGACCGTGCAACCAATGGATCTTGGATCTATCGCGACAGATCTCCTCGAAATCAACCTCCTATCTTGTACCACCCATGGAAAGAGTACGGAAATTTGATCTGCAGCAAAGCGTGGGGTGTAGGGTGCCAGTGCGATGAGAAGACCTAGCACCAACAAGATGGAGTGAGATTGTTGGGAATTTACAAGAGAGAGAAAACGTTGGTGCAATGGAAAAACGCTAGAGAGAGGAATTGCACACAGAAATGCTAGAGAGAAATGAAATGTTATATTAACGTCTTCAAAAGGCCAAAGTGACCTATGAGACCAAACTGATACAAAAGTGGTGAATCTGTTACAATGTCTGAAAAGTGTGAACGTGTGAAAATAAATGCGAAAAAACTAAATACAAAGTATTAGATAAACTTCTTAGGAGCACTCTGGATGTCTGGCTAGAATACTTCTAATCCTTTGTTGTAGTCTCCTCCGAGGAAGCTTTGATACAATTGATATGACCAAATGCTATATAGGGGGCAAGGGGCTTGGACATACAAGGTGGGAAAAATATACTCTACCCAGCCAAATACCCCACGACCAGAGATAAGTTGATGGAACTTCTGTTGCCTCTTCTGCCAGATAGTGTTAGCGCTAGGTTTCTTTTATAGATGCTTAGCAAAACTGCCCTACCCAGTTTTCCAACAAAAGTCACTTCTTAAATAATAAGTGAAAAATGGATGAATAGGAAAAATGGGTTCTGTGCACTGTAAAATGCTCATGATGGGTACTGACTATCATGTTGATGATCATGCTGTGTGCAACCAGAGGATATGCAACTACTCTAAGTGCATGGATATGCACGGCGTGTGCACAGGCTCCAAAGATGCCAGAACACTTTCTAAGCTGACTCGAACCCTGGACCTGAAGTAGCATCCACATGCACATAGGGTTAGATGTGCACGTGACAGTGTGTTCCATGCCTAGCTTGCACACCTTGTGTACAAACATAAGATGAAAACCTAGCTTTGGAGCATAATGAATCTTGGAGGTATGCATACCCCCTCTCCCAGCTGGAATCAACTCCATGGAACCCTCACTGTGAAGAGGAATTTCAGATTTGTCGCCAATGAAGATAGTACCACAATGCCACCGCATGTTGAACAAAAAATCCTTCGAAGGTGTCATGTGCTCTGAAGCACCACTATCAAGAATCCAAACACAACCATCTCGAATTGCAAAAGCAGTCTCAACCTCCAATGTCCCTGGAGAATCCTGTGAAGGAAGTATCTCCAAGTGAACAAAGGTTGGTGACTATACCACCGTCATAGAAGTCGAAGCATCACCAACTGGCTTTCGACACTTTCGCCAATAAGGGCCTTTCTCCCCACAATGATTGCAATGTTGAGCTACCTTCAAAGCATCCTTTTCATCATCGCTCTTCTTTGGAGTGTGGTTGCTTTTCTTCTTACCCTTTTGCTTGTTGTTGTTGGAAGAACTAGCCAGGGCTTCAAAGCCTAACTTCTTCCATGCATTGCACCGCTCCTCTTGGTCGAACACCGTTGGAACAATGTCGTCCCAAGAAATAGTATTCAGCTTATCACTCGTAGAATAGAAATTGGGATACCGAGGAGGTAACCGAGCCAAAAGCTGGATGGCCATGTCCTTTGAATCAATTCGCTTTCCCATATGAAGTATCCCCCACTGGAGTTCTTGCATCTTGTTGATGTGATCCCTCATGGATGATTGCTTGGCATCCAGGGTCCTCAGCTACACCTCCAAAGCTATCCACTTTATTGGAGAAACTCGATCATATAAAGATGAAAGCCGATCCCAAATTTGCTTCGCGTCCTTCATCAATCGGTGTGATTGATGAGCGATGGTGTACTATTGAGGATGATAAATAATCGGATTCGAGCATTGAGACGCTCCCATAGCTTCGCTTCTTGTAGGATCCCTTGGATTTAGAAAGTCGCTTGTGACAAAACCTCCAAGCTTGTAAGAGTCGAAGACCGCCATCATGGTCGATTTCCAAATGGCATTAGGAAGGTTAGGTATCTTGGTTGGTGGATCACCTACTTCGGAGTAGAACTGGGACCAATCTCCCCACTTGTCGTTGACGGGTGTTCCATCATGAACGTCCTCTTGTTGTAATTCTTCATCACGGACCAAGTTAACATCAGAATCACTCCTTTCCATTGTGTGGGAGAACTTGGGTATTGTGATGAGAATAGGTCGAGGTGGATGAAGGGAAAGGAAAACAACAGAAAAACAGCAAACTATCTCTTTTTGTCGCAAAATTTTGGCTCCCAAAACTCGCAGAGATCACCAATGACTCGAGAGCATGTTGTGTGCCTCATACCATGTCAAAGGTGCAACGGAAAAGGGTGAATTAGGTGATGATCTCGTCTGCAACCATGAGCAAACCTCCTCTCGAGACTGGGCAGCCAATTGATTTTGGATCTATCGCAACAAATCTCCTTGGAATCGACCTCCTATCGCGTATTGCTCACCAAATAGGCATGAGAAGTTGATCTGTAGCGAAGCCTGCAGTGTAGGGTGTTAAGAGTGGTGAAATGAAATGAAATGAAATGTTATATTAACGTCTTCAAAAGGCCAAAATGACCTATGAGACCAATCAGTTACAAAATAGTGAATCTAATACCATGTCTGGGTACAAAAGAACTAGAAGTGGAACAAAATACTACTACTACTACTACAATCTAAAACTACGTGGGTGTAGCAGCTGATACAATAGGTACCCGGTAAACTGGATGTAACAGTGTGAGAAACAAAGATGGAAGAAATGGTGAGGATCCATCCTCATCTGCACTCTGGATGTCGAGAGAGTATGGCTCGAATCTTCTGTTGTAGTCTCCGTCGATGCTGTGTAGCTCCTCTCCTCAGTCGCGGTCGTCTGTATCTCTGTAGCTCCAATGCTCGGTCGATGAGAGTGCCAGTAGTGGTCGAATGAGTGTGGGACGAGCTCTGCAGTGGTGGCTGCTCCTCTGGCTGTCCCATATCTAGTGAAAAGAAATCTGTAATGTGTCTCTGGGACTGCCTCTCTCTAGCTCTCCCCAGTAAAGTGTCTCTATACCTGTGTAACTCAAGTAGATATAGTCCAAGACATCTCTGATCCTCATAACTCATGACCCTAGATAGAGGACCAAAACCCTCTCTGAATAAGCAGTGGAAACGCCCCCGTATCTCATAGAACACTGTGCAATGACATATGTAGTGCAACTCTGTCTCTGGCTCTCTCTGGCATAATCGGCATATCCTGCTGTCTGCTGGTATCCCTCTGAATCTACCGGTCTCAATCTCGAGCTGATGTGAGGATGTGCGTATCTGACCAATGGCACAACGCAAACCATGAGACATATGTGTGTCCATGTAGCTGGGTCGAATCACAAACCCATCTCCTGTGAGGTGGAGAAGATGCTCTCTATAGAAAGCCATCTTTGTGCTCAACTCCTGAGGCGGCTCTATCCATGTCCTCCTAGTGTCGAGCTGGATCAGGTCCTGACGAATGAGTCTAGTGATCTCCACCCGTGTAAGAGACAGCGAGGGTGCCTGAAGAGAATACTGGAAAGGGGGCAACCTGTCCATGGTGAAGCCATGCGTCTGAAACCATGAAGTCATCTGTGCATACCAGCATGAAGTGTCCCCCTGTAGAGCTAACTGTCTGGAAGACTCAAGGGCCAATCTAGCATATCTGTCTCTAGTAGTATCCCATAGGCTGTGCACAAAGGACACTGATCTGGTAAGCGCCTCAATCTCCATGGGGGGGGCAGCTAGCTCTGCTCGAATGATCGCGTGAGGTACGGAGGCCTTGGCTCTAATCAATCGGGAGATCATAGATACCAAGGGCCTCTCCATACCTCTCCAACCATCCTGGCCTACAGAAGGTCCCCATACCTGTACCCCATACATCATAGCTGAGGCTACTAAAGTATCAAAGAGCCATAACTTTGTCCGAGGTTCCTGGAACTGAACCTGCGAACACATCCTCTCCAAGCCTCCCAAGGCCGCATAAGCTCTGGTCAGTCTAGTCTTTGCTGCTCTCCCCAAAGAAAACCTCGGCCCAGTGAAGACTATCCCAAGGTAAGTGTATGCATCTGTATACTCCACAATCTCTTGACCATACGTGAAGGTCGGTGCCGATCTCCTGATCCACTGCGGTGTGGTGTTAAACACCATGACCTTGGTTTTACCAAGGTTTACAGACAATCCACTATCCTCTGCAAAACTGTGTAATGCATCCAACTGTCGCTGCATACCCTCTGGTGAGTCAGAGATCAAGACAATATCATCAGCATATAACAACAATGGGATCCACGTCCCTGCCAGCTGGGCACCTCTATCACCCTCTCTGTCAATGTAATCAGACACCTCATCAACATACATACCAAATAGAGTAGGAGACAATGGGCAACCCTGTTTCACCCCGATAGTGGAGTGAACTAAGTCAGATATCCCCTCTGGGGTGCGTACATGTCCCATCACTGATCTGTATAAAGCCATAATCCCCCAAATCAACACTGTGGGCACCCCCATCTCCTGCAGTCTGCGCATCAGTCGAGCTCTCGGTACCATGTCAAATGCTTTGCGGAAATCCACAAAGCTACAATAAATCCGTCTCCCATGTGACCTGCCCTCCTCAATGATAGCTCTGAGTGTCAGAATATGGTCAAGAGTGGAGAAACCCCTCCTGAAACCTGCCTGTCCCTTTGCCCGTACACCCTCACCCTCTGCCCAGTTACTCAACTGCTGCTCAATAATGGATGCATACAATCGTGCCAGTGTGTGTCCAACCATAATAGTGCGGTAATTTCCAGGCTCTGTAGGATCACCTGCCTTGAATATAGGCACAATAGTAGACAACCTCCAAGTCTCAGGTAATCCCTCACACATGGCACGATTGAACAACACTGCAAGAACCTCCATCAGCATATCCCTAGCATGTATAAAGTGCTCCGCTACTAGACCGTCATGATCGTAAGCCCTCCTGGTCCTCATCCTGTCAATGGCTCTCTTTACCATCTCAGTGGTAAAGAAGGTGCTCGTAGGTGGACATGGCTCTGTAGGATCTGGAAGGGGATCCTGCCCAGGAACCGTATATAACGATGTCGCATACTGGCCCCACACATCAGGAGAAGTAATCACTGGGGGAGGGGAGTGCTCATGGAAGAGTCGCCATGCCTCGCCTGAGTCTCTACTCAAGAACAACTGATACAAGTCTCGCTCCATCTGGGCCAGGTAAGCTCGTTTCTTCTTTCGCACAAGGCGCCGGAAAGCAATCCGCGACTGTCTGTAGGTGATGACTCCTAAATGAAGATCCCTCTGAAGCTGGGCTCTCATCTCTCTGCACTCCTCATCATACCAACTATTCTGGGGCATGCTCCCAGAATGTCGCCTCCGATCCGGTTGAGTGTGTGGGTATGCCTCTGATGCTGCATCATGTAGTGTCTCAGTCAATAAAGTAGTGCACTCCTCTACTGAGAGGCCTGGAGCAACTGTGCATAGACGATCCCAGATCGCCTCTGTATAAACCGAGTCAGTCTCTGGTGTAAATGTATAACGGGTGTGTGACCTGCCTCCTGATTTCTGGGCTGTACTAAACTGAAAAGATACGGACAGTGTCAAGAGAGCATGATCCACTGCTACGCCCACTGGTCTGGCTCCCACCGTGAAATCCTGAATACAAGGAATAAAGCTCGGCTGTGTCATAACATAGTCCACTGTACTGGCCCCATGTCTGTGTGGAAAGCATGTGAAGCCTGCTGCTCCAGGAAACCGCTGTAAGCCATTAAGTATGGCTAGCCCATGTGTAGTCGTCATCTCCGTGAGGTATCTCCCATACTCAGTCTGCTCTCTGTCATGTGAGCATCTGTCAAACCCCAGCTCATCCACATCCAACTCTCTAAGCATCTCATCTGAGGTGTCGTAGAAGACTGTCTGACAGTTGCCCGTTCGAGCATTGAAGTCTCCTAGGAGGATGATATCACCATCCCTAGAAAACTCCCATATATCATCATCTAGAATTGAGAAAGGCGACTGCCCTCTGGATACAGCATATACTGACGTACTGGGGGGGAAGTAACATATAGCAATATATAGAAATCGACCTGTGTCAGCTCTCAGCCTCACCCACATGTATCTAGCCTGATCATCTCTCCGTACAATATGTAGTAGTGGCTGTAGCTCCTCCCTAAACAACACCGCTACTCCTCCTGAACCTCTACTCCCATGCTCAGATCTCGTGACTGTTCTGTGGGCTGTCTCCCATTTGTATCCCACCACATGTGGCAACAGTTGGCCAGGGGCCTGGTGAGTCTCTGAAAAGAAAACAATGTCCTTGTCTCTGAAACTGTCCTCAAAGGCACCAACATCCAACCTCATAGACCCATTACAATTCCAAGTCGCCATCCTCAATGTGGTCCCATAGGTCTCGCACCGTCATGTAGAGCGCCGCTCTACAATCACCACCCGACCATCTCTGTAAAAGGCCATCTTCCCCTTCTCCCTTGCCGCTTGAATCTCGGGCATTACTTCTCTCATATGCGCAAGTTGTGAGAGAGTGAGGTCATCGCCTAAGAAAATACCTGTCTTCTTGAGAGTAGGTCTCTTCCTCAAGAATTCCTTCTTCTCTTCCAATGAAGGGAAGCGTAGTATGAGAGCTCTTTCCTTTGAAGATTCTCCGGGGCCCTCACTCTTCTTGCCCACTCTCCATGCCTTTGTGTGTGAAGGCTTCTCCACCCCCATCATTGATGTGAGGCTTGTGACCTCTTTTTCCACATTGTTTATGTCCTTGAGGCCGGTTACCCTCACATGTAGAGCCCGCACCCTCCTTCTTTGTTCCTCTTCGAGGGTCATGTTGATAAGAGTGGGTGCAACACTAGCAAGATGGAATGAGATCGTTGGGAATTTGCAAGAGAGAGAGAGAAAATGGTGGTGCAATGGAAAAACGTTAGAGAGAGGAAACTGTAGCACACAGAATCGCTAGAGAGAGCAAACTCTAGGGAGAGAGTGTGTGTGCCCAAACACTGGACTCTACATACAACTGATATGCCAAATACATATAAAAGGGGTGCTGCCTATAAAGGTGCATGGAAAAAAATGCCCTACCTATAGGCTAAAACCCCACTCAGAGAACTCCACTCTATCGTGTTTTGACTAAAGTTGTTTTGAAGTTAACAGTTTTCAAGCTCCGACGTGTCTGCTGTTGATTCATCGCCTTGCCAGTGGCTTGCCGGTTAAAATTACGCCATCTTGTGATGCAAAGATTGCTGCCCTTACTACTGCTATGGCAGCCTCTGCTGGGCTCGTGTTGCATCCAGGCTGCTGCTGCCTTCAGCATCTGCCTTTGCTGACTCAACCTCAACCCCTGTTGGTGTTGGTTTCTCTCATGGCTGGCCCTCTCCTCTGCAGCTTCATCCTCCTGTAGCCTTTTCATCTTGTGCTCGTGGTGGTTCGTCTGCAAATTCTTGAGTGGAAAGGTGAGAAATCCGGAGCAAGTTTTCGAGGATCTGCAAACTTGCTGTTCGTTGCAATTCAGGTCTGGTATCATCGCATCCAGAGCGAGTTCCTTCATACTGCAGCTTATTTCTCACCTTTCCACTCAAAATAAGGTCAGGTGATGATGTGGCGACGGGTCTGCATTGCAGAAATTTGCTCTGTATGCAAGTTCTCAGACGGCTTCCATGGAGCACCCATGGATGATCCAACACCTTCACCATGTGTGTCACCTTCCACCATGGCAACCGGAAGGGAACGGTCATTTGAAGAGGATATGCCAGGGTACTTGGAAGAAACCACTCCATATAAGCCTGTACAACTCCAAATCAGTACCAAACCTGAGACACCAATGAACAGCCAGTGGACAATCTCTTCGTACTTGCTAAACCCACACATGATCCTCTACAACTAGCTCTAGATGCGATGATACCAGACCTGAATTGCAACGAACAGCAAGCTATCTCCTCTTCATAACCACTGAAAATGCACTGAAATATGTCAGAGACCAAGTTCCATGACTGGTTTTATCACTAGAGCTCTAAGGGCAGCTCATGGTGAGCAGTCTCAAACTGCAACCGGTCTGTAATAGAGGGTTTGCCTAAGGCAGAAGAGGGCAGAAACAGAGCTGGCCCGACAGAGCAAGTGTGGGAGAGAACTCTAGAAGGAGAGAGACATTGAGAGAGACAGAGTGACCCAAAGTGGCTCTATACAGGTGATGTGCGACTGATGATATAAGTGGGGCACGCCCCCTTCCCTTGTATAGGCAAACAATCTGGCTGCATGACCTCCCAGAAATATTTCACAACCTGGCAAAACTGAGAAGAAATATGAAACTTGACCGCAGGTGGGAAATCAGCCACACAGGCCAAACTTGAAAAATATTCTAGACCCTGGGCCACCAAGAGGAAATAGCTATGACACTGCTAGCAGTACAAGGTGGGTACATGCCAAAAATGAGGAAACTACCTCGCAGAGGCTGGACACAGCCATCAAACAGCCCTCATTCCCTGCGATCAGCCTCTAGGAGATGTTGGGGCACTAGTAGCTCCGCCCCGGACCGGCCAGAGAGGTGACAAGCTCTAATAGATCGTATGTATGATCAGAAGCCTTCAATTCACAAGTAAACCTCAGAGAAGAGCTGGGGACACCACCTTTTATGGTAGTGGAGGCACTCTTGAGGGTAGTGAATTTCTTACATCCTTACTGAAGGTACCCTACGCTGCCACTGACTTCTTCTGGATGACGAGCACCGGAGGGAGACAGAGACTATGGTACTCATCACGGATGACCACCCCTTTGATTACAGTTTATATTGCCCCACACTTCCCTCAACGGATTAGAGATGAACTGAGATATCGGGGCTGATGTCTTGTTGATTGAGCAGAGATCGGGGGGCCTTCACCTTCCCCTGGGGCAGAAGCTGGAGCTCTGCCAGAACAACTTCCTACACCTCTCCGAGGATGAATTTTTCTAGCCACAGTACATGGACACACATCTCTCTCACTGCATGCGGCTGCCATTAGCGGACAATTGTACACCTCTTCTCATTGGTTGTGGACTGAGCCCAGCGGGAGGGTAGACATTCTAGCACATGAGAGGATATGTCAGCCCTGTGACCAAGAGCCTGAGGCGGAGTATGAGAGATGTAGGTGCACAATGTACTACTATGTATGACGGAGGTGCCATTGCCTCTATGGGGAGGTCTTTGGACCTCTATGCCATGTCATGAAGTGTGAGTAAAGATTCCTAGATTCTTCCTCCTAGAGCTCTAGAGATACCACACAACACCACTACCAGATAGGAGACGACCCCACCTAGAAAGACCCATACAGACAGCAGTGAAGGCTTTTTGTTTGGCGCACAGCCTTTCAGTCACCCCTAGGCCAGCAACATCGGAGCCATACTGCAAGCCATCATTCGCTCCACGACTTGGAATCACCCTAGAAGGGGCTATTGCACTCTGCCGTGCGTGACGAGCTCGACCATGAGGACCACGACCAAGGGATCTACTCCATGGGCAGATCAGAGCCATTATTGTGAGGCTCTGGAGACCTGCCCCCTAGGCTTATCAGCAATGTGGCTCTGGACCACAATTCTGGGAGGCACCATGGGAATCTGGGATGATCATTAGGGGATTCCTTTATATCTTGTATACACAGACACAGCCGTATCTTTCAGTTTCTAGGTCTTAGCTTGAGTTTAGGATGCTAAACTTTTCTTTTTCTAGTGGGATGACATCAGACATGGATGGAATTTGAAATTTGTCTCATAGGCCCCAGTGGCCTTTTGCCTTTTTAAACGTGAGTATATGTTTCTTTCTTTCTTCTCCCTTCACTTCCAATCACAATGGACAGTGATAACTAGTAGGTGAAGAGGTTACAAGTCACAACATCGATAGTAATGACATGATCCTTCCATCCATTGCTTTAAGGAACCAAATATAAATATTAAAGCTTGAGAGATGAAATCCTTGTTTTGATGAGACTACGACTTTGTGTAGTAGCTGCTGTAACTCTTTGAACCTGTGGCAAAATTTAACT
The DNA here is from genome assembly GCF_014529385.1 of Adiantum capillus-veneris. Lineage (NCBI taxonomy): Eukaryota > Viridiplantae > Streptophyta > Polypodiopsida > Polypodiales > Pteridaceae > Adiantum > Adiantum capillus-veneris. Next base: position 25,063,244 of record NC_140959.1, read on the forward strand.
ATTTGAACATTTTGCATCTTTCTTCACTAATGGATGAATTGTCCAGCCAAAATGTTTGGTTATTCTACATGCCTCCTAGATAGTTGGGAGCATTCTTGTTAGCTCCTTGATTGGCTTCTTGTCAGAGCTCTTTTAAATGACTCTCATGAAAATGTGGGCCCTTGTAACAGTTCCTTGTAAATTCTCAGTTCCCATTTTTGCTCATTGTCCTTATGCAAACTCAAATGGACAGAGGCTTTCTGATGGTGCTCAAGTTGTAGCCCTCAATTCCTTAAACTAGTAATTACATCTCAAGCAAACTTTGTTTTCCTGAAGGTGGTATTTATCACTGTACACCTAGCATTTGATTTGGGAAATCTAAATGAAAGGTTGTTAGCTCCAGCCTCTACTCCAAATGATACACTGGTGTTTCAAATATCTTTTCTGCTAAACCATTTTTCTTTGCTTAACGCTTATATTTTGGTCTTGTGCAGCTGTGGCTTTGGGCTGCTTATGTATGGCTTCGGATCCAAAAAAGCTCTTTTAGAAAATTTTGCATCATCTGCACTTGTTGATGGTGCAGCCATCGTTGTGAATGGCTATCTTCCAACAGTCAATATTAAAACAGTAAGTGCTCAATCAGTTTCTTCTTCATGTTAAAGGATGTATATGTGTACCAAGCACATTCTGTTCGGACTTAAGCGTTTCCAAACTTTTAGGTTGTCTTTTCCAGTCAGACTTAAGCGTTTCCAAACTTTTAGGTTGTCTTTACAATAGCTGATGCTTTGTGGGAGCAAAGAAAAGCAAGCCTTAAATCAGCAAAGTTAGCAGGAGATAGGCCTCTGGTCACACAAAGTGTGGATGAACTCATTGTATCCCTTAATGACAAGGAGGAGAATAATTTTGTGTACGTTATTGTTAACAATATTGATGGACCTGGTTTGCGTGATGCTGATACTCAACTGGTACTCGCCAATTTAGCAGCATCGAGTAATGTTCGACTTGTGGCTTCGATGGATCACATAAACACTCCTTTATGTAAGTTTGCCATCATTACTTTTTACTTCTAGGTTTTAGCTACCCGTTCTTAACTGAATGTGGCATCTCTGATGGCCTTTTTTTAATGAAATAAGGTGAAAAATTGTCCACTACAGAGAAGGATAAAGCTGTTGTTTGATGTTTAACATGTGTAATATATTTTGCTTTCACCTGGTGATTGCTTGGGGAGCAACATTCTTGTTCCAGCTTGCCTTTTCCTAGGTAATGCATGAGCTCTGTCCTCGTGGCTGCCTTCTTGCTTTCAGAGTTTGGTGGTTGTGAGTGGAGGAAACTGATACAATTATTTCAGGGTGTCAAACAAATCCCTAACTGTGCTGCACTTTTAACACCCAATATATAGGTTCCTTGATTATTGGCGAGTTAGCTGAATGTAGTCTGTTGAAAGAATTCAAGGCTCTAATTTGTTGGAATCTGCAATAGATGAGGTCTCTCTCAATTTACAAACTTGGTGTAAGAAGTAGACTGAAGGTGCTTAGGCTAGGGGAGGTAGAACTAGGACAACAACTTTATGTTCTTTTTGAAAAACCTAGCAAGCTAAGGAGAAGTGCAAGGGCTGATTTTAAGGTTTCTCAGGAAATGGGAGCACGTGGAGAAGTTGGAGTGCCAAAGAGCTTGGTGTACCAGTCGCGTTGCAAGTTTCAGAGCAAAAGCCCAGATTCCATGGCTATACTTGCTGTAGCCGGCACTCATGCCAAAACCTACCTTTTGATCAGTCAGTGTGAGAAGGGGCTGTCAGGTGCACCATATTTAGTACATGGTGTTATGCTATATACATTCAAGTCCAGCCATATGTATGCATACATTTAATGATGCTTCTGTGCATTATGCAAAGTTTTTTTAAGGTCATGGAAATTGGCTGTACCGCCCGACCCTCGTCACTATCTAACATGGAGTTCCTCAAAGGGGATCTAGGGTATAAATTAGGCAACTCGGCACAGGTTTGATCTACACCGCCAGATCGCCAGGTAAACTAGGGATCAGTAAATCAGGGTGATCTAGGTGGTAAACTAGGGTTGTGTACACTCTCCATGCCCACATGGACATAGGATGCATGGATAGCATTGTTGTTAGGCATTCGGAGAGGAACCATGAGGTCTTGGACCTGTTAGCATTGTAGACGTGATGCAAGGTCAGTGATAATGCAAAATACAATCTCCTTTACTTTGATCCTCACTCTTAGAGGATGTTCGTTTGCCCTCATAAAGTAGGTAAAAGAGATATAGAGAGGTGAGCTTGATCTTAGAGAAATGAAATGAAATGTTATATTAACGTCTTCAAAAGGCCAAAATGAATTTTGAGATTAGAAGGTTACATCACTCTAGTACAACGACTGGAGAACATAAAAACAGAAGTAAATGGGGTCCCTAGAGTGGGTATGTATGTAAGCCCACCCTACATTCTCATCATCATCATCAGCATCACATAATACATCATCTCAAAACATATGGGGAGGGGTGGGCTAATGAGGTGTACAGTGGAGAAAAGTATACAATGGCGATCATCCCATGAATTCTCTCATGGCTCCCTGCAGTATGGCCTCAATGTCCTCCATAGTCAGCTCTCTGGGGGGGCGTTCTCGATGTCGTTCAAGAATGCTCCGTAGCCTCCGAGGTAGACCTCATGTACGATGTGAAGATCCTCGCATCCTTCGACGTCGTGAGTGGCCCAATGAGGGTGCGATTGGGTAACTTGTGGTGGGCCATCTCAAGTAGTCCCGTTGTAAATAATAATGATCTGCCTCTGTACGGGTCCTCTATGTGTAAGTCCTCTTTTCCTCAGCTATACCTCTGTATTGGCCAGTCCCAATCTCCAACTGGTGAGACGAGGTGCGTAGCTGACCAATAACACATCTAATGCCATGAGATTGAAGCCATCTTTGTTCCCAACTCATGTGACGGATCAAGCTGAATGAGATCATGTTTAATATTACTGCTAATCTCTGAATGTGTGAAGGTGAGGGATGGTGCATCCAAGGATTACTGAAAAGAGGGCAGCCTATCCATACTAAATCCATGTAGCTCTAACCATGATGATATGTGTGCAAACCAACATGAAGTAGTGTCATGATGACTCAATCGCTAGTCGTGCATATCTGTCGCATGGGAGCTCCCATGTGCTGTGAATGAAAAGACACTGATTTAGCAAGAGCCTCCACTACAATCATTGGTGCACTCATCTCAGCTCTGATAATCTCATGTGGCACTGAGGCTTTCTTCCGGATCAGAGATAGAGAGAGGAGGAGATGACATCACGACCTTCACTCTCCAGGTTTCCCGCTCGGTTGCTGGAGTTGCTTTATTAGTCGTTTTCTTGTATAAAGCAATGTACATACGTAGGGTTTTCTTGGGCACCAAAATGGTAGAAATGTGCTTCAGATGTCTGTCCCTTTTGTGCAAATTCTATAGGTTTTCTTGCTTTGATCAGAGTGGATTGGTTGATCTTGTTAGTTTCCTTTTTCCTCTTCTGATCTTTCATTGCTCCTTTTGGATGCTTGAAACTAATGATTAGAAGTACTTTGCCGTATTGTTGTCAAGTTTGAACTCCTCAAAGAATCCATTATGTTTGTACTTAACCAGTTTTGTGCTATTTGTCCAAAAATGCTAAGATTTCTCTCACTGATTGTTATTCAGTATGGGACAAGAGAATGTCTACCACCAAATTCAACTGGTGCTGGCATAATACTCCAACTTATGCACCTTATACAGTTGAAACCATGAATCTACCCTTAATACTGGTATCAAGTGGATCAGCAAAGAGCGCCCGAAGTGCTTTGTTGGTGTTGCAGAGCTTGACGCCTAATGCTCAAAGCGTGTTTCGAACTTTAGCTGATTATCAATTGAGTCATTCCGAGGAGCTAGGCATGTTACAGACAAGCTCTATAATCTTTTCATCTTCATTATCAATTTGATCATTCTAGAAAATATTGAACAATGCAAAACTCATTTTTGGCAGGTCTGTCTGTACACAAGCTTTACATGCATTGTCGGGAGCGGTTCTTGGTCAGCAGTGAACTCACACTCCGGTCTCACTTAACGGAATTTAAAGATCATGAACTTGTGAAGTCCAGGAGAGGTCTTGATGGTCAAGACTGCCTCTTCATTCCTCTGCCTTCGGACATGATAACTAAGTTGCTTGATCAGATAGGTGGCTAGGGGGCCACATTCGAGAGCAGGATTGGAGACAGACACCATTTTCTCTTCTTGTTGAGGTCTGAAATGAGGAGATGAAGGTCAGAAGATAGTTAAATTGGCTGTTGTTGAAGCAATTCATTCTGCTCAACTGCCCAAGAGCGATAAGGTGGGCCATGTTATCGAGCATACGGCTTAGGTGACTTGAGCCATACAGGATACTAGTTGAGGCTTTTGACAGCAAGTCATTACTTTTGCTGGTAATGAGCTTCTTGCTGTGTCAGAAATGTTGTTTCTTTTGTGTGCATGCCTGTTGTGTGATTGCAGCTAAGTTTTTGTTGCATGTTATTGGCAATTTCAAAACCTAGTCCCACCTAAATGAAACTGGTTTTTTTCTGATGCAAGCAAATTTTCAATGTATATCTCAAGTATCATGCATGTAGTTTTAGCTATTTGTCAAAATTTTTAAGGTGTTGCCACATGAACAAAGACGTGCGAACCCTCTTTATGGGTAAAGCTTCTTATACTCCCTGTCATCATGCCCAATGTTTTAGTGTTCACAGATTTTGATTAGTAAGTAATAATCTTTGCTTACGGAAAGAGTTCAGTTGGTTGAGCCTTCGTGATGTAACCCCAAGTTTGAGGGTTCAAAGCGCATGGGCTGGGCTCGACATGGGTGTTACCAACTTCTGCATTGGGGGAGTCATTCCCAAGATATGAGCCCGTGTGTGTGGAATATGTATAGCAAGTCTAGTTGTGAATATATAGACATGTGAATACAGACATATAAATACTTTTCCCTACTACCTTCCCTCCTGCTGATGGTCTTAAAGATATCTTTGCTCGCGAATATGGCCAAGAGATTTTGTTTCACCAATTTAGTTGTCTGCTCAAAGCTTGAGCATTTATCCATATTTTCACATGGTAATTGAATGGCCTCAAGTGTTACAATTACGAATCTTTCTAGCAGCTTGGGTAACGAACCTGGGTTTTTACACATCCACACAATCATCTTAACCACTAGGGTACGGTTCTCGTTCTGGTTCTATTGGCATTCTAGTGAAGGCTGCCATTGCTGTCTAATAATACAATGATATTATAAACTATGAAGGTTATTTGGATGAGGTTGAGTAGACGTAAAAGCAAGATAAGCTGTGGTGTCCATCTTGTAAGCTTAAATTTGACATTGAATTGGCTGTTGAAGACTGGCATATTGCATCCTCTCTATAGCCCTTTCTAACTGTCTTGCAAATTTTCTACTGCTAATATTCAAATTTGGAATTTCACATGGTTGTGGTCTAATCCTCATGGCGGCCACTATTCAAAACGTGCATCATATCATGTGAGTTAATCAGAGGACTTTTATGTATACGTTAGAGGGGGGTAGGAGTTCTTTTAACGGGCAAAGTGAGAACTTGGGCAAAGTGTAAATATAACATGTAGATTGGGATATTATTAATAATTTGTGAAAGTGAACGAGATATAGGGATCTTTTGATGAGTGACCGCCCCAAAGGTTAAAATCTTATTTTAACACACCAGAAAAATTTGCATCACTGTCCACTCCACCCCACTTGAAAAGTATAATTGGTCAATTGCATTGCTCAACATAGTATCCTACATGTGGAAACTATATCAGGTAAATTTACTAAATTACTATAACAAATGCCCCTGAATGTCTCTTAAAATTCAAAAAATTTCTTAAAGTGCTCATATTTTGCCAAATGTTCCCATAATGCACTTATTTTTATTCCCAGAGTTCTATTGCGAGAAAACCAATCTTCCTTTGACAAGATGCACAACAGCATGTCCTTGGAGGTGTTTGGGAGATTAACAGGGGGTAATTTTTAGATGGCATTGTGAGCTCATAAGATGAAAATGGCTCAATGTTTCTAGACAAATGCCTCAAGTTTTTTGTGAGCTCATTCATTAAAACCTTTGTTTAAGACACTTAAAAAACAGATCTCCATTGTCAAAAGGAACAAAGCATTGCTAAAATTGGGGCAATCCATCGAAAATTGACATAGGCTTATTTTTTGAGCATTGGCCAGTTGAGCTTCTTGAACTGTGAGAATGAACATACAAAGCTAGCTAAGCTCTTTCAAGTTAAAATGGTCACATTTGTCATCAAACACAGTCACTTTTCCAACTTGATAGTAAATCTAACAAAGTGAACCAGTTCGTTCCCTCGTATGGTGATGGAGGGTGTCTTCATGCCTGTGTTAAACATCATGTGATAAGTAAAATGAGGTGCAGTCGTCGCTATCAGGTGACGGCTAAACATCATAGGTAAGTAAAATGAGGTGCAGTCATGGAAGGAATAAGAGCCAGCATTCTCCACTCTCAATGGGTTCTTTCTTACAAGACACAGTCCAATGCTCCACAAAAACCTAGGTTTAGTGCAATCCCACCTACAAATTTTGAGATTTACCTTCAAATTTTAAATTTGAAGGCAGGAAAACCTACCATTTATAGACATTCAGTGTAAAGACCTTGAAATAAAGTCAGTTTTCTTCATTCTCCACTCTTGATGGGTTCTTTCTTAGAAGAGACCCCTTGGAGGCTCGCTAAGCGCTTCCGGTGTCAACATTATTAAAACCAGTATTCATCGACAGGGAAAAATAAGTTGAGCACAACATCAAAAAAAAAAAAAAAAAAAAGGAAGAGAAGAATTGTGATAATTGGCAAGGCAAGGTAACAGAAGAAACAAACAAATCTGGAAGAAATTTTTACATTGAAATCTCTCTCTCTCTCTCTCTCTCTCTCTCTCTCTCTGACTCTTACACAGTCCGAGACCACCAGGCTCATCCGCCAGGACCTGATTCAGCTAGACACCAGGAGGACATGGATACAGCCAGCAAAGGAGCTGGGCACGAAGATGGCTTTCTACATTCTCTGCCCGCTCCCTGCAATCGGTGACTCCCCATCTACAATGTAGTATGAAAAAGCTCTCAAAAAAAGTCAGGGAAGTTAGCCAAAACTGCCTTCACCCATTTCTGTCTCACTTCCACAGGAGCCCTAGTCACAGGGAGCTCCATCATAGTTGGCTGGCTCCGACTCATCGACTAGTTGTAGGCGAAGGCGGCCTTGCTGTTGTCGGTCGGCGTGGAGGCGGTGGCATTGTGGAATAGGCTTCACCTCTTGAAGAACGAACCTAGCATCTTTCTTGAAAGAGGTTGTTTGACAAGGGGCCATGGGGGGTGGAAAGAACGAGAATCTGTTCTTGTGGTTACTACGCTTATGATGAGTAGGGCTGCCTCTCCTTCTTACTCTGCTTAATGGGTCTTCAGATGGAAGCTTTCCATGGGATCTCCAGCTTTCTCCTTCTTGATGATGTGGGACACCACATCTCATGGAAACTGAGGCGTCCTCCCAATAATCTTCAGTAGTTTCCATGCTTTTTGTTTTTGTTTGTTTTTCCCGGGGGACCAAGTTCACTGTGGTGGGTGCATGCGGAGAGAGAGAGAGAGAGATGTGTGTGTGTGTTCGTAGGAAGAGGGGGTAAGGGTGTGTGCTAATTTTGAATACGACAGTAGGTATGTGTGTGTATAGAGTTGATACTCGCGCCTTGTTGACACGCCCTCAACCAAGTGTCATAAACCTTGGCGTGAAAGTCACCCTCTGCCTTGTTCCCAAACTAGTTTATACAAGATCTGGAGAGGGTGTTGAGATAGATATTCCCTATTTGGCTCCATTTGAGTATTGGGCGCGGGTTCACATGACACGGCAGCAAAGAAAATGAAAGGCGCATGCGTCCCGCGTTGGCACGCTCCTATGGAGCAAAAAAGTACCTCATTTTCGGGCCTGCCACAGCGAGGCTTCCACCTTGCTTTTCAGCGGAATGCGTGGGCAAAGGGTTTTGATCTCTATCACACAACACTAGAGAGAGGCTATGCTACAAGTGCTTGCTGCCCTTCCGCCTCTTGTGAACAGATTAAGTGGAGGCAATTGGAAAAGCATGCCTCTACCGTCAGGGCTCGTATGAACCCGGCCTTATTATGTGCAATCTTCCCAAATACCTTGGCCACACCTCCTTGTAGGCCCTCATCACTATATCACACGTACAACTTCAATGATGGAAGGAAAAAACGAGGGGCGCGTCAATCATAAACCGTTGGATTTGGTGGCATGAAGGCCGTCCAAATTTAAATCCCCCCGCCCCCCCCCCCCCCCCCCCCCCCCCCAAAAAAAAAAAAAAAAAAGAGAGAGAAAAAAAAAGGTGAAAATTCACTATGGCCTACATAAGGCTATTGACAACAAATTCCTAATAAAAAGCTTCTTTGAGGAAAATAGAAAGTGACACTATTATTTTAAAATATGTAGTGTCATAGTCTTGGTCATCTTCTTTCACACTCCATGTTGATCTTGCTTATAGTCCACACCAAGAAGATGTTGACGATGAGAGTAATCCTGTGGATACTTTGGTGCATGGTATCTACTCTGCACAACAAGTTGTGGACCATAATTCTCGAGTTGCAAGTATAGCCCCTTGTGAGGGATTTAGTCCTCTAAGCATTTTTGATGATGAATCTTGTGAGGAGTTGTCATTCCCAACATTGTTTTTTGGTCAAAGAAGAAAGTATCACGTGTTGGCAAAGAAAAAATATCAAAAAGTAGCACAATGGGAGCTTAAGAACGTGGATAGACGATTTGCAAGCAACATTGAAAATCTTTTCTTCAAAACAATGAAAATTATTATTGCAAAAGTCCTTGGTTCTATTTGGGTACGCTTGCGCAAGGGAAAATTGCGAGGTAGACAATTGCAGGCAAAAGATGTTCATGCGAGCACTAACATTGAACAACTACTTTCGTCTGAGCTTGGCTATCATGACTTCCAATCACTACGCACATCAATTGATTACAAGGTGAAACTTAAGCGAAATGTGTTTGCAACGATCCGTCAATTAGGCGAGCCAACTTTCTTTGTTACATTTTCATGTGCGGAGTAAAGATGGAACCCTTTGAAAGATTGTTTGTGCAGATTGAATCCTCATATCAAAGAGTCAGACTACCCAAACAAAGCTTCATTCATTCGTGCACTTGTCCGGTGCGATCCTATCACAACAGCTTGATACTATGTGCATAGATTTCAAGCCATGAAGCAGGAGTTGAAGCGCAACAATACCATCCTTGGTGAATTAGTAGATTACTTTTTTGTGACTGAATTTCAAAATAGAGGGAGTCAACATGATCATGGATTGCTTTGGGTAAAAAATGCACCTCTCTTTGGTAGTGCACCAGATAATGATACAATACGTTTTGTTGACACACATATCACTACTGACATGAATGTATTAGATGAGTCTCTTAGAGGCGTACAAACTCACTTTCATCGCAAAACATGCAAAAAACGCAAAAGCATGTGTCGCTTTGGTTTTCCACGTCCTCCCTCTCGAGAAACATTGGTGCTATATACACCCACATTATCCCAAACAGAGAAAGAAACACTCTTGGCCAACAAAAAATGCATTGAAGAACGATTGCTTGCTCTTGGACATGATTCACCTGCGTCATATGATGAATGGTTGACCTCTTTGGGTATGACGGAAGAAGTATACAACCAATCCCTTTTTGTAAGCATCACAGAGCCAACACTGCTCTTGAAAAGAGATCCAAAGGACATTTACACAAACAACTTCAACAAAGAGCTGTGTCTTCTATGGGATGCAAACATTGACATTCAATTTCTTTTCAATGGCCATGGCGCTGTTGCATATTGCACGTCATATATGACTAAGAATGACTCAACCGGAAGCAAAACCATCAAGAACATACTACAAGATTGCAAGAAAACAAATGTGCCAACGTTAGATCGATTGGAAAAAATTGGCAACGCTTTGCTCAATACACAAGAGATGACATCACAACAAGCAACATATATTTTCTTTTATTACCCTTACATAGTGCAAGTAGACAATTTGTGTTTATCAATGCAGACTTTGAAAGCCAACGCACATTGCTCTTAAAACGAAGAGCCACTTTGAACACTTTGAATCCTGATGATACAAGCATTTTTTTTGACGACCTTGTCACCAAATACACTTAGCGCTCGGATAAGCTAGCACACATATGCTTGGCTGATTACGCAAGCAACTACCAATACGTACGTGGCTCCACTCATGAATCCAAGAAACCTCGAATCATTCGGTATGCTAACTTCAATGTGGAGAAGGACAAAGAGCAACATTACCATGAACTTTGTTTGTTGTTCCTCCCATTTATTGGCGATGAGAAAACCTCTGAGACAAGTGTTGAATGTTGGGAAGACAAATATGCCACAAACTTTACAATTATAGATGGGAATCATCAGAAGTATAGTAAGTTGGAACTTGAAGCAACAAGCACTAAAACACCTTCATTGCCCTCATCCTCAAGATCCGAGTACAATGAGCCTTACAAATATGAGTTGGCCCTTGATATTCAAACAAGAAAGCCCACCACAAGATCCTTCCCAACATTTCGAAAATTGGCATTGTGCAATGAGGAATACCACTCACTTATCTCCAAGTTGAACATTGAGCAACACTCCCTTGTTGATGACATCATGACTAGGAAATGCTTGCAACCAACTCAACCAATCCCTCTCTTTTTGACTGGGGGTGCAGGAACATGAAAAACTTTGACTTTGCAAGCAATCATTCAAGGCTTGATCCGCCACTACAATAACTCTTTTGAATTAGATGTTAAACTCCCCTCAACATTGCTGATGGCATATACAGAAAAAGCAGCTTTCAACTTTGGAGGCACAACAATTCACTCAGCATTGCGCTTGCCCCTTGTCTTCCAACCAAACACTTCTCTTTCTTCTGAAAGTCTTGTCAAACTCTCGCAGCTCTATAAAAACCTCAAGCTGGTTGTGTTTGATGAAGCATCTTTGATTGGAAATAGACTCTTGTGGATCATAGACACAAGACTACGATCAATAAGCACAATCACGTAGAACCATTCGATGGGCTAGATGTTATTTTCTGCGGTGACTTATGCCAAGCAAGCCCAGTTCGAGACCGCTGGATATTTAGCGAGCCACAAGATTCTCTGCAATTACTCTCGCCTTCGTTTTGGCACACCCATATAAAATGCTATGAGTTGACAAAAACAATGCGTCAATCAGAGAA